>NC_088416.1:11625737-11938237 GCF_034236695.1 Oncorhynchus nerka
TCACAGCCAGAACCACAGAATTAAATAGAACACTCATATTAGACTGTGTATATATATTGTAAATCTATGGCTATGGACACCCAAGGCCTCACCACTGTCAGCATACTGAAGCCTGCCTGGCCCAGCAAGTTGCCCAGGTCTGTGACGGCCGTGTAGGGGGACACGTGGGGGGAGAACCCCCCTTCCCGCTCGAGCTCAGCCAGCTGCAGGGAGCAGCGCAGCTCATACAGGGTCTCCCCGCCCACCATGGCCCCAATGAACACCCCATCTGGCTTCAGGACCTGGTTGATCTTTGGGAAGGGAGAGGGATTATAATGACAGCACAGTGATACAGACGGAAGAACCAGGATTGTTGTAATCCTGAATCCTATGCGTAATTATGATGTTATAAGAAGGTAACGTATTTGGAAAAACAGCCGGCAATAGACAAAGTACAGATGTAAAAAAAGAATAATATGAGGCTGTCAGTTACCTGTCTCAAGGCTCCAGGGAGATCATTGATCCAGTGTAGGCTAAACAGGAGAAACATACAGTACTAGATCATTTTGTGTTGCAAGCAAGCCATACTAAACCCTGGGGAATATGACTCGGAGGACTCGAATCGAATATTATGTCAGAATCATCTACAGGGCCAAATCACCTCAAGCTGCTGACCACCAGATCAAATGTGTTTTCTTTAAAGGGTAGAAACTCTACATCGGCCATGACACAGCGGGTAGGGATCTCACTTCGTCTTGTGCTTCTCTGAGGAGCGAGAAGAGCGTTAGATCATCCAGAAGAAGAAAAAACAGAAGTCCCTCCATAACATGCCTCTGATTTGACAGGATATTCCATCAATCTATTGATCTATAGTTAGTGGTCTCTGCTCATAAACACAATCATTCCACTTAGACTGTGGGTGTTCTAACAGAACATTAGTCATTTAATTGGATATAACTCACCAAAGACTTTTCTGAGATATCAGTTAAGAAGAGCTGCTCAACTACTTCCTGAAAATGGAAGCACAATTCAATATTCAGAAAGCCATACATCTTGTGAGTTGATGTTTTCCCTACCTTAAAAGGACAATCTACATCCATTTTGAACTTATAAATGTATGTTATGTGCCCATTGATTCTTGACGAATATAGCTAATAAATGCCTCATAAGCTTTGTTCTGTTGTACCCCATCAGAACCCAAAACATTTAAAAGCTTATTTTACTATAATGTTTGTCAACAAAGTAAATGTAAACAAACATGATATAGCCTTAAAACATGGTTAAAACTATAATTTTGATATCATGGATATATTGCATAGCTCTGTCTATGAATTTGAGAGTGGTTAAATTTCTACAGCCTCCAACTTTCTACCGAAACGTGTGGGGAATGCTGTTATTGTTTAAAATGCTCCCCGCCTGTTTATGAACAACCATTGAAGGCTACCTTGTGCAAATGCTCAGCAATGTGACTTTTCCCGCAGCCAATGTCCAATGCCAAAGGAAATGTCCTGTGAAAATAAGTCCAAAATGTCAGCAAAATGCACACCCTCACATGCACAAATATAAACTTAAATTTCAACAACAGTGCCATGAATGTGACAATTTTCATACAAAGTCTATGCACCACAACTTCTGTTGCCTTACCTTGCAATGTCATAGACCCTGTCTGCAACTCTGCTTCCAACCTGCAAATGAATATGAACAGTACCAGAACACATACATTTCCTTGGATAAAAGAGAGCTAGGATAAGACTAAATATATCATACAAATACAGCATACCTCATCTCTCAGATAGTCATATTTGTCACTATCTTGTAGCGATGCAGCCCATTTCTTCTGTCTCCTCTTCATAGTCCTGTCAAATACATTCATCGTACCTCCAGCCCTGCCTGACAACTGCCTCTGAATTTCAGTCCATTGAGAACACCGAATTTTAGAAGACAACTCTCTCACCGGTGGAAATATTGAATGAGCTGTCATGACATTTCTTTGCGAATGAGCTGAATCATGTTGTTGAGGGACCAGCAATCTAACGCTGCCTTTTTTCAAGACTCTCCGGCAGATACAACTACCATTGAGAAAACGACTACCTATTGCATTGTTCATTTTTACAAATTGTTTACCGACTAGCGCGCTAATATGTAGCAAACCATTGCATAACAAAAATGTTTGGTGTGTTCTTCCAGTCATCCACATTGAATGACCTCGACACAGTGGACAAACATAAAACATGGAACTGTTTTTTCCTCGTTTGAAAAAAAATATGGAACTGGATTTCAGTCTGTTCACTCGCTTTACCGCCTCTTCTTGTTGTAAAGGCTAATGCATATAGTGCGGATTTCATTTTAAAGCTCAAATTCTACATTTATATTGGTAAATCTATTTATTTAATTTGAATACATGATGTATTGAATATGTACTGAATTGTGGTTTTGTACTTCCTGGCTTGCCTTATGTATTGAATATGGACTGAACTGTGGTTTGGTACTGCCTGGCTTGCCGTATGCAAAAAGGGGTGGGACAAGAAAAAGGTCACGAAAGTGGTGCATGTTGGGAGAACACGTGGATAGCGGTACAATTGAATCGGAAAAGTTGTTTTGGTAAGTCTCTATTCACCAAAATATTTTTGCACGCTTTATCTCTGCCAAATATTTCTCCGTTTACACTTTGAATCGTGTACTTTATGCTAACTGCAGCTCTTGGAATGGCCCTCCTCAAGTGTTTGTTTACATGTCTGACTCATGTATCTAACGTTTTAGCTTGCTTACTAACCCATGCAATAACACACTCACTTGTTCGAATAGTATGCGCCCAGGGCAATATTGCACTGTGGTGCAGTGTACCTACTACGACTAATAGAGAGTAGGAATTAGTTTATGTCCCGAGTGGCGCAGCGGTCTAAGGCACTGCATCTCAGTGCAAGTTGCGTCACTACAGTCCCTGTAGTGCACATAAAGAATGATAGAGGCCTCTTAGTGGCCAAAAGGTAATTTTTAGCATGGGAAGCACCGTTGAGGGCTTCCACCATTTTAATGTAGTCAACTGGGTGGGACTTCCAACTTCATTGGCTGATCCCTCCTGATGATCCGGTTGGAGGCATGTTCAACTGTGTCATCGGAAGAGATCAGCCAATCGTGAAGAAGAAATTTGACCTTTTTAAAGTTGAGATGACCACAATGGGGTGGCAGGTAGCCTAGTGGTTAGAGCATTGGGCCAGTAACTGTAAAGGTTGCTGGATCAAATCCCCGAGCTGACAAGGTAAAAAATCTTTCATGCTCCTGAACAAGGCAGTTAACCCACTGTTCCCAGGTAGGCCGTCATTGTAAATAAAAATGTGTCCTTAACTGACTAGCTTAGTTAAATAAAACATGTTACAATGGCTCTGTCACAGATGCTATAATGTAGGGCGTTCACTTGCTGCTGTACAATGTAGAGAAAAACGAGGCAATTCAAGAGGTTGTACGAAATTAATGTGAAAATGTGGTTTTCTTTGCCCAATGTCATTAATCATTATTACAATTGCTCGGCCTCCGACTGCAAGGCACTACAGAGGCTAATGCGTATGGCCCAGTACATCACTGGGGCCAAGCTTCCTGCCATCCAGGACCTCTGTACCAGGTGGTGTCAGAGGAAGGCCTTAAAAATTGCCAGACCCCAGCCGTCCTAGTCATAGACAGTTCTCTCTGCCACCGTACTGGAAACGGTACTGGAGCGCCAAGTCTAGGTCTAAAAGGCTCCTTAACAGATTCTGCCCCCCCAAGCCGTGAGACTCCTGAACAGACAATAAAATGGCTACCCGGACTATTTGCATTGTCCCCCCCCCCACCCACATTTATTATGTATGCATAGTCATTTTACCTCTACCTACATGTACATATTCTCTCAATTACCTCGACTAACCTGTGCCCCCCACACATTGACTCAGTACCGGTTGTCCCTGTATATAGGCTTGCTGCTGTTATTCTATTGTTTCTCTTTAATTCATTTTTATGTTATTACTTTTTTACTTCAGTTTATTATAGTAAATACTTTTACACTTATTTTTCTTAACCGCATTGTTGGTTAAGGGCTTGTAAGCATTTCGCTGTAAGGTTGTATTCGGCACATTTGATTTGATCGTTTGCTACAATATTATAACCTTAATATACTTGTTGATCAAATAAGAACGTTAATATGCTGTGACCGTTGCTTGTTTAGACTGTGCCACGCTTGGTTGTATCTCTTCCATATTTGGTGTTGTGAGGTGGTACTATTTGCAGGTATTTCCACTGGTTGGACAAATCAAAGTCAACTTAATACGTTTTCTCCTCCAGATCCTTGGCTTTCATTGTCTATCACCGGGATCAATCTATGTTGAGAGGGGCTGTTTCTATGGCGATTTTAAAGGGAAAGACTCAGAAATACACAATGAAAACAGGAACAGATTGTTGTTGTGGAGGGTGGATTTTGAAATTCAGTCTTCTAGCTTTGTAAATAAATATATATTTAGTCCCTACTTAGTTTTGTATTCAGTGGATTTTGTTTAAAAGAAAACCATGTTTACACTCACAAACCTGCAGCCACTAGTTAGCTTGTGAGTTGACGTTCGAAATTAGTGCCGTTCTGCCACGACGCAGCGCCACAGAGTTCTACTGAGCAGTGACAACTTTTTGATCATGCCTGTGATAACATTCCATTCACTCTTAAACATGCTAAATTCTCTGGGAAAATCATCTGTAACTTTGGAACCATATATGGTAGAAACATGAATTGTTTTTCTGACAATTTTCTATTGAATGGACACTTTTATATAAACATTGATTGAATCAAACATTTTATGGGTGAACACCCTATATAGTGGCACAGATAGAAAGATGAGTCCTCTATCTATCTCTATGGGGGTGTTAAACTCATTCTATGGGCTTATCATTGTTAAAGTTTTAAATATGTGTTTATTACTTTTATTATTTCATTCTCTTCTCATTTTGACCTGCACTGTTGGAGCTCGGAGCTTAAGAATTTCACTATACCCTGCAATTACATCTGCGACCCTGTGCACGTGACTAATAAACTCATCTAATCTAGGGTCTGATGGTTTTTGCTAATGTTCTTTACTAATCAATTACCTTAATTCATCAATCAAGTACAGGGAGGTGCAAAAAACAGCAGACCCTCAGCCCTCTGTGGCTTGAGTTTAACAGTGACCTAGGAGCAATTCCATGGTAACAGAATTACATTGAGACTTTGGTATATATTTTTCACTTCAAAATGTATACCAAACAAAAACCATTTGATTTTTAAAGTTTAACAAATCATATAACTCTGTGCACAAGGACAACTTTTAATAATTTCCACTGAACATTTTACAAGAACAACTGTGTAGATTCAAAGTTTGGTAACAGAATAAAACTGAGGAAGATTTTAATGCAATTCTGTTACCAAACTTTGCATCTGCAAAATGTTTTCAGTAAATGTTTTTATTTTTTTATTGTGTAAATTGTTCAAAGTAGTCATTGTGCATAGTTTATGCTTTGAAATCAATGTTTTTTGTTTAGCATACACTTTAAAGTGAAAAATAGGAGACTCCGCATAATTCTGTTACCATGGAATTGTCCCTAGCTAGTTACTTTCATATATTTTTTGGTGGATATCAATAGACTGGAGCAAATCTACCACATCTTACTGTAGTTAGAGTAGCTCGCTAGAGATGTAACATTTATGCTCTTCAAAAGTAAATAGCGGTAGACTGCATTACTAGCTTCTGATCTGCAATATTGAATACTTCTATTCAGTTCAGTTTGGACATCAACAGATCTGCATAATCAGAATTGAGTACTGAGCACAAGAATTGCTCCAATAAGCTGACATGTGAGGTAGGCTGTTCTTGGTTGTTACGACAAGTATGATCGTATTCGTAAGTAAGAGAGTAGTGTGTATGTAGAAAGGATAATAACTCATGTTGTTTTCTTTCTTAATCTCTAATCTTGTGCAACATTACCTTCCATGTTATCTAATAACTTCCATTGACAAACTGTCTGTCCTCTTTACAGATACTCCTCCTCCTCCGACGACTTAGTCATCATGGATTCCAAAAAGGGCCAAAGCGGCGATGACCGCTTCCAAAAAGTGAAAAAGGACCCACGCTTCTGGGAAATGCCAGAGAAAGAGCACAAAATCAAGATTGACAAGCGCTTCCAGTCGATGTTCCACGACGATCGCTTCAAGCTCAAGTACACGGTCGACAAACGCGGCCGACCCGTCAACCACACCTCCTCCGAGGACCTGAAACGTTTCTACAATCTCTCTGACTCTGAGGAGGAAAATGAGGATGGAAAGGATAAAGAGAGGAAAACGAAGACACAAGCAAAGTTGGACCCTGGGGAGAGAGAGGATAAGGTAGTGGATGAGCCCAAAAAGCCTCTGAAGAAAGGAAAAGATTCACAGTCCATAAAGAGTGGACCTAAAGGAGACCAGCCTATCAGAGGAGTCAGACTGTGTGAGGAGGGTAAAGTAGAAGAGGGGACCTTATTGTATGACCCATAACATCAATTACACCTCCGGGCCCCTGCTAAAGCAAATGCATTAAAAACAAATGTTTCAAGTTGTATTGTCACGTGCACAAGTACAGTGGAATGCCTTTCTTGAAAGCTCTTTCCCAACAATGCAGTAATCATTATCAGTTGCACTATAAAGTAAAGTAGAACAAAAGCACACAAGAAATAAGAAGAAGAGTACAAGAAAGTAATATATATATATATACAGGGTAAGTGCCAATACTATATTTACATTTATGTCCAGGGGTAGATATAGATCCCTTTCTGTGTTTACAAACATTGCCGCAGGAGGACGATGTGCCCAAGTTGGTGGCAGAACAAGGGGGAGCTCTTATTGAACACCAGCAAAAAAAACTCTATTTACATGTTGCTTATGAGTGCATTTCACACTACTTTTGGATTGTAATTGGATTTTATAAGGCATGTATGAACGTCCCGCTTAATACAATGTTTGTGTCATCATCGCAAATCAACTGCATTATACTTTTTTTAAAAAGACTTCAACTAGTAAAATGGCTAGCTGTTGCTACAGCCTATATCAATGAGCCTTAGCATTCTAGCAAACAACTGCTGCATCCCAAATTGTTATTTTCCAAAGATCACAACCAAATATAATCTTAGTGAATGTTCATGCAAGAATCAAAACATCATTGTAAGAGTATGAGAACCCCAAAAGGTTATTTTTGTTAAGAATACGTAAATCTTAGCTATGTTGAGTGGGAGCAGATGGCGCGCATCTGTCCGTGACATCAATGTGTCGTGTACTAGAAAAGGGTCTATGTATAGATATAAGGGGACTAGGCATCAGGATATATCATTAACAGAGTAGCAGAAGCAGCGTATATGATGATTGTATGTGAGTCAGTATGAAGGTGTGTGCGTGTTATGTTTGTGTGAGCAAATAAAGTGTGTGTGTTGGAGTGTATGTATAGTCCTGTGAGTGTGCGTAGTCAGTACAAAAAAAGGTATTAACATTGGGCGATGAGTTGGATTGAAGACCTGCATTAAGATATAGCTCTGGAGATGATGATGATGGTTTTTCCTTTGACCTGCTTGCTCAGTCCTAGCAAAGCTGCTGCTGCTGCAGCCAAGTGGAGACTTTATACAGTTAATTCGGAATGTATTCACACCTCTTCCCTTTTTCCACATTTTGTTACGTTACAGCCTTATTCTTAAAATGGATTAAATAAAAAATCCTCATCAATCTACATAAAATTCCCCATAATGACAAAGTGAAAACAGGTTTTCAGAAATTGTTGCGAATGTATAAAAAACAAAACAGAAACACCTTATTTTTATATACAGTATATGCTCATACAATCTATGCATTGTTTTGAAGTTTGTTGCTGCCATCAATACATGCTGTTTTTACAGATGACGAAGAGGAAGATGACAAGGTGCCTCACATTGAGGGGGACGATGTGGACCAGGCGGCCAGCATCTCAGACGGCAGTGAGGATGACGAAGATGATGACGAAGATGAAGCAGATGTGGAGAGTGACATGGAGAGCGGCTCCGAGGATGAGTCCGGTTCAGAGTTAGACGAGGACAGTGACGGCAGCGGGCCAGATCTGGCCAGGGGGAAAGGCAATGTGGAGACCAGGACGACGATGATGACTTGGAGGCCATCTTGAAACGCGAGGAGGAGGAGATCCAGCACGACTGGGGCGAGCTGTGCAAGGACGCGCCGCGGAGCGAGGAGGTAAGTTCTAAGGCTGTGTCTCAATTGTCCAGAGGGACTTCTACTCATTTCCTTTCATCATCTAAAATGGCATAATAAATAGCATGTTCCAATGTTGTCGTTTTTTTTCTACAACAGGTAACCCAAAGGCTTGCCGTGTGTAACATGGATTGGGACCGGATGAAAGCCAAGGACCTGCTGGCTCTGTTTAACTCCTTCAAGCCTAAAGGAGGGGTTGTGCTCTCTGTGAAGGTAAGGCTCCATTAATTTGTCTGCTGGCTGTCACTCAATTATGATGGATGTGGCACTGCTTCCCCAGACCAAGTCACAAATGTTGTGTATGTTTAACACTGTGTGTTTGTTTAGATCTACCCCTCAGAGTTTGGGAAGGAACGGGTTCAGCAGGAACAGACCCAGGGTCCCCTGGAGCTGATGGCCCTGCCGGAGGATCCGGACAAAGACACAGAGGAGGAGAAGTATGATCTAGCTACCCCATTAACACTTCCCTATCCTCCCTGTATTGTTCAACCAAAAATGAACCAGAGAATTGGTGTGTGTATTGTAGGATTTACAGAAAGAAGATGCGGGACTACCAGTTCAAGCGGCTAAAGTACTACTATGCGGTGGTGGAGTGCGAATCGCTCGACACAGCCGCTAAAATCTACCAGGAGTGTGACAGTTTTGAGTACGAGAGCAGCTGCTCTATCCTGGACCTCCGGTGAGGAAATAGACAGACACTCATTTATACTGAAGTGTACACTGGAGGAAAATGTGTTCAATTAAAGTGTAATAGAATGTACTGTATAACTTGATAACGTAAAGCATGGTAATGGAGATGTCCTCAAAAGAGAGGTGGATGTACACAACACCTTATCAATACATAGAATAAAATAATAGCATACATAGTAGAGGTCGATCGATTCTGATTTTTCAATACCGATTATTGGAGGACCAAAAAAAGCTGATACCGATTAATCGGACAATTTTTACATATTTTTTATTTATTTGTAATAATGACAATTATAACAATACTGAATGAACACTTATTTTAACTTAATATAATACATCAATTAAAATCAATTTAGCCTCAAATAAATAATGAAACATGTTCAATTTGGTTTAAATAATGCAAAAACAAAGTGTTGGAGAAGAAAGTAAAAGTGCAATATGTGCCATGTAAGAAAGCTAAAGTTTAAGTTCCTTGCTCAGAACATGAGAACATATGAAAGCTGGTGGTTCCTTTTAACATGAGTCTTCAATATTTCCAGGTAAGAAGTTTTAGGTTGTAGTTATTATAGGAATTATAGGACTATTTCTCTCTATACCATTTGTATTTCATTAACCTTTGACTATTGGATGTTCTTATAGGCACTTTAGTATTGCCAGTGTAACAGTATAGCTTCCGTCCCTCTCCTCGCTCCTACCTGGGCTCGAACCAGGAACACATCGACAACAGCCACCCTCGAAGCAGCATTACCCATGCAGAGCAAGGGGAACAACTACTCCAAGTCTCCGAGCGAGTGACGTTTGAAACGCTATTAGCGCGCACCCCGCTAACTAGCTATCCATTTCACATCGGTTACACCAGCCTAATCTCGGGAGTTGGTAGGCTTGAAGTCATAAACAGCGCAATGCTTGAAGCACAGCGAAGAGCTGCTGGCAAAATACACTAAAGTGCTGTTTGAATGAATGCTTACGAGCCTGCTGCTGCCTACCACCGCTCAGTCAGACTGCTCTATCAAATCATAGACTTAGTTATAACATAATAACACACAGAAATACGAGCCTTAGGTCATTTAATATGGTCGAATCCGGAAACTATCATCTCGAAAACAAGACGTTTATTCTTTCAATGAAATACGGAACCGTTCCGTATTTTATCTAACGGCTGGCATCCATAAGTCTAAATATTCCTGTTACATTGCACAACCTTCAATGTTATGTCATAAGTACGTAAATTTCTGGCAAATTAGGCGGCCCAAACTGTTGCATATACACTGACTCTTGCGTTCAATGCACGAAAAGAAGTGACACAATTTCACCTGGTTAATAGTGCCTGCTAACCTGGATTTCTTTTAGATAAATATGCAGGTTTAAAAATACCTACTTCTGTGTATTGATTTTAAGAAAGGCATTGATGTTTATGTTAGGTACACATTGCAGCAACGATCCGCATCGATTATATGACACTAGATAAACTAGTAATATCATCAACCATGTGTAGTTAACTAGTGATTATGATCAATTTGTTTTTTATAAGAAGTTTAATGCTAGCTAGCAACTTACCTTGGCTTACTGCATTCGCGTAACAGGCAGGCTCCTCGTGGAGTGCAATGTAATCAGGTGGTTAGAGCGTTGGACTAGTTAACTGTAAGGTTGCAATATTGAATCCCCTGAGCTGACAAGGTAAAAATCTGTCGTTCTGCCCCTGAACGAGGCAGTTAACCCACCGTTCGTTCCTAGGCCATCATTGAAAATAAGAATGTGTTCTTAACTGACTTGCCTAGTTAAATAAATATTAAATAAAGGTGTATAAAAAAATGTTTGGCCAAATTGGTGTCCAAAAATACCGATTTCCGATTGTTATGAAAACTTGAAATCGGCCCTAATTAATCGGCCATTCCGATTAATCGGTCAACCTCTAATACATAGTGATGAATCTCATCCTTGCTTAATATATTGCCAGTATATCATTGTACATCAAGGTATTGCACATGCTAACTACTTAGCATGATACCATTATCTGTGCTGCTGGTTCATTCTAAACATTAGGATGATGCTATACTCCCATGCTAACTGTTGTGGTGGTCCCTCCTCCCTTCCGTGGGAACAGGTTTATCCCTGATGATGTGACGTTTGACGAGGAGCCAAAGGACTTGGCCACAGATCTGGACCTGTCTGCCTACACCCCCAAGCTCTTCACCTCCACAGCAGCAGCCACGTCAAAGGTTAGGCACACTTTGTCTTATAAACTCTTATGGTCATAGCATTAATTCCTCCATGGTCGGTCCCAGGCTTACCACGTGTCAGGTGGATGGATTATCTTGGCAAAGTAGAAATGCTCACTAACAAGTATGTAAACAAATTTGTGCCAAAAATGTTAGTGAAATAAGCTTTTTGTGCGTATAGAACATTTCTGGGTTGTGATTGAAGTGATTTTTATTTGCTTTTATAGAATACCTTTCTAACTGTATACCTGAAGAACAAAACCTCACTTAAAGGTTATTTTTCTTTGTGCTGGTAGATTATTGCCCCTGGGGAAAATCACTATTACTGTAATTTAAAGGAGAGATGTTATGTTTGTTGCATTGACTTTTATCTCCCCTTTGGTCACCTAGTTAAACAGCCAGAAGAGGCCAGCAAGGAGGTGGAGAAGGAGGCCAGGAAAGGGAAGCAGAGCAGTGGCAAGCAGATAGAGAAATACAGAGAGATGCTGAAGAGCATCCAGGAGAAAGACAAGAAGAAGGAGGAGGACAAGGGCATGGAGATGGAGATCACATGGGTACCAGGTTGGGCCAAAATATATTTTTTTCCCTGTGTCAGATCGACTTTTTCATTGTCAGTAGTGCAACTTTCCATTATGGCAGTGCGACTTTTCCCCGTATGTCAGAACGACTTTTTCCTTCTGTCGGCTAGTGTGACTGACTCTTGTCAGTACAAATTGCATTTAGATGGCACAACCAACCACTAAGCAGCCTCATAATGCCACCATCTTCCTCACCTCAGGACTGAAGGAGACAACTGAACAGTTGGTGAAGAAGAAGCTAGAAGGAAAGGACAAGCTGACACCCTGGGAAGAGTTCATTGAGAAGAAAAGGGACAAGAAAAAGCAGAAGATGACCAAAGGAAAGCAGGTGTGATCACTTGATTAAAGATTGTTAAGTCTCACACACACTGTACTGGAGAGGGACAGACTTTTCTTTCCTTCAGGAATCAGATGATTCGGACCTCAGTGACGATGCGCTTCCTCCAGACGTGGACTTTGATGACCCCTTCTTTGCTGAAGAGCTTGGTTCTACAGGTGAGTTGTGTCATGAATAATACTCAATCAGTTGACACATTTACTCAAGTGCACCGGTAAAACGTATCACAATATGCTTTTCTGAATGATTTGACCATGACTTTTTTTTTTCCTAATCTCCCAGATCTGAAAAAGAAAGCAAAGAGCAATAAAAACAAAAAGGTGGAGGAGAGGACACCTGAAGAGAAGGAGGAATTGGAGAAACAAAAGGTAGGTGTCAATGACATGTTGTTGAAAGGATTCTTTTACACTAATGCAATGGACTTAATACTGTTACTGGTATTCAGAACTCTGCACATTACATTTTGTGAGAAGATGTCTTGACACGGTTTGGGAGTAAGCTAATCAAAATGAACCCACAGGCTGAGATGGCCCTGCTCATGGACGACGACAAGCACAAACACTTCAACTACGACAAGATCGTAGACGAGCAGAACCTGAGCAAAAAGAAGAGGAAGAAGCTTCTGAAGAAGGACAACACGAGTCTGGAGGAGGACGACTTCCAGGTCGGAGCAACCTTTTGGTTTCTTTTCATGGCAAAGAAATAGCTTCTATTTTGACTTGTTTCCTACCATTGTTTCCCATTGACATCAATGAATGATTTCGTAAAAGTCTCAAATCAGAAGCTTCATGGATACACATTGATAATGATATGGGATTTAGGTTAAATTACCTGGAATAAGGTGGAATTGGTACACATACAACTTTGCGTACCATTTTTCTGTGGCACAATTTGTTTTACGGTCAAGGCTTTTTTGTAGACTTCAATGAAATCTCAACCCCCCCAATCCCTTCTCTCTGACTGACAGGTGGACGTGAATGACCCTCGTTTCCAGGCCATGTTTACCTCCCACCTCTACAACTTAGACCCGTCCGACCCGGGCTACAAGAAGACCAAGGCCACCCAGAGCATCCAGGTCGAGAAGCAGCGCCTCAGGGAGGAGTGCCAGCGCGACCAGGACAAGGCGCTCAGGAGCTCACAGGCCCCGCCCACACAGGTAGTGGGAGCAAAGATACAGGAAACAATTGCCAGTGGCCAGGCGGTGGCTGAAGCCACCAAGAAAATGGACCCCGGACTATCCATGCTTATCAAGTCTATTAAGAACAAAACAGAGCAGTTTCAAGCACGAAAGAAACAGAAGACAATGTAGGCCTTTCTAACTGGACTATTGGGGACTACGTTTCTGGGTGAAAAGCTATAGACTGCAGCCTTACGCTATCCCTTTGTGTTGAAGCGACTGTTGGTGTGTGTGTGTGCGAGAGGCCTGAGACAAGCCTTGCCCAATTTTATTTTGAACTATCTACAAGAGGCCTAATCAGGAACACGAAGTTGAAGATAGTTTGAATGTGTAATATGCTAATTAACATTGAGACACTTGTGTAAAACATGTTCTGGGGGACTGCCAACAGTAAATGGTGGTTTCACGGATCTCTGAATAGTATTTTTTACTCTTGCTCTAAATTATACAAACCTGCTCCATAGCCCCAGTCTGAGCCCTTAAAAATACTTATATTAAGACACTTCACACAATTTTACAGAACTGGTTCATTTTATTTTTGATATTCAACAACAGTACACATTCATAGGTCCATTGACACTGTCAAACTCACAGCACGGTGACACTTTATACTGGTCAAAAATAAAGTGTATACAAGGAAGCAAGATACAAAAAGGCAGTCCCATTTGAAAAGAGGAACAATAGTAGTGCAAACAAAAGTTAGCTATATACATACAAGGGCTGACACTGAGACAGCAACATACATCAAGTATCTTAAACCTCAGCACAGGTTTACATTTCCGTTTGATGTCTATTCTCAATTTATTAATCTCACAGAAAACCCAAGGGGAAACTTAGAGGTAACAATACAAAATCTTAGAAATTGCACCATCAAAAATGTTTAAACTATTTATCAAGTTACAAAGTACAAAAATATTTGATTATACCCTAAGTATCCTCTACATCAACGTCGATTTTTGCACAGGTTGAAATATCCTATATTGAAGTTGGTGTTTTCCTTAAAATTATATGAATGTTTGAAGTAAAAACAACAACATACTAATAATCTTGTTAAACGAGAACAGTAAAACAAAAGAGTAAACAGTTAAATGTGAACAAATGCCTATCCTTCATTTAAAATAAGAACATTTTTGGTCACTTCAACCCAGTCCTACACTAGGTCCAGCATACTCATAAGGCAATTGAATATTGAACTAAATTGGATGTTTGTTTTTCCCAAACCAGGTACACTTTTAAAGCCACAGTTAAGAGATGATGCTTTCTGAACATCCGGAGGGGTGCGTTTACTGTGACCGAAAAGAAGTAGTGTTACGTTTCCTTCACGCTCGACACCTCAAGCGTAAAAGATGAGCTCAGGGATTTGCCCCCCCTGCACACCTGTCCCGTTGGTGCTGTCTGAAGAGCACTGGAACTGGAAGGTGACCTTGCCACACTGCACCTCAGTCATGCCCTCCTGGCCAAAGTAGCTGAGCTCGTTGCCGTCCAGCACTACGCTGGCCGTGTAGAATGTGTCGGGCTCGATCTGCACAGGGTATTCAAACCACACTGGGAATGTGCTGCTGGAGCCGTCTGAAAAGTACTTGATGAGGCTCTGGCCCAGCGGCACGCCCTGCCTTTTGAGTTCAATCTTGGCGCTGTACTCTGCTGAGCCACAGCTGGAGCCGTACAGGCCGAAGCCGGCGATGAACACTCGCTTGTCCACGGCGAACTGGATGCTGTCGCAACGGCCCCGGTAGCGCCACTGGTTGCTCCGGTAGGCGCACGACTGGAAGCGGTGGCAACGCTGTGGCGCCAGGCCCTTGCGCGGCTTGCTGGCGAACAGCAGCTCAGGCTTCTTGGCGGCCGTGTACCACAGGAAGATGTCATTGGTCTCGTTGAGAGTCAGCACACCAGACTGTGCCGCACCGTTGGCAAAGTCATCCAACGTCATAGTGGGGATGCGGATCAGGTAGATGGCCTTGCCCAGCGCCAGCCGTTTGTTCTCAATGGTGGGCGTCAGGTCCTGGCGCTGGCATTCGGCTTCGGCCCAGCTTAATGCCGCCTCGAACACCACCATCTCCTTGGCGTTGAGCGTCTCGCGGCGCAGGATACTCTCCAGGGTCACCGAGTCGATATCTGTGAAGCCCTCGGAGCGCAGCGCCAGCTCAGCTTGGGCGTCGATCACCTCCCAGCAGCGCTCCATTAGGTCGGGCTCCTCAAACAGGCAGCTCTGGGATAGCAGCACACAAGCGTTCTTGGCACTCAGGCTCGTCTCCAGGAAGTTGACGCAGGCCCGAGCCAGGTGGGGCACAATATACTTCTTGGCGGCGTAGAGCGTAGCCAGGACCGTGTCGGCACACAGGTCGATCTCGTCGCAGTAGATGTACCTGCCAGAACAGAGTGGGGAGAGTCAGATGAGGGCTCGACAAGTTCACTTCAACTTCTCATTTATGGGAAGGCTAACTTTATAATTTCACATGCCCTTGCATTGTCTGCTGACTAGTCAAAGGAAGACATTCTAACCTGAATACAACATTCTGAAATGTACAATGAACACTCGGACTGCATCTAATGAGACGTCAGGAGGCGCCGGCCACTTACTTCAGCATGGCTAGGAACGAGGGAGGCTCCACATCAGGGATACGGATCTCTTCCTTGTCCTCTGCCAGTTCACCGTAAAACATGGCGTGGAACACAGAACTCCCCACAGCCAGCACATACTGAGGGACAACATGGAAGATAGGGAGTCACATGAGAGAAAGAATAGGAGCAAGTTATAGTGGGAGGACAGATAAGGGACAGAAGGTGGAGAGAATATACATTTACACATGAATTATGTAAGAAATGTAGAGATTTGCAAAAGGATTTAGCATAAAGAGGCAGGTGTGGAGAAATATCAGCCTATTGCATTTTATTTTACATTTTGTCATTTAGCAGATGCAACAGATAAATGTGTCTGTACATGTTGTGCTTGGTCATGCTCGGTTAATTACTCACATACATTGGACAGGTTTAAAGGTGACATTACCTTGTGCCCAGGTACTTGCTGAGTCCCTCCTGGGGGGCCAACGATAAAGTGAACATCTGCCATCAACTCATTGTTGAACATGACTGAATTCCTGTGAAAGCATGAGTCATATGTCGATGCCATCACATTCAGACTTTAGTATCTGCACGTATGAGCTGGTACACCCAATAAATGGGTTTTCTTTGGCCATTTTAAATCTATTAAAACGTACACATCGTCTCTCCTCAAAAGGCATTAGATTCCCAGTTTAACTACTGCTTACTAGGGTCACCTACCTCTCTCGGATGGTAGGATAGAGCCCTTGCCAATTGCAGCTGTGAATAGTGTTGTTGTTATTCCGGTTCTGCTGCTGGTATTGCTGCACAACTGTGTTGGTTGAGGTTGCCGGGCCCAGCTTCTTGGTGGAAAAGAGCTCTGCAGCCATCTTCACCCCACTATTTATTGTTAGGGTGATCTCATGGCAGGATGAGGCTGCGATTGTTGGGGCAATCTTTTAAAACTGCCTTTATGTGACGATCGTGGCCGACCACTGGAAAGGACTAAAAAAAGCTAGCCACTGCAACAACGTTCTAACGTTAAATAGTACGCAAGGTAGTCTTACAATACATGCAAAAATACACACGACAAAACATCTAGCTATATTCTAGAATTTAAAGTTGTTTAAATCCTCGCTTAATTTTAGACGTATTAGCTAGATAGCTACTTGTAGCTAGTTTGCTAACGCTAGCTAACTGCTGGACTGCGGTCAAAACCGGCCAGATGTGATACAGGAAGTGGCTAATGAACGCTTGTTTGTTGAATTTGCCAAAACCGGGAAAGGTAGCTAGCTATCCTCTTAACGGCCGCATTTGACGTCTAGTACCTATCACCAATCGTAACGTGGGCGCCCGACGATTGTATGAAACGTTTCCACATCCAAGTAGCTAGCTAGCTTGCTACACACAACTCGAGTGTACACGATACACATCTGCCAGGCACTACTGTTTAGGTGTCATACAAATTTATACCACCACACTACGGGCGAAGGAGGGCTGTACTCCTGTTTTTTTCTTTGTAGAATGCTGAACATGAATCCTTTAAAAACTATTGTTAATTTTTGTGATATTGATAAAGAAGAACAATATTCAAGCTGATTGTCAATTAAATATTTTTGTGTAGGTATTGAAGTTATTTCAAAAATAAATGTGACCGTGTATGCGAGTGTTTCTACTGCCTCTGCCCAGTGTTGTCGTCTTGAGACCACATATTGACTGGCTCCGTGTCGGATACATTTAGTCTCGGACAGTGAGGCCTCATAATTTCGCCAGGCCCAATATACATACTCCTTTCTTGAAACATGAACATCTTAAAAGCCTTTAAATCTAATACAGACATGTTTGCGCAGTGGCGAACCTATAGGCCTTCAGTGTGTGACAGGTTCGAGATTCTGAAAGGATAGCAACCGTAATACCAGCGCATCAATCTATTGGAGGGTATACGCAGGTATATATTTGTTATTTAATTAACGAGGCAAGTCAGTTAAGAACAAATTCTTATTTACAATGACGGCCAACCCCTAAAACGGACGACGCTGGGCTATATTGTGCGCCGCCCAATCACGGCCGGTTGTGATATAGCCTGGAATCGAACCAGGGTCTGCAGTGCTTTAGACCGATGCGCCACTCGGGAGCCCTGAAGCCTTACACCCACATTTTTTTCAGTGGTCATTGCTTATGCTCACTTCTTAATCTCTACTGATGCGTATCAAAGTAGCGTGGAGGTATACGATTGACCATTTACGTAGTACAATTGTGAAATCATGCACAAAGTAGCCTACACAATCGCAAAGCGCGTGAAATATATTCCCATAGTCTAGTTCAGCGGAATATAATCAATCTGCAGGCAGCAAGTGTGCAGCTCTCGACTGGTTTTAACATCGGTAGGGTAAGAAAGACGTTTCAGTTCATGTTATCTACCAGTAAATGCTAACTAAGGCAACAATGGCTATGCAAACCAGGTATTGAAAAAGTTTAGTCCAAAATGTTGGTTAGTAGTCTATTTGTGATGCGCAATTGTCATCAGGGGCGGAGACATGGATGGGCCTGGGTGGAGAGGCCCACCCACAGAGAAACCAAATCACATTGATGTGGTTTAAACCATTTTTTTCTATTAACATCTATTACATCCCATTGAAAAAAAACCATTGTAACCGGTGACCTAAAGTTAAAAGTGGTACTTACAGCGTTTTAACTACTTTGCAGATATGAAACAAACAGACAATCATAATATCAGTCAAAAATATACAATTCCCAGTTTATGCTACAAAATCTACTTTATAAGAGGTTAAAAATTGAGTTAAATAGAACCTATAACATACACTAAGCCAATACATTTCTTGGTAGTCCAAAAAATATTGCTGGCCTGGTACATGGTTTGCTGCATCCATTCGGGATGCACTGTTTCAGTTTCAATGACTCAATATTCTGGACAAAAACGGACGAATGTAACTAAGGTTGGGAATGCCAATACCCCATCAATCAAACTAGCAAGGGCAATGATCACAAGTCAGTCATAACGTGACTAATAGGCTGGATTATCTAGCTAGCTAGCTGCTAGGAGGATGTCATGCCATTGGAGGAATGGGTGAGTGACTGACTTTTTCCCCCTCATATCGTTTTTCGGTGGCTATTCACAGCTAGAGATGCAGGTGTCATTTGGTTAGCTAGCAAAAACTTGAATGACAGTTATACAATTAGCATTTATCTTGCGTTTGAAAATTCACTCTGGCTATCTTTTCCAATTTAGCACAGAACTGATGAATTTACAAATGCGCAACACCTGCTGAATATGACAGGGTCAGTAAAACATAAGCAATAGTTAGTCAAGAATGCTCTAGATAACATGAAAACAGCCTAACCAGCTCTGCTACGTTGAGTAAAAAGGTCAGAGTGAGGTGTTCTCTCATTTGTGTCTAGAAGTAGCTAGCTAGGAGGCTAGCCAACTATAGCCAGTTAGCGTGGGTGCTTTGTTGGGACAAGCATGCATTGGCAGGTGTAACAGTATAACTTTAGACCGTCCCCTCGCCCATACCCGGGCGCGAACCAGGGACTCTCTGCACACATCAACAACTGACACCCACGAAGCATCGTTACCCATCGCTCCACAAAAGCCGCGGCCCTTGCAGAGCAAGGGGAACTACTACTTCAAGGTCTCAGAGCAAGTGACGTCACTGATTGAAACGCTATTTAGCGCGCACCGCTAACTAAGCTAGCCGTTTCACTTCCGTTACACAGGCAAGCTGCAGAAGGATGAGGAGGCTACAGTTCTCCATCATTTATCAGTGCAATTTTGATGGACAACAAGCTCAAAAAGTTTGAGAGGGTTAATCTAATGTTCCTTTGTTAGATTTTAGCTCATCTTGCTCTGGCTTGCATTATTTGTTGATCTTGTTGTGCATAACTGAGGGAGAGAGAGCCGACCTTGCCATCGTTGTTTGATCAATAGGACTGTAAAGCTCCCAAATGTAAGAGGACTCCCGTGGTATTTATACATTTGCAGAAATCCATTCAGGTATAATTCGTGGCTTCTGGCAAATGCCTTCTAATTATCTAAAGTCACACTGTTGCAACTGCCTATAAACACACAGTTCAAAATTAATGATGGCAGGCCCATGTGGCAAATGGCTTGTTTGTAGACAGGTCTACTGTAGCTCTGATTGGCAATAGTGTGCTGTCTGTGTAGACTCCAGTCCTGGACAAAACAGATGTTTGTATTCGGTTTTATTTACTCAGTCAAAATGTGATTGGTTGATTCCACTGTCACTCCAAAATGTTGCTCTAATACAGTTAAATGGCAGATGCCTTTATCTAGCTTCTGATGTCCTAGCCAATGGCTGACTTAGGTAGCTAGATTTATCTCCCTAGAGACCAAAAAATAAATAAATAAAATTATTTTACCCTCTCAATTAAATTAAATTAAATTAGCTTTATTGGCATGACGTAACAATGTACATATTGCCAAAGCTTATTTTGGATATTTACAATATGAAAGAAAAAATGAGAATCTAAATTGTCAACGGGACAACAGTAACAACAATAACCAAGGGTCAAAATAAGCATACATTGAACAATAACAATAAGCATACAGTAGAAGACATGTGCAGGCGGGTATTGGTCTGTCAGACACTGTCCCTTAACCTATAGCAGGCAGCAATGTAGTGCGCTGCCAACCCACAGCTCTCTGCGTCCTCCCCCAACAGGACGGGTAGCCTACTCTCATCAGAGAGGTCTTTGAAACCTTGAATAAGGGTTTCAAATTTGGGGAAATGACACTCTCTAATTGTTTGATATTTTTCACATTTTGTCAGGAAGTCTCTCTCTCGTGTCAGTGTTAACTCTTTCCATTCCTACAAAAACTGAAGAGATTAAATCAGAGCATAATTGAAAATAATAATATAATTATCATTATTATATTATTATAATCATTATTTTATAAATCCTTAGCCCTTCTCTGAAGGCATAGAAGGCCCATTGTTCCCCACTGTGTTTGAGTTAGTAATAATTTCTTGAGTGGCTCTATTCCCTCAGCATGCATTTTTTAACATCTGAATGTATAAAGAATCCATATGTTGTTTTGAAATATGAACACAGAAATACTGGACATTTTGAACTCTTATTGTTAACTCGGACTTGATTTTCACCGTTCTTGGTCTTGAATCGGTCTCGAACACAACACTGCCTCTGCCCAGAGCTTCTGTGGCACAGTCCATTAGGTGCGTGCCTCTACATCGTAGGAGCCACTGTCCGAGTCCCTGTGGCAGTCTCACTTCATCCTGCTACACTGGTGGCAGCAGTGATCACTCCAGTGGTCTCACATGGCATTGGGCAAGCATGATCTGTATGTGTTTTGGGCTTGGTGTGCGAGGACACTTGGGGGAGAAGCCTGGAGTCCGAGGCTTAGGGTAGAAGCAACAATGTGATCAACAGGGTTTCGAACCTGTGTTTCAAGAGTCTAAAATCTCCCCTTAAAGGGAAACTTCAGGATTTTGGCAATGATGCCCTGTATCTCATTCCCAAGAGTCAGATGAACTCCATTTGTATATACCATTTGTATGTCTCTGTTTCCAGTATGAAGGAAGTTAGAGGTCCGTTTCCTGAGTCAATGCTAATTAACTATTGTTAGTGCAATGACTGGAAGTCTATGGGTATCTGAAGCTAGTTAGTAATTGACTATGGAATTTTATGTTGATATTTTCTCCTTGGTTTTTCTTTTATGTTTTTTTGTGTTGGTTTTTCCTTTTTATGGTTTGTGTGTGATAAATACCTGCTGAACTCTATAACTTTACTGTATCTATGTCTTATCTTAACTAATGTCAAAGCAACATGAGGTAATTCCAATTTCTTTATTTTTATTTTTAATATGTGCAAGGCAAAATATAATGGTATTTTATTTGCTCTTGAAGAACAGTTTAAACAACTGCCAGTAAGGCATCCAGCAGCCAGTCCTGGTCCAGGTTCTCCACCTTGGGGGGTCTGCTCTGAGGAAGATCTCATCTTCTTCCTCAGGTAGTTGCGGAACCTCTTCCAGGCAGAGAACTTTGGCTTTGCAGTGGAGAAAGCCTGGCAGCCCGAGAGCTTTAAGTCAATCTCATTTTCATCTGCATCACCGTGGTCCTCCACTTCAGCCACAAGCAGAGTGTCCTCTGTGACGAGCTGGTTGGACAGGGGGAGGCTGACCTGGACTGGCTTCTGCTGGAGACCTTCCTCCCCATAGTGCTGTAGATCGCTCTACAGGAACTCCTTCTTCCTTCAGAGTGATAACCTCCTTACTCACACCTCGGAAAAATGGCAAAGGACCAGGAAGAGTCTCCACTCTCTGAGAAGGGATCAGCATCTTCCTCCTTTCACCAAACAGACTTGCAGCCAATCAGCTTTTCCCCAAGAGGGTCTGATGCAGAGATCTCGAGATTGTCTCTTTGGCCAGCCTCCTCCAACTCAGTGCAAATCATCACTGACAATGTTTTAAAGCTTTGGGCCTAAGGAAAACCTAACTAGAGAAAAAAAAAATATTTAAAAATTATGTAAAAATAAAAGCCTATGCAGACAATACATCAGCTAGGGCTGCAGAAATGACACTGCCACAAATTACAGTGTATTTTCATTAGGCAATTTATAACAAGTCACATGAATACGTTTCCCATTCACACAGGATGTAAAACACGCAGTAAAAACATTTCCACTGTACCTCTTTGCTTTCCGTACCCGATTCAATCGTCTTGGTTCGACAACTGTTTTTTTTATGGCAAACTGGGTATTTTCGGCGTTGTGAATATTATTTATAACGACTACTGATGATACTAAAGACATTTTCAGAAGTTACTTCTGAGGATACAGTCGTACAGCTGTCAGCTTTGGTTGGAGCCTCATTTATCCAGCAGTTTCATTACGACAGCTTTTCTCCGCTGTTGTTGTTGCTAGTGCGCACCACTAGCTAGCTAGTAGCACATCATTAGCTAGCCTGCCAACTAGACATCTACATTTCAAAAACTTTTCTTTGTTTTTGTCTTTCGTGGCGCGTTGCATTTGCATCAGTGATGATAAAAAACACGATACAATCCGCAGGACTTCTGGTTTTGTTGTGGTTGTTATTTGGGGACTTTGTTCTGGTTTGGTTTCACAACAGAGTCAAAACCGAAACGTACAACAACCAATATTCTTCCAAAGAAGATGCTCCTGACAGTCAAGACCAGAGCTGTTTTTGTCACGTAAGTACTTACAATTTACAATATATTGCAATATCAATGTCCGTATAGGAAGGCTAAATGACTACGTTGGAGGAACATTATTCTAGCGTTTTCTACTGCCATGTTAATTTGACGTCATCATACCCACATTGCTTGCTGGCGCCCTTCGGTTGCCTTATCCAACTTTATGGACAGCAAGGCATAACATGTATACATTAATCATGTGGTTTATTTTGCCTTGCACATCGATACACACTGACTTGTCAAAATAATTATTAAAATGGGTGGTTAAAGATACTCGTAGTCAGCTATTTCCTGAATTCAACACGCGAGTGTTTATTGTTATTGCTGTACATTGTAATTTGACACTTGTGCGCATCTCAAAACGACTGTCATAATCGAACTTGCCCGTATCATGCGAATATCTGATCTTAATTCACCGAATCTGCAACTTCCAGTCTCACAAATGTGTTTGTAGGCCTATGTCGTGAAATGTTATATTGCTGGGTATGTTTTCTTGATGTTTGTCATTCATGCCAACTTTTGAAAGAAGTTAGTTACTGAGTTGAGTGGTTGTGTATGTGATCGACGGCTGACTTGACTCACATATTGCAATCCGAATCAATAAGTGTATGTATTTTTTTAATACTGTGGCACGTGCCTTTATTTCATTCTAACAAATTGCACTTGCATTATTAATATGAGAAGACCGAGACGTGGTGTCGTCTGATTGGCCAATTAGTTTGTGGGAGATGTAGTGTTCTCTTCCGTGAGTAATACTTGCTTTAAATGTCCTTGAACCGAAGTGAAGACTACAAATGTCAAGTATAGAGGCGGGACTAAGTTTGACAGCTGCTGACATATCTTGTTTGGAGGCGAGGCCTGGGCCCGAGAATTATGCACGAGGAAAAATAAGTGGTCTGAAATAACAGCTCATCCCCAGGTTAAGTCAGAGTCATCCCATCAACTCTGACCTGTCCATTGAATTAGACTTCAGCTGTCCCTTTAGGGACATAAAAGACAGAGATATTCTCATAAGCCTGGTCTTAGTTTTGTAATTTAAAACTGCTGTTAAAGATAGCAGCTCCTCAGAGAAATAGGCAAATGAAACTATATTTTTAATAAACAACCAGGGAAACCACTCAAAGGTTTTGAATTCACCGGCATGCTCAGAGGACTTTGTTACTTATGGATGGCTTCACTGCTTCCCATCACATTCTCTGGACAGCTACACTCAGAGGTCAGATATATGGTTGTTTCCATCGGTGGGCTATTATGATGTTTGTGTTGGCTTTTTCTGGAATATTGTCAAAATGACACAGAATAAACTGAAATAGAAATGTCTTTCTGCTGCTTGTAGCCAGTTTGTGAAACTAATTGTCAGTAACAGCTGGTTAGATAGGCTACTCAGTTTTCTCCAGATCATGACACACAACCACTGATGTGAAAGTGCCTGAATGGTCTACGCAGTGCTAAGCCATTAATTTCATAGAATTCTTGCAACATGCAGTCTTGTGCAACTTGTTCTTATAAAATACTGTCTGTCTCTGCTTTGTCTGTTGACAGTGACACACATACCTTTACATATGGCTGTAATTACAATATACTCATGAAACAAGTTTATATGCTAAAATATTTTCTATGACACCATTTGCATTGATTGGGTCTAAACCTGAATACTTCATGATGAGAGAGAGTGGAAAGGCTTGAGTGCCTGCTGGACCAGAGCAACGCAGTCTTTCTTTCTTTCACAAAGCAGCTGTCTGTTTCATTATGCATGGGAGAATTAAGCCGTTTGTCCGCAGGTATCAGATGCATGAAAAGGGAAAGGTGGAGGGAGAATGGCAAACGTTTTGGTAACCTAATTTTGGTCAACAACCTCAACCGGCAGCTGTGACGAACGTTGTCACGAAAGTGTTTTGTGTTGTTCGAGCGCCAGGAAGTGGTCTTTTATCTGGCTTCCAGCTCTCATGTCTGAAAGTGTCTGTGTTGAAAGAGTATATGGCAATTTTATATCAGGCTAAATATGTGTAAGAGGAAGTTAAGATTTGCAGGCCAGCTTTTGCACTCATTTCTGTCTCTCTCGCTGTCTCCCCCCTCTCTTTCTTTGTCTGTATTTAATATCTTCCTCTTGCCCCTGGCCCTCCATTTGCACGAAAGTGTCCCAAAGCTGAGGGAGGGAATATTATGGAGGGTGTAGGGCTTAATTAGACCTTCCGATAGCCACTTTGACAAGTCAGCGTTGCTTCCGAGCAGAATGTTATCCCAACAAGGTGTAGCCTAAACACATGGTTTTACGGTCCGGTCTGCAAGTAGCCTAGTTTTAAAATGGCCCGTGATATGCTTTATGAATGTAAAATATGGCCCGCCAATGCACGATAGAACATAGTGCGGCTGTTGTGGATCATATCTTTTGAACAGTAATGGCTAGAAACAAGCTAGACTTGTTTTACTGTCAAACGTAATGCTGCAATTGTTTTTAATTTTGTAAAGCAGCTTGTGTTTCTTAACGAGGCATAGGGTATCTGATGGCGACTGGTTAGCTACAGGGAAGCAAAAGAGTCACCTGCGCGATGTGTATAATCAGCGGCGACGATTGAGCGGAGCCTGTCTGCCTAACCTGCCCACACTCATCACTTTTTCCCCCACAGCTCACCATCTGATGTAGGCTAGGCTTGTGTGGCGGGTCCTTCCCACTGTGCATCATATTAATTGTGTTTATCACTGAAAAGCTTTCAATCTCTCCAAAATATCTTGTCCAGGCCACTTAGTAGTCTGATTTTAGCCACAGAGATAATTTAGTCTTGTCTCATTTTAGCCAACTGAAATGAACAATATTTTTTTGTTTAGTTATTGTTTTTCTTGGGTCTATTTAGTCAGTTATAGTGTAGTCAATTGCCACTGAAAAATAAGTGTTTGACAAAATATTTTAGTCACTAATTTTGTTGACAAAATTAACACTGGTGTACACCCATAATTCTTAAGGCGTTTTCCGGTTGTTTCCCTCAGTTGACAGGCGTCTTGGATGACTGCTTCTGTGACATCGAGAGCATTGATGTCTTCAACAACTTCAAAATCTACCCCCACATTCAGAAGCTGACCGAGAGAGACTATTTCAGGTACTACAGGGTAAGTACTAAATAGTAGGACCCAGCAGTAGAGTACGAGGAGCAGTAGAAATGTCCTTAACATCATCAGACCGTAAGGTTTTGCGTTTGTCTTTGCACTATAGCTTAAAAAGTGTCCTAAAGGCAATCCCTCAATAAACAATCCTACTACTGTGGATTTACGCTAATTGACAACCTGTATTTTCAAATGAGTTTGTACTTTGTTTGAGCTTCAATGGCCCTTAACCCGTAGTACTTAGTGCTTATAAAGGGTCCCTCCCCAATTCCGTTCCTTGCTAATCTAAAACAAATAGGCCGAGCAAATGTTTTCCAGCCTACCCCATATAGTTTGTTGACGCTGCTCTGTTGTGTATTCACTGCTTTGGATGTCTCCACCTGGGACTACTGTTCTAGTTGGAATAGGTCTGCTTCAGGGTTGACAGCGAATAGACATTCTTGAAGAAAAAGTTTATTGTGCTACTCTTATTTACGTTATAATGTCCATGGGTGTATTCACTAGGAACCAAATGGATGCAAACGGGACGAAATAAGATGGGACTAACCTGAACTTGTCCAATAGGGTTGGTTGTTTAGCAACTAAACCGACGCGTGCACAACTATGGTGCAAAACAGACCGGGTTAACTTAGATTGTTGAAAACTTTTATAAATGAGTACTTGTCGTGTCTCAAATAAATCGTTACAGTTGTTGGTTATCTAGCTGGCTAATTTTAACCATATTAGCGTAGGCATGACATGAGTCAAAACAACATCACAACGAGCTAAAAACGAGCCACCTACAATTCCACACATGGCAGCTTCTTGTCATTGTTGCTAGCTATCAGAATCATAACTCCACACAGCCTTCTGCCTCATTGATGCTTGAGCATCATTTTTGTGATGTTGCCAGCCAACCCTTCTATAAGAAAGGCTTGTTTTTGTTGCTAAAATTTTCCATTGCAAAACTTGCTTGGGCCCTAGTTACAGCAGAAACACATATACCTTACATTATAATTATTGTATGTGATACTTGTCAGGTACATTAAGTGTGAAAATTAGATGCTCCTCATACTGGAACCTAAGTATTAGAAAGAGTGCACGAGGATGACATCACCGTGTTGATGTAACTGAATCTTATAGGGAAATACAGTAGGTCCAGTCCAGTGGTGACAAACCTTTAGTCATCTGTCTTTCCCAATCATCGTCTTTTGCATCCCTAGACAGTCTTACAAGTTGCCCATTTGTAGAACCTGATGCAAATATGATATCATTCTCTATGATAACAGCACTCACCCTGTTACATTTGTATAACTGCTCAAACGCTTTCCCGACACCTAGAATCCATAAGAAACATTTAGGCCCATTTGAGTCACTTGACCTCTCTAGTACGCTAGCGTCCCACCTCGACAACAGCCAATGAAATTGCAGTGCGCCAAATTCAAAACAGATCCCATAATTAAAATTCCTCAAACATACAAGTATTATCCACCATTTTAAAGATAATCTTCTTGTAAATCCAACCACAGTGTGCGATTTCAAAAAGGCTTTACTGCGAAAGCACACCAAACGATTATGTTAGGTCAGTACCTAGTCACAGAAAAACACAGCCATTTTTCCAGCCAAAGAGAGGAGTCACAAAAAGCAGAAAGAGAAAATGAATCACTAACCTTTGATGATCTTCATCAGATGGCACCCATAGGACTTCATGTTACACAATACATGTATGTTTTGTTCGATAAAGTTATATCCAAAAATCTCAGTTTACATTGGTGCGTTATGGTCAGAAATGCATTGTCTCAAACAAACATCCGGTGAAAGTGCAGAGAGCCACATCAAATAACAGAAATACTCATCATAAACATTGATAAACGATACAAGTGTTAAGCATGGAATTATAGATAAACTTCTCCTTAATGCAAGCGCTGAGTCAGATTTCAAAAATGCTTTATGGCGAAAGCACACTTTGCGATTTATGTTAGGTCAGCTCCTAGCCACAGAAACCCATACAGTCATTTTCCAAACAAGGAGAGGTGTCACAAAAGGCAGAAATAGCATTCAAATTAGTCACGTACCTTTGAACTTCATCTGGTGGCACTCCCAGGTCTCCATGTTAGACAAATGTTTGTTTTGTTCGATAATGTCCCTCTTTATGACCGAAAACCTAATTTATGTTCGCGCGTCTTGTCCAGTAATCCAAATGCAGAAGGCGCGTGCACTAATTCCAGACGAAAAGTCCAGAAAAATTCAAATAAAAATTAGTAGAAACATGCCAAATGATGTTTAAAATCAATCCTCCGGTTGTTTTTGTCATAAACAATCAATACTATTTAAACCGGACAAAAGCTTCATCAATAGGAAAGGAGAAACAATAAAGGCGCGTTCACGATCAGACGCATGGCTGATGAATAGAAATGACCACTGGCCACTGATTGAAAGTGCTATAGCCTGAAACCATGCCTAAAAACTGGTCACATGTTGAGGAAGCCATAGAGCTCGTGAACTGGGTCCTAAGTCTTTCAATGGAAAAACAACCTTTCAAAATAATAGTACTTTCTGGTTGGATTTTCCTCAGATTTTCAACTTGCCATATCAGTTCTGGTATACTCACAGACATTATTTTAACAGTTTTGGAAACTTAGAGTGTTTTCTGTCCAAATCTACTAATTATATGCATATCCTATCTTCTGGGCCTGAGTAGCAGGCAGTTTAATTTGGGCACGCTTTTCAACAAAAAATCAGAATGCTACCCCCTACCCTAGTGAAGTTAATCTTTTCACAAAGGCAGTTTTTTAAAAAGTCGCTCAATGTGAGTCCAGCTGTTGCGTTCATACGCCATTCATACACACCAAGCCATCTCATTCTAAAGGCAGTGTATTGCCCTTTTCCCACTGTGAACATCCAATCAGGAACTCTGAAAAGGAAGAATAGACTCATAGGAACATCATTAATATTTTCAGAATAATCATCTGGCCCCTAGTGTGATATTCCGATTAAGTTTCTGTCTACAACTGATCAGTAAGCTGCTGCTCTACTAGTCACCATCCCATTGACTGAGCAACATTTTGACCCCACAAAATCAGTGTGTCACCTTTATGATTATCAGGTATTCTCTTCATACTGTCACCTTCGAATGAGGTTGACGTATCCAATGACGAGCACGACTAGCAAAGAGGTCACCAGCAACAACAAGGCCCCGTGGTGTTTTCGGCGGAGCTCGTCCCTGAAATGCGTCAATGGAAAGAGAATCTGAATCAGATTTTGACA
This sequence comes from Oncorhynchus nerka, assembly GCF_034236695.1. Taxonomy (NCBI): domain Eukaryota; kingdom Metazoa; phylum Chordata; class Actinopteri; order Salmoniformes; family Salmonidae; genus Oncorhynchus; species Oncorhynchus nerka. Next base: position 11,655,069 of record NC_088416.1, read on the forward strand.
TCATTATTTGAGTGAATTTAGCCTAGTTGTTCTGTCTTGCCTGTCTCCAACACATCACATCTCTGTGTGACGCAGTCACTTTCATAGCATATACCATGCCATCTCCACTCTTCCCTTTTCTTCTCCACAGGTCAACCTGAATAGGCCCTGTCCCTTCTGGGCCGACGATAGCCACTGCTCCATCAAGGACTGCCAAGTGGAGCCCTGCCCAGAGGTCAGTTCAACCGACCCACAATAATCTACTTTGGTCTCCATATCGACTCCTAGTATTAATTACCCACAGGCACCTCCTGTAGGTCTGAAATGGTTAAATAAGTATTGGAAATGTGGTAAAAATTCCACGTGGGCTACAACAAGGTGGTGCTATTATTGCTATATTTTTTAATTTCTAAAACATTTATTTCACCTTTATTTAACCAGGTAGGCCAGTTGAGAACAAGTTCTCATTTACAACTGCGACCTGGCCAAGATAAAGCAAAGCAGTGTGACACAATCAACAACACAGAGTTACACATGGAATAAACAAACATACAGTCAATAACACAATATAAAAAGTCTGTATACAGTGTGTGCAAATGGTGTGAGGAGGTAAGGCAATAAATAAGCCATAGTAGCGAAGTAATTACAATTTAGCAAATTAACACTGGAGTGATAGATGTGCAGATGATGATGTGCAAGTAGAAATACTGGTGTGCAAAAAAGTATATAAAAACAATATGGGGATGAGGTAGGTAGATTGGATGGGCTATTTACAGATGGGCTGTGTACAGCTGCAGCGATCGGTAAGCTGCTCAGATAGCTGATGCTTAAAGTTAGTGAGGGAGATAAGTCTCCAACTTCAGCGATTAAAAAAAATATATATATTTTTTAAAATTTGCAATTCGTTCCAGTCATTGGCAGCAGAGAACTGGAAGGAAATGAGATATACCTGCTGGAGCGCTTGCTACGGGTGGGTGTTGTTATGGTGACCAGTGAGCTGAGATAAGGCGGAGCTTTACCTAGCACCTAGCAAGGACTTATGATGACCTGGAGCCAGTGGGTCTGGCAACGAATATGTAGCGAGGGCCAGCCGACGAGAGCATACAGGTTGCAGTAGTGGGTAGTATATGGGGCCTAGGTGACAAAACGGATGGCCCTGTGATAGACTACATCTAGTTTGCTGAGTAGAGTGTTGGAGGCTATTTTGTAAATGACATGGCCAATGTCGAGAATCGGTAGGGTAGTCAGTTTTATGAGGGTATATTTGGCAGCGTGAGTGAAGGAAGCTTTGTTGCGAAATAGGAAGCTGATTCTAGATTTAGTTTTGGAGATGTTTAATATCTGGAAGGAGAGTTTACAGTCTAGCCAGACACCTATGTATTTGTAGTTGTCCACATATTCTAAGTCAGAACCGCCCAGAGTAGTGATGCTAGTCGGGCAGGTGGATGCGGGCAGCGATCGGTTGAAAAGCATGCATTTAGTTTTACTAGAGTTTAAGAGCAGTTGGAGGCCACGGAAGGAGTGTTGTATGGCATTGAAGCACGTTTGGAGGTTTGTTAACACAGTGTCCAAAGAAGGGCCAGATGTATACAGAATGGTGTCGTCTGCATAGAGGTGGATCAGGGAATCACCCGCAGCAAGAGCGACATCATTGATATATACAGAGAAAAGAGTTGGCCCGAGAATTGAACCCTGTGGTACCCCCATAGAGACTGCCAGAGGTCCGGATAACAGGCCTTCTGATTTGACACACTGAACTCTGTCTGAGAAGTAGTCGGTGAACCAGACAAGGCAGTCATTTGAGAATCCAAGGCTGAGTCTGCCGATAAGAATATGGTGATTGACAGAGTCGAAAGCCTTGGCAGGTTGATGAAGACTGCTGCACAGTACTGTCTTTTATCGATGGCGGTTATGATATCGTTTAGTACCTTGAGCGTGGCTTTCCTAACTGACTGCGTGTATTGGTTCCTGACTTCCCTGAAAAGTTGGATATCGCGGGGACTATTAGATGCTAGGCGGAGCTTTACCTAGCAAGGACTTATAGGTGACCTGGAGCCAGTGGGTCTGGCGACGAATATGCCACAGGGTGTTTTTGTGCTATTCGAGGGCAGTCAGGTCTGGAGTGAACAAAGGGCTATATCTGTTCTTAGTTCTACATTTGTTGAAAGGGGCATTATTTAAGATGATGAGGAAATTACTTTAACCTCAGTGAAAATGCAGAGTGCCAAATTCAAATAAATTACTATAAAAATCTAACTTTCATGAAATCACACATGCAAGATAGCAAATTAAAGCTAGACTTGTTGTGAATCCAGCCAACATGTCAGATGTTGAGTGGGACTAGGGGCTCCGCAGTGAACTAAAACAATGATAACTATCCTAAACAACAGTATACAAGGCATTAGAGAGAGACATAAAAAGAGGCATAAAGCAATCACAGGTGTTGATTGGGAGAGCTAGCTAAGTCAACAACTGGTAAGACAACAGCTAATCAGCTAAGACAACAACAACAGGTAAAATGGCGATGAATGGGTAGAGGGTCAGTTAACTACACACAGGGCCTGAGTTCAAGGCTGGGGCCGACAGATAAACAAAATGGAGTACCGTGATTAATGAACAGTCCAGCAGGCATCAGCTATGTAGCCAAGTGATCATAGGGTCCAGTGAACAGCAATAGATGAAACAGGGAAGCCGCTAGGTAGTCGTTACTACGCTAGCAAGCGGGAGACATGGCGTTCAAAAAAAAGTTAGCAGGTTGGGGCTAGTAGAAGCGTCTGCTCCGACGTCCGGCAAAGGCCGGTTGAGGGCACAACGGATGGAATTACGTCGGCAGACCAGTCGTGATGGAACGGCGGGGGCTCTGTGTCAACAAAGGGCCCAGGCCATTTGGCAAAAGAGGTATTGTAGCTGGAGTAATTTTGTTTGCTAGCTGGGAGATGCGCCTGGCTCGCGGCTAACTGGTGCTAGCTTCGGGACAAGGGCGTTAGCCACTATAGCCACTCGGTAGCAGCGATGATCCGATACAAAGGTCCAGAGCTTACGGCAAGAATCCGGTGGTGTAGTTGATTCTAGTCCTGTTAGTGAAGAGTCCGGGAGGCATCAGCTGTGTAGCCGAGTGATCATAGGGTCCACTGAGCAGGCCTGGAGATGGACCTGGCTCAAGGCTAGCTTTGGGGCTGGGCCACTCGGTGGTGGCAGCTAGCTAGCTGCAACGATCAGGAGTAATGGTCCAGGGCTTACGGCAGGAATCCAGTGTTTTAGTGGAGAAAAACAATCCGATATGCTCAGGGTTGATAACGCGCTGTGCAGGCTGGCAAGTATTATCCAGGCTAAAAGCGGCTGGTGTCTGTGCTAAAGGTAAAGGCCGCTTCTGATGGAGGTTCTAGCTATAAGGTCTAAAAATAGCAGATCCGTATCACATTGGGTGAGGCGGGTTGCCGGAAGGTATATTTAATTTTTAAAAGGAAGAAGAGATTTAAAATATATACAAAAAAGACGAAAAATACAAAATTTACATGAGAGAATGACAAACAACGTCTGCACTGCTACGCCATCTTGGAATATTGCTAATCATTCTATTTTTTTTTATTTATTTTTTTTAGATCTAGGCCTACAAGAAGAGACCAGGGCTATGGGCAAATGAACCCTAGTGGGTTAATTTACAATTGTTAATATAGTGTTTCCCGAGTCTTTGTATTCTAATCTGTGTTTTCTGTTAATTATAGCTTAGCCTCTGACCTGCGTTCTGCATTGTTGACAGTGATGTCCCCTTTGTGTGTGTTTGTTTACAGAGCAAGATTCCAGTGGGAATAAAGTCTGGAAACTACAATAGGGTAAGGCGCTCTCTCCCCAGATAGACAGACGGCATTCACTCAACAGTCATTCAACTGTAATGAATACAAACACACTCTACAAACACATTAAAATGAAAGGAAAGAGAATGTACCATATGCACTCTCAATTTTCATGCAATATGGCAAAGAAACAGGAGTGTACTTACTATGTTTTAAAAGAATTAGGGCAAAGGAGTAAGTTAAACAGATTATACTGTGTAAATGTATGGTTGGAAGAATGTATTATAGTTGGGGGGGTAAGCGAGGGACATGATTGTTGGCAAACACGTGGGTCGTGTTCAGTAGGCATGAAAAGGAGTGAAACAGGTGGGTACTATCTGATTTTTCTCCAATTACAAATGCTTGTTTTTGTTCTCGTCTACAGAATGTTTTGATACAGTGTGCACTAATGAATACGACCCTGGTATAGTGCCTTCTGTTTGTCTTGTAATGACTCACAAGTGTTTGTTGGATATCTGGACTGATTTGCCAGTCAAGGTCAAATCCTGCTGTATCTTTAGTTAGTGGGAAAAGGTTATGTTTGGACACATCGGTTGAGCTAGGGGTAGTTACATGGCTATAGGCTACATTATGTGCAGGGCAAGGTTTGTTTTTCAACTTTAATGAAATCAGCCACATCTCACAGATTTTCGACCAACAGCGTTTAGCCAGACAGCTCATCTGGCTTGACCTCCCGAGGCCTCTGCTTCCGTCTGTTGTGTGAGGATTTTTGCCACATCACCCCCAGTGTTAGGGGTTAGCACTAACTGTGCTACTGGAGACGTGTGAGGCAAAAGGCAGATTAAATTCGCAGTTAGCGCTGTGGTGATTCTCTCCCACAGCTGAAGGCACAGAGGGGGCATGTGCTGGCTAGAGACGCTATGTGGTTGGCGACGTGGCCATGCCATAGGACAAAGCACAGCAGGTGCTTGTGTGTGAGGTCATGAAGAAACATTAGCTGACTGCACATCAGAGTTGTTTATTTAGATTTTTCTGCTTCGTGGCATGTGGCGTTAGCTTAACCATTTTTTTTAGCCCCTCCGGTATTTTTTCTTGACTGACTTTCCATTTAAAAAGATTAATCCTATTGCAGACAGTGTGTGCAGAGCTCGAGTTGAAGTATACAGAGTAGGGAGCCCTGTATGATGGATTTAGCCTAGCCTAATTGATAACAAAGATGGGTCGTTCCATTTGATTTCAATCACCTTTTGACTGCATCCCTTTTGATTTTAACAAAACTTTGAATACATATTTGTCCATGGTCGAAGTGGTCAGAAAGTAGCTTTTTGGACTTGAATGCCAAAACATTTAGGAGATAATGGTGCTCAAAGATGACCCATGTTGCATACCCCACCCTACCATGATACATCCATGTCTTCATCACTGGAAAAGATGAAAGGTTAAGTTTGATATAATGTAAACACTTATAAACAGGGTTGTCAAACTATTGTATAATTTCTTGACAATGATATATACATTTATTTTAACCTATATGTTGTATCTTAGACCCGATTTTACATAAACTGAGGTGTTTGTGTTGTGCCCGCCACAGCATGCTCTTGAATACAGGTTGAGTGTCATGTTTTGGGTGATAAATTATTTAAAATGGGAATACAATTGAAATGTCAACTTTCAAATAAATGGTAGCACAAGGATGGTTGGAGGTCCACACATCAGAGACTTAAATAAGAATATCAGTTGTTTTAAATTATACTGTCAATGTTCTATTGGAAACCTATTGAAATCATAGAAATATAGATAATAGAGTAGACATTCCCATTTAAATTGACTTTTGATGGTGGGTGGACTGGTGGCCATCTTTGTGGTAGTAATTGGAAGTATACATTTAAATTCAATTAACATTTAAATGATGTACCAGCTAAATTTTAATGTCCTAGGGTTGAGCAGTATCCAAATTTTCATACCTTCACACTGTGCTTGTGCCATCCTGGGATATACGGTATTACCGGTAGTGCACATAAGGGGCACTATGAATTTTTTTCTTCTTCAAATGTACAAAAAGAGCCCAAAAAACATCACTTACCAGAATGCTAGCAAGAACTACGGAATTCTTATAGTGGATGCTAGGTAAATGCTAATGATAGCATGCAAACATTTACTACTAGGACAGACAACCCAGCTCATAAAGTATCTCAAAACACAGTTTGCAGCACGCACAAAACAAAAATTAGGCAGCCGGGATCTTAAAACCTCTAGTGACACCCCATCCCGTGAACGGGACCGTTGTCATCATCTGACACTAATTAGCATAACGCAACGGACATAAATCTTCCTAGAAAATCTTCCTATTCATGAAAATCACAAGTGAAATATATTGGAACACAGCTTAGCCTTTTGTTAATCACCCTGTCATCTCAGATTTTCAAAATATGCTTTACAGCCAAAGCTAGACAAGCATTTGTGTAAGTTTATCGATAGCCTAGCATAGCATTATGCCTTGCTAGCAGCAGGCAACCTTGTCACGAAAATCAGAAAAGCAATCAAATTAAATGGTTTACCTTTGATGAACTTCAGATGTTTTCACTCACGAGACTCCCAGGTAGATAGCCAAAGTTCATTTTTTCCCCCAAAGATTATTTTTGTAGGCGAAATAGCTCCGTTTGTTCTTCACGTTTGGCTGAGAAATCGACCGAAAATTGCGGTCACGACAACGCCGAAATATTCCAAATTAGCTCCATAATATCGACATAAACATGGCAAACGTTGTTTAGAATCAATCCTCAAGGTGTTTTTCAAATATCTATTCGATAATATATCCACAGGGACAATTGGTTTCTCAGTAGAAGCGGTTGGAATAATGGCTACCTCTGTATTTTACGCGAGATTTTACATTTTCTGACCTAAACTATACAAGTAACTCAAACGCTACTCACAGTTTGTTGCATGCAGGGTTGCCACTTTAGTTTTAGAAGTGGGGGTATACAACCTAAAGCTCATTTCTGTGTACACAATTCAATATGCCATCTCTATTTAGATCAAAAAGTAAGCAAAAATGCCCACAGTCATCAAGCTAGGTAAGAGATGATTATTAAATATGTTTAAGTGATTAGTAAGACTGAACTAGATCAGATGTAATTCAATAATAAATATTGTGTTGCACCTAACATATGGATAACTTGAAAAAACAGACTTTTGATTTCTTTATTAAGACATCCTTTCAGACCGACCAGCCAGCCCTGGCCGCCTGCATGGACGCCTCCACATTTTGTTGCGTTACAGGCGTATTCTAAAATTGATTAATTGTTTTTTTTCTTCATCAATCTACACACAGTACCCCTTAATGACAAAGCAAAAACAGGTTTTTAGAAATGTTTGCTAATGTATTAAAAATAAAAATATCACTTTTTACGTAAGTATTCAGACCCTTTACTCAGTACTTTGTTGAAGCACCTTTGGCAGCGATTACAGCCTCGAGTCTTCTTGGGTATGATGTTGTATTTGGGCAGTTTCTTCCATTCTTCTCTGCGGATCTTCTCAAGTTCTGTCAGGTTGGATGGGGTGCGTCGCTGCGCAGCTATTTTCAGGTCTCCAGTCCAGGCTCTGGCTGGGCCACTCAAAGACATTCTGAGACTTGTCCCGAAGCCACTCCTGCATTGTCTTGGCTGTGTGCTTAGGGTTGTTGTCCAGTTTACCCCCAGTCTGTGGTCCTGAGCGCTCTGGAGCAGGTTTTCATCAAGGATCTCTCTCTACTTTCACCTTGGGGATGGTGCCAGGTTTCTTCCAGATGTGATGCTTGGCATTCAGGCCATCTTGGTTTCATCAGACCAGAGAATCTTGTTTCTCATGGTCTGAGAGTCCTTTAGGTGCCTTTTGGCAAACTCCAAGCGGGCTGTCATGTGCCTTTTTACTGAGGAGTGGCTTCCATCTGGCCACTCTACCATGAAGGCCTGATTGGTGGATTGCTGCAGAGATGGTTGTCCTTCTGGAAGGTTCTCCCATCTCCACAGAGGAACTCTGGAGCTCTGTCAGAGTGACCATCGGGTTCTTGGTCACCTCCCTGACCAAGGCCCTTCTCCCCTGATTGCTCAGTTTGACCAGGTGGCCAGCTCTAGGAAGAGTCTTGGTAGTTCCAAACTTCCTTTTAAGAATGATGGAGGCCGCTGTGTTCACGGGGACCTTCAATGCTGCAGACATTTTTTGGTACCCTTCCCCAGACAGGTGTGCCTTTCCAAATCATGTCCAATCAATTGAATTTACCATAGGTGGAATCCAATCAAATTGTAGAAACATCTCAAGGATGATTCATGGAAACAGGATGCACCTGAGCTCAATTTCGAGTCTCATAGCAAGGGTCTGAATACTTATGTAAATACGGTATTTATGTTATTTTTAATAAATTAGCAAAAATGTCCCAAACTTTTTTCACTTTGTCGTTCCTGTGGATTGTGTGTAGATTGATGAGGACAAACATATTTAATCCCTTTCAGAATAAGGCTGTAACTTAACACAATGTGGAAAAAGTCAAGCCGTTAGAATACTTTCCAAATGCACTGTAACTTGCCATTGTGGTAGGATAACTAACCTCCCAATTAATGGCAATACATTTCTTTGCCGCTACAAATGCTTGGGAGTCCCATAGGGCGGTGCAGCATCATCCGAGTTTGGCCGGTGTAGGCCGTCATGTCATCTTAAGAAATAATTTGTTCTTAACCTTTTATTTAACAAGTCAGTTAAGTAAAATACCATAACATATGCAAATATGTCTCTTTTTGTGTTGTACACCTCCAGCAGAGGAATGACATTTCCGAGTGCATGTAATTCAGTTTCACTGGCATAGAGTACGTTCTGTGAATGGCCTTAAACTGCAGTAATTGATGTCTGAGATGATATGAACATGACTGGGCATTCAAACATATCTGTATCCATTCATCATCATCAATAGCTTCTACCAGGTCTTCCTCACATTTTCGTTTTAGATGTTTTGTGTCATCGGGAAAAAGCCTTGATACAGTTTGAAATCAACTTTGGACGTTTGTCAGACTGCCTTAAAATAGCATCTGGCTGGTCCAGTGTTTGCTGCACAGAGAGAATAAAGTGTTGCAACTGCAAAAATGCACCTCACCTCCATCACAAACGGGTCTTCCCTGGCTGCCTGACCCTGCTGATACCCCTGTCACCATCTGATCCTCCTAAAATGAGGCATTACATAGAATTACCTTGGTGTCCATTCATGCATTATATTATCCAAGAATATAATCAATGGTTGAATAATTGAAATGACCATTATTCCCAGATCCCACACTGTAACCCTAAACTTAAGCTGCTGTCCTGTAGGTACTGTAGGTCTACACATCAATTCAATATTTAACTTTGTATCATTCACTGATATTGTTAATATACTGTCAAATTCACCTGAGCTCCGTAGACATGTCTGACCTAGGGCTGTGGCAGGCATGACATTTCGTCGGCCGGTGATTGTCAAGCAAATATCTGTAGGTCTCACGGTAATTAACTGTTAATTAACAAATACACATTTAGCATCTCCTGGCTTCTAATAAATCCATGTAATATAGCCTACACCTTCACAATAAATCCATTATTTATTTTGGACAGGTCTGAAGAAGCATGATATGAAGAGAATAGCTTACTCTTGAGTTGTCCTTATGTCAGGTCCTGATATGGCTATGCCAAATGGCTGTGGGCTACACTAGTTAATTTAGCATTATTTTACAGTATGAAGAATACAATTGAACAAAGCTAAATTAAAAATATAAATATTGTCTTCAAATGATTTGAGAGAGTGCGCACATGCAGCTATTTATGTGTTGAGCGGTTAACAAAGAAATATGTACTCCTATATGCTTAATTTAGAGTTATTAATGTAACTTTAGTTGTTCTACAAACGTTGGGCTACATGTTTCGATTTTCTAATACATTGGATTCTAATGATTGGATTCTAATGATGATTGGAAAAAAGCTCGGAGTGCTACTTTGTGCCCTTGTCACTGAGTGTGGAAGCCCTCTCACTCACATGGCTCTCCGTCACGCCATCAGGTCTTTCTCACAGGCTACAAATGAAGATGGACACATCGGAGACGCATATGCTTGTCCTTATCCAATTCCGAGGTGCATATTGGGAAAAATAATCCACATTACTTACTTTGTCAGCTAAAAAGATGAGTAGGCCTAACGAACAGCAAAAGCACTAGCCTATGTCAATCTACTGTCCCCCATAGTACAAAAGTTGACCTATTCTGTTCCAGAAATAAATATTCCATACATAGTCTTGGACAGTTGTGGGATGCGACCTATCACAGATTAATACAACCACTAGCATCAAAACACCTTTTTATGCAATGTGGCTGACGCAACAACACATTTAGCTTAAAATGTTGATAAACTATTATGCTGTTTCTTCACATTATAGGCGCAGCAATGCGCACATGGTAGTAGGCTATAAGCATGAATGTTCCATTGGTGGAAAACACCGTTATCGAAAGTGGCCGCAAATGTGATTATGCATGTTATGCAATTAAGCTTGTATTATAAAGGTGCATTTTTATGGTGAAAATGATCTTCCCCAAACTTGAAACTCATGCGCTGCTTATTTTTATGGTGTTAGCCAGATAGGCTGTACGCCCCTTGTAAAGCAGATGAATGTGCTTAATTTTAAGAAGTTATTTGGCCACTTTAGTTGTGATACAAACCTTATTAAAACAGTCTCATGTAGCCTAGCCCATAGGCCTATGTTTAGAAAAAGTTGTAAAAAAGAAGCTAGTTTCTTATGCTGGGCATCATTCACAAGTGATAGGCTAGTATTGTCACCCATCAGACTTTTCTTGATTTAATCTGGTCTTACATATGCAAAATAATATATGTGTGACATTTGTTTTGATTTAGAATGGACCATTATCATGCACCTGTATCGAAACCCGGGCAGTGGGAAAAAATACATGTCATCTATGCACTTAAATAGTGAATGGAGGACGCTTTTCTCCGTGGTTTATTTTCATGCCAGCCAGGTAGGCTATTCTCCTGTTGTAAATATAAGCAATGTGCTTAATATTAGGATGGGATCCTCCTTTTTTAAAATTATTAGCGGCCATCACTCTGTTTTCTTCCGCAATTGCAAAGCCTATAGAAATGTTGCGCAACATGAGCTTGTGGGCTCTCATGAAGTGTTTGATTACATTTTTAAATACATTTGCATTGATGTCAGAGTGGTTTAGAGTTACAGTAGAGTGCCTGAGTACAAACAGAAAGCCAGCGGGTGCGGGCGGGAGCAGGATGAAGGAATTGGTCCTGCGCAGTCCTTTACTGTGCACCATGACAGTGAAGCCTGTAACGTTAGAGCTGTTTATTACTGTGTCAGTGTGAAAAGTAGGGAGTTAGCTAGGGAAACTGACAGATCAATAAAGTTTACTATGCCATATTGACTAAAAAAAACTCACAATGCACTGAAAAAATGTCAGAATATCAATCTTCAATCATTTGGCCGGTGGTTTCATTGTTTAATTCAGGTCTAGTGTGATTGAGAAGAAGAATAGCTAATGTTAGCCAACTTTTTGCCAGTTCTCTCTCTAACGGTACATTATCTGGTGAAAGCTAGCCAAGTTAATTTACTTCTGAAACGGGACAAAACAAAGGTTACAAAACCTTTCCATACAAACAACAGCTGTTAGATAGTGATATGAGGTAGCCATTATTACTATCTGACGGATAACTAGAGGCTAGAGCGGACCTGGCTGTGGTAGGTACTACTAGCTAGCGTAGCTTATTCATTCACCTCAGTCGAGAGGGAATGAAATATTAGCTAACGTTACTGTACATGTCAATTACAACACTAGCTCACTACTGCGAATAAACACTAGTTTTTTTTCTGTTAAATTCAACAGCAGTTACCTTGCCAGCTACATCAGTCAACTAAAGAGTAGCCAATTTCTGCTCTGCTTGCTTTTAAAACTCAGTGAAAGAACTCTTGGTGTCCGCTGGGTCCTAAATCTAGCCGGCTGAACACTTCAAACAGCCTACCTGACAGCTGGGAGGCGTCGGCACACTGTCGCCGCTTTTTGTATAACATTGCAATGATAAAACAGTGACAGTTGCGCACCTGTTTGCACGCACAAAACTAATATTAGCCATCAAGTCCCTTGATCCAGGAGGGTATTCTCTGCTGTTACCATGCAAATGCTTGATTTTGGAAGAAGCTAACCACTTTGCTAGAGCGCGAACTAGCTACTAAATTAGCAAACCAAATGCAGAATTGCAGAGCATTTAGCACAGTTAACTTAATAATTATAAGATATCTAGCTGGCAAACATTTAGTTGTGAATTCCATACTGTAATTAGATCACCAGGCGCATGCTGCATGACAGTGAGGGACTCAAGGCTCTCGTTGTGTGCTTGTAAACAAACACCACGTGACTGGGGACTACTGTAAGCTAAATAATAAGGTGAAATGAAGAACACAATGTCTCCTAACGTATTGCACAAGTTGACTGCAGGTATTTACTTAAAGTAGCTACAAATATTCAAATGTATAAAGATTTTTTTTTTTGAAAGGCATTGAAAAACCATCCCGTGGATTTTTCCAAGTACGTCGGTATATGGTATACCGCCCAAGCCTATATATTAAATTTATTTTATTTCCACATGACATTTTTCAAACATTTTAGTAATTTAGTGGACACTCTTGTCCAGAGCAACTTACAGTTATTGCATTCATCTTTAAGATAGATAGTTGAGACAACCACATCACAGTCGTAGTAAGTACATTTCCTTAGACTTTCACAGCAAAGTCGGTGCTAGTAGGAAAATACAAGTGGGGGGTGGTAAGACTGAGATGTCTTATTTCTGATACAGTTTGAAGAGGTATGGTTTCAGATGGAAGATGGGCAGGGATTCTGCTCTCCTAGCATCCGGGGGAAGCTGGTTCCACCATTGGGGTGCCATTGTCGACCGTGATTGAGTAGTCTTGGAGCGGTCAGGCCTTCCCCGGGAGGATGCGCAGCTCTGTCTTGTCGAGCTTGAGAGGGTGGGCTAACATCCAAAATGACATCCAAAATATGCCAGGCAGGCAGAGATGTGTGTCGCCACCTGGGTGTCAGAAGGGAGGAATGAGAAAAGTAGTTGTGTGTTATCTGCATAGCAATGATAGGGGAGACCATAAGAGGATATGATAGAGCCGAGTGACTTGGTTTATAGAGAGAAAAGAGGAGGGGGCCTAGAACTGAGCCCTTGGGGACACCAGTAGTGAGAGCATGTGAAATGGTTCAACTTTGAGCACCTTTATCGGTTTTGGCATTCAGGTCCAAAAAGTAAACCATGGGCAAATATATATGGAAATTTTTGTTCAAATCACAAGGGGTGCCATCAAAAAGTGATTGAAATCAAATTGAACTACCCAGATGGAGCATTTTTCTTAGGCTACCCATTTTTACTTTAAAGTTAGCTTATTTTATCTAGCTAATGCTCTTTTCTCTTTCTATCCTTGTGGCCAGTATTCCCAGGTGGCCAACGCCAACACAGACATAGTAGATTGTGAACAAGCCCAAGACCTGGGGGCAATTAACAGCACCCTGAGGTAAGAGCACACGCATGCTACGTCCCTAAAAGGCCTCATACATACATGGGCATCAGCTTTGATAAGAAACCACTAAACCAACACTCCAAAATATAGTGGTTATTTCAGATGAATGAAAGCATTGTCCGATGCTTTTGGTTGCTGTATTACTTTTGCTCCTCCTCTCTCCTATAGTAACTATAGTAAAGAGGCCTTTGAGGACTGGGCCCGGCACGATGACGCACAGGACCACTTCTGTGAGCTGGATGGTAAAAGGCCCACTGTTCTTCCACTTCAATGCTCTTTTTAGACGGTGCCTATCTTTTCCATTCATATGGGATTGAGGCTGGTGTATTTCTTCTAGCATTAGTGCTAGAGTGGGGTGTTGCAGAAACAGTATGTTTTTACCTGCTACACTGGAAGTGGAACTTTAGTCCAGTGTGCAAGAACCACTTTTATAAATTGTTCTCGGGCTACGCGACGAATCTTGAAACTTTAACCAGAGCTTAATTATACGCTCAATTATTTCATTATACGCTTAATTATACGCTTTAGAGAGGTGGAGACTTTGCTAGTGTCGTTAGAATATCTTCTAACACGTCTCCCCCCAGAACATCATCGAGCATCTGGCTCAATTGTCTGTGGAATTGCAAAATATTTTATTTCTGAGTGTCTGAGATTATACGTTCACCAACGCGAGACTCTCGTGAAGCCACGCTTCTTACATAATAGGAGCTTCTCATGGTCTGCAAATAATGTGCATGTAGTGTAGCGGGGCAGTAATGCATTTTGGTCTTTGACAGTCACTTTCGAGGTGTGAAAACATCCGACAAACTTTTATATTAAAATAAAATTAAAATAATTCACCTTTCTTTAACCAGGTAGGCCAGTTGAGAACAAGTTCTCATTTACAACTGCGACCTGGCCAGGATAAAGCAAAGCAGTGCGACAAAAGCACAGTTACACGTGGGATAAACAAACGTACAGTCAATAAAAATCTGTATACAGTGTGTGCAAATGTGTGAAATTTCCCTTTAACAAATACCCCTTTAACATTGACAAGATACATTTGATAAGGTGTATCGCAATAGTGAAAGGGATTCATCTATCCATTCATCCCAATGTTCTCTCATTCTTTCTCACACCTTCTGTCAGATGAGACGTCACCAGATGCAGACTATGTGGACCTGCTCCTAAACCCGGAGCGCTACACTGGCTACAAGGGCCCCTCAGCCTGGAGAGTGTGGAACAGCATCTACGAGGAGAACTGCTTCAAGTGAGACACACACAAAATCAACTTTTGTCAATGTAAAAATTTTTTTTGACCTTTATTTAACTAGGATAGTCAGTTAAGAACAAATTCCTATTTTTTAATGACGGCCTAGGAACAGTGGGTTAACTGCCTTGTTCGGGGACAGAACGTAGCCTCGGGGCGGCAGGGTAAGCCTAGTGGTTAGACCATTGGACTAGTAACCGAAAGGTTGCAAGTTCAAATCCCCGAGCTGACAAGGTACAAATCTGTCGTTCTGCCCCTGAACAGGCAGTTAACCCACTGTTCCTAGGCCGTCATTGAAAATAAGAATTTGTTCTTAACTGACTTGCCTAGTTAAATAAAGGTATAAAAAAAAGATACTTTTTCTTTCTTTTTTACGTGCCCCTGAATGCAGTTTTACACACAGATGAACTAAATCTCTCCCATGCCTACTCGTGCACAGCCCACTCACACACACCACATAAGAGACATGTTCCCTAATCTGTAGCTAGCTGAAATATTTCAGCTTCTTCCCTCTCTACGATGGTCTGATGTACAGTCAGGACCATAATTATTGGCATGTGTTCATCAAAGATCCACCACCATATTTTACTGCAGGTACAAGGTACTTTTCTGCACATGCTTCTGTTTTCCAAAACCACCACTGGTGTGTGTGGCCAAAGAGCTCTATTTTATGTCATAGCACCGGTTCCAATCCAAGTCACAATGCCGTTTATCGAACTCTTAGGCGGAGCTATGGTCAGATGACATGAAAATAGAGCTCTTTGGCCACGCACCCCAGTGCTGGGTGTTTGGCATCAAAAAAGGGAAGCATATGAAATAAAGTACCTCATACCTATGGTAAAATTTGGTGGTGTATTGTTGATGTTATGGGGCTGTTTTTCTTCCACTGGTCCTGATACCCTTTTTAAGGTCAACGGCATCATGAACTTTACCAACTTTATTCTGACATTTGTGGCAAAAAACCTGGTTGGGTTTATAGTCTTTATAATCCATTTGAGGGATTTTCCAGCAAGACTATAAACCCAAGCACTAATCAAAATCTACAAGGAAATGGTTACTTGACCTCAGAATCAACATTTTGCAATGGCCATCTGCCTCCAGACTTGAACCCCAATGAAATCCTGTGCTTTGAATTGAAGAGGGCAGTCCATAAGAGTAGGAAAATGATCTTTAAAGATTCTGTATGGAGGAATGGTCTAAGATCCCTCCCAACGCTTTCTCCAATCTCAAAGCATTTTAGAGAAACCTTCAGTGCCGTTATCCTTGCAAGGAGAGGGTGCTATACTATTAAAAACAGGCATGCCAATCATCAACTGTGTTAGTATAAAATAATATAATTTCCCTTTTTTTTAACAAAAGAATATAGCTCAGTATTTATGTAATTTTATAGTGTTGTTTTTGCTAATTTTTGCTTGTAAGAACAAATTCGTATTCACAATGACTGCCTACACCGGCAAAACCCTAACCAGGACGATGCTGGGCCAATTGTGCGCCGCCCTATGGGACTCCCGATCACGGCCGGTTGTGATACAGCCCGGGATCGAATCAAGTGTGCCAATAATTATGGACCTGACTGTATGTCATTTTGATTGTCCATTGTTTGTGGTTTGCAGGCCCAGATCAGTGTACCGGCCCCTTAACCCACTGGTTCCGCCCAGAGGTAAGGGATGCTCTTCTAGCTTACGGCCTGTATTCACCATTATGGATTGTCTTGTCTCCATTTTCCTTCTCAGGTTGGCCTGTGTTTTACAATCTGAAGCCAACAGCTAGTTTTGTTTTACGTTTGCCCTGTGTATTCACATGCTTTCATTTCACTATTAGGTTATAATAAGAGTTGTTATATTTTTAATAACCAATATATGAATTATGAACTATATAAATGGTTATTTATTGCTAGTTTTCCAGAATAATTTCCAGAGATGTGTGTGTGCATATTCAGCTTCTGTGTAATAGATCATGTCCTCTCTATCAGCTTACCTGCTGGTAATAGATCATTGATGGTAATAATGATAGCATGGCTTTTGTTCATGTTTTCCTTGTAGTGTTACTTGAGTTATTTCTAAGTAAATACTGTACAGTGTTCCCCTCCAGAAGTCAGTGTGGGTTTGTGTGTGTGTGCGCGTGCGTGCATGCGCGTCCTCATGCATGTGTAATATTAATAGCCTACAGTGCCTGTGTAACATGCCTTTGTCCTACTCTGCCTTTTGTGTTTTTTTTCATTCCCATAGGAGGAGATGATGATGGTAAGTTGGAATCTATGCATGTTAAATTGTGCTATTTATAATATTCTTTCATGAATGCAAACTGACAAGGCCTGTTGTCGTCTTGTATCCGTGCAGGCGAAGGCTTTTACAACTGGCTGGAAGGTAAAAAAAAAAAAAAAATTCATCAAATTATTTGTTTAAAATCTCTTCAAATTAGCATTATTTTCACTTTAAACACACAATATATTTTGGAATGAAGCATTGGTACATCTTTGTTCAGCACTGTTACACTTTATAGTCATTTCCCTGTATGGGACGCCACAGGACAAGTAGAAACTTCTAAATGAATTCCACTAGAATGGGATTATTTGAGTTATTTGTTATTTAGTCCATTTCAGAATCACTTGAATGTTACATGTCATCGTCGAATGCCCCTTAACCACACCACTCAGAACAGCCACTCGCATCCAAACCAATTCAGCCGAGACTCTCTCCAACTTTTTTTTCTTGTATAATGGGTTTTCAACATCTCTCAGGTTGCGTCCTGTGCGTCCCAAATGGCACCCTATTCTCTATGTAGTGCCGCACTACATTTGGGGGACTCTGGTCAAAAGTAGTGCACTATATAGGTAAAAGGATGCCCAAAAGAAGCACCCTCTTTGTATGCCTTCATTAAGGTGTTTTTGTTCAGGCACACAATAGTGGTGGAAACCTCTTTGGGTGGGCTACAAAGAAACCATACACAGTTCCATTCCTTGGCTCTAGTATAGAGAAGACTATGAAATAAGCCTTTGTTGTGAATGTCCCGTGACGTGCAGACACACTTACTGGACCAAGAGAGGGGACTCTAGTCACTCAAATGCGTTGAGTCGACGACATACACATACACAGTGATGGCAGACTATTTCTGAACTAGGGATGTGCGTGTGTGCGTATCTCAAGCTTTCTTGTTTTCTCCTCTCTTTCTCTCACCCTCTCCCTCCCCCCTCTCTCTTCTCATCACCCCTCTACATACTCTTTCTCGCTCTCTTTTTCAACCCTTCCTCCCCTCTAGGTCTGTGTTTGGAGAAGAGGGTGTTCTACCGGCTCATATCTGGTCTCCACAGCAGCATAAACATCCACCTGTGTGCAGAGTACCTATTGGCCGGTAGGAAAAACAAACCACTTCCTCTCTATAGATGTCAAAACAGTCACCAGCGTTATATGGT
Source organism: Oncorhynchus nerka (assembly GCF_034236695.1). Taxonomy (NCBI): domain Eukaryota; kingdom Metazoa; phylum Chordata; class Actinopteri; order Salmoniformes; family Salmonidae; genus Oncorhynchus; species Oncorhynchus nerka. Next base: position 11,673,092 of record NC_088416.1, read on the forward strand.
CATAGAATTATAATTTGGATGACGAACCATGGCAATTTGGGTGGTGGGTGTAGTAATGTGTGTGGAGTATTGGTGTTTGTGTAAAACCAATTTAGCATTTTCTATATATTTACTCTACTTTTGTAAGTGTTCTTGTATTGGAATACTTTCATATGGGTCTGTTTTATCATTCTATAACTGATTCAATGTGTGTTTACTTCTTCGTTACATCAATTCATAAAGGTTTCTAAATCAGTGGTCCCAGTTTTTCACCCCAACGTCATCAGTCGTGCCAACGTCTATGTAACCCTCACTATTCACTCTCTCTGTTCTCGTCAGAGGACTGGGGCAAGTCCCTGTGGGGCCCCAATGTGCAGGAGTTCCGCCAGCGCTTCGACCCGGCCGAGACCAAGGGCGAGGGCACGCGGCGCCTTAAGAACCTCTACTTTCTCTACCTGATCGAGCTGCGTGCCCTCTCCAAGGTGGCGCCCTACTTCGATCGAGCCTTCGTCAACCTGTATACGGGCGACCGTCAAGAGGACCAAGCCTCCAAAGAGTTACTGCTGCAGTTCTTCAACGAGACCAAGTTAGTACATTTTTTTTAACATATATTTTTTTTCAAGTGATTTTTTTCTATTTATAGAAGAGATAGTGAGAGAGAAGGGTGACAGTGAAGAACGATAGAGAGAGGTTGTGTCAAAAGACAGTAGGCTAGATTCAATCCTATGCCAACACTGTAGAGCATTACATCTAGAACAACCAGGCCACAATACCAATTGAGGTCTTAAGGATCATTCGCGCTACTGAACTCTTGGGCTTCAATGAGACCATGAGTTTCAGTTCAGGTGGTCGGTTTTGATTGTGAATTAGAGGGGATATTGTCTTGGCTTCGAAATAACTGCCTGTTCTCGTCTCCCAGAGCTTTCCCAATGCACTTTGACGAGAAGTCCATGTTTGCTGGGCAGAAGATCGAAGCAAAAACATTGAAGGTGAGTCCACACATCTCACTTTCATTTCACTGTTAGTACTAACATGCTGCTATGTGCCATAAGCCCAGTCCTAGAATAGGTTTGGTCCCTAGCATAGCTTTGTACAGTGGGTCTTGTACAGTGGGTCTATTTGGACTGTGGAGAGCAGATGTGTCTATGCAGATTTTTGTGCTAGCTCACTGCACGAGCGGCTAATCAAATGGGCCAGTATTCGGTCAACAGACAGTGGTTTTATACACTGTGTAATGATTTTGATGCGTCCATTGAACTTGACTTGACACTTCCAAGATATGGGCAAGTAGGCCTACATATTGTACATTTAAAATCAAATACATTTGTATTTGTCACATGCGCTGAATACAACCTTACAGTGACATGCTTACTTACTTTACCAACAATGCAGTTCTAAGAAAAAGACCTCCAAAAATGTTAAATAAAAGTAACAAATAATTCAAGAGCAGCAGTAAAATAACAATAGCGAGGCTATATACAGTGGGTACCGGTACAGAGTCAAGAGTGCAGGGAAACCAGTTAGTAGAGGTAAATGGGATAATATGTACATGTAGGTAGAGTTATTAATGTGACTTTGCATAGATAATAACAGAGAGTAGCAGCAATGTAAAAGAGGGGGTGGGGGGGGGCAATGCAAATAGTCTGGGTAGCCATTTGATTAGATGTTCAGGAGTCTTATGGCTTGGTGGTAAAAGCTGTTTAGAAGCCTCTTGGACCTAGACTTGGCGCTCCGGTAGCATTTGCCGTGCGGTAGCAGAGAGAACAGTTTATGACTAGGGTGGCTGGAGTCTTTGACAATTTTTAGGGCCTTTAGGATCTGAGAACCCATGCCAAATCTTTTCAGTCTCCTGAGGGGGAATAGGTTTTGTCATGCCCTCTTCATGAGTGCTTGGACCATGTTAGTTTGTTGGTGATGTGGACACCAAGGAACTTGAAGCTCTCAACCTGCTCCTCTACAGCCCCGTCGATGAGAATGGGGGCGTGCTCGTTCCTCCTTTGTCTTGATCATGTTGAGGGAGAGGTTGTTGTCCTGGCACCACACGGCCAGGTCTCTGACCTCCTCCCTATAGGCTGTCTTGTCGTTGATCAGACCTAACACTGTTGTGTCTTCGGCGAACTTAATTATGGTGCTTGAGTCGTGCCTGGCTGTGCAGTCATGAGTGAACAAGGAGTACAGGAGGGGACTGAGCACGCACCCCTGAGGGGCCCTTGTGTTGAGGATCAGCGTGGCGGATGTGTACCCTTACCACATGGGGGCGGCCCGTCAGGAAGTTCAGGATCCAGTTGCAGAGAGATGTGTTTAGTGCCAGGGTCGTTAACTTAGTGATGAGCTTTGAGGGCACTATGGTGTTGAATGCTGAGCTGTAGTCGAAGAATAGCATTCTCACATAGGTGTTCCTTTTATCCAGGTGTGAAAGGGCAGTGTGGAGTGCAATAGAGATTGTGTCATCTGTTGGGGCGGTATGCAAATTGGAGTGGTTTTAGGGTTTCTGCGATAATAATGTTTGTGAGCCATGACCAGCCTTTCAAAGCACTTCAGAGCTACAAATGTGAGTGCTACGGATCGGTAGTCATTTAGGCAGGTTACCTTAGTGTTCTTGGGGACAGGGACTATGGTGGTCTGCTTGAAACATGTTGGTATTACGGACTTAGACAGGGAGAGGTTGAAAATGTCAGTGAAGACACTTGCCAGTTTTTCAGCGCATTGCCGGAGTACACGTCCTGGTAATCCGTCTGGCCCTGCTACCTTATGAATGTTGATCTGTTTAAAGGTCTTACTTACATCGGCTGCGGAGAGCGTAATCACACAGTTGTCCGGAACAGCTGATGCTCTCATCCATGTTTCAGTGTTACTTGCCTCGAAGCGAGCATAGAATTAATTTAGCTCATCTGGTAGGCTCGTGTCACTGGGCAGCTCTTGGCTGTGCTTCCCTTTGTAGTCTGTAATAGTTTGCAAGCCTTGCCACATCCGACGAGTGTTGGAGCCAGTGTTGTACAATTCGATCTTAGTCCTGTATTGATGCTTTGCCTGTTTGATGGCTCGTCGGAGGGCATAGCGGGATTTCTTATAAGCTTTCGGGTTATAAGTTGTTTTTCCTCTGGTTGCACATGTGACATGCTGGTAGAAATGAGGTAGAACGGATTTAAGTTTCCCTGCATTAAAGTCCCCAGCCACTTGGAGCGCCACCTCTGGATGAGTGTTTTCCTGTTTGATTATGGCCGTATACAGCCCATTGAGTGCTGTCTTAATAAATAGAGGGCTACAAAGAATATAGATGAAAACTCTTGGCAGGTGGTGTGGTCTACATCATGAGATACTCTACCTCAGCAAAACCTTGAGACTTCCTTAGATATTGTGCACCAGCTGTTGTTTACAAATATACTTAGACCGCCACCCCTTGTCTTACCAGAGGCTGCTGTTCTATCCTGCCGATACACTGTATAACCCGTCAGCTGTATGTTATTCATGTCGTCGTTCAACAACGGCTCGGTGGAACGTAAGATATTTGTTTTGAAAATGCTGTTTGTAGGATATACGTGCTTGTAGTTTGTCCACTTTATTATCCAGTGATTGTATGTTGGCCAATAGTACCGATGGCAAAGGCAGATTAGCCGCTCGTCGCCAGATCCTCACAAGGCACCCCGATCTCCTTAGTCTCTTTCTCCTGTGAATGATAGGGATGAGGGCCTGTTCAGGTGTGTGGAGTAAATCCCTCTCGTCTGACTCATTCAAGAAAGATTATTTGCCCAGTTCAAGGTGAGTAATCGCTGTTCTGATGTCCAGAAGCTCTTTTCGGTCATAAGAGACTGTAGCAGCAACATTATGTACAAAATAAGTTACAAACAAATAGCAATGTTGTTTAAGAGCCCATAAAACGGCAGCCATCCCCTCCAGCGCCATCTTCTAAGGCTGACATGAAGTCATAATAGCTAAGCTAAAAGCTAATGACAACTGACTTGGTGCGAGTGTATGTGTGTTTGATTCCTCAGCCGCACTGATTGACTAAATCTGTTCAAATTATACTGAATGAATGCAGGTGTTTGCAAGCTATTTATCCACATTGAGCCTAACTCGTACCCCCACAGGAAGCAAAGCCTGAAACATTCCCGTCTCTCTCTCTCTCCCTGTTTTCCCAGGAGGAATTCCGGCTACATTTTAAAAACATTTCCCGGATCATGGACTGTGTGGGCTGCAGTAAATGTCGACTCTGGGGGAAGCTACAGGTATGCCATTTTGGGACTCTTGTCCTGCCTCCTGTGGACACGTGGTTATTTTTAGCGGTAGTTACCCGTTTTGCTGTGCAGTAGTTAGCTGTTATGCAATAAGTGGGTAGGCAGTGCTATTTGTAGATGTGGTCAGACAATTTTTCATTTCTCTGCATATCAGTGTTATTTAGTTAATTTGCAAATTACAGTGCAACTTCCTTCAGTTTAATACATACTGTAGAAAATATATCTTAAATTCTTGATGTATGAAGATTTAACTAAAAGAATACTTCTGTGATTTCAAATTGATCCCGGCACATAACACAGGGGCACCATTTATAAGCAGTAACAATACCCTTAGGAGAATAACCAAAACCAATGGATTCTGAGTACAGTCAAGAGGAAGAAACGATATGGAATTGTACCCTATATCGTGGGACAATGTTCGATCTGATGATGCATTTAAATATTACATACCAGTATCCACATCCAATATTTCTGAGCATTTGCTGGATATCAAATATTTTCATAAGGTAAAAAGAGACTCCACTCCGCACATTGAAATCAACGCCCCCATGTGGTTTATGGGGCGACGATGTTTTAGCCACAAGCCACGACTCATAATAATGACCGGAATGGCGCAAATGGAATGGAATAAAACACCTGGAAACCATGTGTTTGATGTATTTGTTGCCTTTTCTCTTATTCCGTTCCAGTCATTACCACAAAACTGTCCTCCCCTATTAAGGTGCCACCAAACTGCTGCGGTTTCAGCCCTTAGGTCAGTGTTTTCCAGTCCTGGTCCTGGGGACTCAGGGAAATGTTTTGTTTTTGCCCTAACAATGACACACCTGATTCCCCTAATCAAAGGCTTGATGATGAGTTGATTAGTTTAATCAAAAGTGTGCAGGACCAGGATTGAGAAACATTTAAATTATACGCTCATGAAACCTTGTTGCCAATAAACCACATGGGATCATGGATTGACGTGTGTGAGATCTCAGGCTTTCTCACATGATTAACCCATGGCTCCCCCAACCCCCCCATTGCAGACCCAAGGGCTGGGCACGGCGTTGAAGATCCTCTTCTCTGAGAAGGAGATCAAGAACCTGCCGGAACACAGCCCCTCTAAGGGTTTCCAGCTGACACGCCAGGAGATAGTGGCCTTGCTCAATGGCTTTGGGAGGTTAATACCACTTTTATACACTGTGTTTTTATGGTTGATACTACTGCTTTGGAAACTGGGTTGTGTTCATTAGAGCACACAATGGGAAAATGTTTTAAAACGGGAAATGAAAATTACCATTTCATGCTGGACAAATCCAGGTAGTCCTTCCGTTTCAGTCCGTTTTGTTCCCTTTGGTGCGTAATGAACACAGTTGGCCTCATGACCGGTGATTCAAGTAATGTTAGCATCTAACTCCTTCTCACTCGCTCTTTCTCTGTCTCACAATTTCAAATTACTATTAGCATGACATACATTTAGTAAATATTGCATATATTGTCATAGTTTCACAATCTCTCTCTCCCCAACTCCTCCCCCTTCTCTGTTTCTCCCTCTAGGCTCTCCACAAGCATCCACCAGCTCCATAGTTTCCGTGCCTTGCTGAAGGAGAAGAGGTAACACCCCCCCAACAGCACTACCACCTCCCGGCCACCAGGTGGAGCCAACCCAGAGGGAACTGCAATAGTCTTATTCCTCCCCAGAATAAGATCAAGTTCAGGGACTTCAGGATCGACACTGAACCCCCACCCCCTCCTCCTTCCTTTATGTACACCTCTCCTTCTCTCCTCTTCCTTTCCAGAGAGCAACGGCACTCTTAAGTCTGAGAAATCTGTACCTCTGTTTCCTTTCATTGTTACTACTTTTGTGGATGAAAGTGTACACTATGTCAGGCATATTAGTTGTGAGCTAAACCCATCCTTGAGTGAGTGTGGGTGTGTGTGTCTGTGCGAGTGTGTTATTGAAGGTGTGTGTGTGAGAATACTTGTTTGTCGTTGATCGCCAGTTGCAGCTAAATGATAACGAGGGATAACGAGAACTAGAATTCATTCCGTACTTTTACGAGCATAAACTTGATAAGCGCAGCTGCCTTTTCCTATCCTAGAGGTGTAACCTTTTTCTCTGTGTGAGTTAGTGCATCGGTTGAAAGAATGTCTATGTGAGCGACTATGTCTGCTTTTGCTTTTGTCTGTGCATTTAACTGTGCTGTTTAAGGGGTGTTTTAACATCTCCATTTGGCAATCCAGTCTTTCTGCGCATCATATTATATAAAGCCTCCATTTAAATGTGAAAAAAAAGAACAATTTACAGATTGGGTATCTGTTGGCCACGATACGCTTGCATTACTTTTCTCATACCTATTCTATTTGGTGGCAGAACGGTTCCTGGTGTTTTATTCTTATTTTATTGGTTTTATGGAAGTCGAAACTAGCCAGGGTGATGGCAATCCCAAATGTGTAAGAGGTGTTTCCATGGCAATGAAAAGCCACGCCAGTATTTGTTTCATAGTTCACTTAAATAAGCTGTCATGCTGTGAAGCTGCCATGTTGGAGAAGAGTACTGTTAAAGTATAATGGAGAATGTAGCCAATGGTGTGAGAAGAAGCAACTCGAAACAAGCAGTGGGGGTTTGTTCCCCCGTGATGGTCGGGGTGACTTGGTGAGCTTGCCATGTAAATCAATTCAAAATGGATACACGTAATGGCATTTAACGTCACACAACCTTTTTATACTGTCATGCCCTTCAGGACTGGGACGATACCAGTATGGCGATACTCGTTAGTATCGTGGCAAGGAAACATAACATGAAGCGTGTTTAACTTCTTTAGGAAAACAGCCCTAACGTTCCACACACTATACATGTTTGAGTTCTGTCTGAAGTAGGTATTTCACCATGTGGACCAAAGATTTTCTGTTGCCTTTTTTCTTTTCTATCATGTCAAAGCACATTGAGTTTTTCCACCATATAAGTTTTTAGTTCGTGCATCATCACCCCCTTCGGTAACATTGGTTAGAAAATGTTGCAAGTGAGGTTCGCCTTGTGTAAAGATCAAACTATTGGTAGCCAGACAATACCTGGGTAGTACTTTGTATTACATTTTTGTAAAAGAAAATCTCGATCCAATCAAACAAAGGTAGACATGGGGTCCAGTAAGTAGGATTTGAGTCAAGTGCTAGCTAGCTAACGCTTATGCTAACATAAAGAGCAACGCTAATGTCGTCGTGAATGTGAATGCTATGGAGATTGAACAAGCTGTTCCTTTGCTTAAAATGAAGGAAATAGACAAGATAATATTTTATCTTAGAGGAAAAGCGTGTGTGTCTGTCTGGGCCTCGCATGCTTTCTAAAAACCCAGAACGTCCTGTGCAATCCACTTGTCTGCCTTAAAAGTTCCAAAAAATTGTTTTGAAAAAAATAATTTAAAAAGCTTGAGCCTGCTTTCTTGGATGAAATTCACAATTTTGTCTCCAATGATCTCCACGCTCTTCTGCTTTCTCCTATCTCTGCCTTTAACATATTCAGAATACCCAGAAAGTGGTCTATTTGTCAAAGGAAAATGACAGAACTTTTTTTCAAAGCTGTATGATTATATAATTAGTTGCACCTGTATTGATGTGTATTCTTGTTTGATTATATTTATTTGAACAGAGGAATAAATATTTCTGGTTGTCATTCAAAACTTTTTATGCATCTTTTTCAGATTTTTACCATGATCCATTATGTATAAACACTTTCAGAACAATACTATTTGACCTCACCGTAACAGAAAGGTATACTATATACCCCTCAAACTCAACTCGGGACCACAAAACCAGTTCCACTGTGGGTTTTTTCATTGTTCCCCCTTAATCAGGGACTGATTTAGACCTGGGACACTAAGTGGGTGCAATTAATTCAGGTTTGAATAGAAAACCAGCAGGCTCTGGACCTCGTTAAGGTAACATTTGAATACACCTGCTCCATACGCTTAATTTAATATTTGTAAGTCATTTTTACCAATAAACCATGAAACGGGTTCTGTTATTGGGACTTGTTTTGACCTTTCCTATCATAAAGTAAATTGTAGACAATGTTGGGGTACAATTCCGTTTCATCTAGTGACTAAATCAAGAACAGTAGGATATCCTCACATTGAGTGTCACACCCCAAATGTCCTTTTATTCATGGTTATGTGTCAATACCGATCACGATACATCCACAGACAGAAAAGCAGACAAATAAATAGAGCATCTGATCAGTGAAACTTTCTCCATTACATTAAAAACTTCCTGTTAGAAATATAGAATCCATCTTTTTCACCATCACACCGCCAATAAATTGTGTGGATATAGATATATGATTTTGTTTATTTGTGTCATTGTTCTATACAGGCTTTAGTATATTGATAGTGTCTAAGGTCAACTACCTTGATGTATATGTTTGTGCATGACTTAGTGCTAGCTTATAATATGGGTTTATTTCACAGCTTTTCTAGATGACTTTCTACAATGTCTAGCTGGTTCCCAAACTGTGGGGTGGTCAATAGGGGGATGCAGAGTTTAAATTTTTTTTTTATATATTTTTTAAGGAACTCAGTCTGGCTTTCAACTTTGAAAGTTGTTATAGTAGAATGCACAAGGCACAATTTTGAGTAGTGTATCATCAGTTTTCCTCTTGTCATGTCAGTCATTGAATACCTTGGCGCTATTTTATAACTTGTCAGAAATGTCCAGATCAACTAGCCCATGTCGGCTAACGGGATGTTCCCCAATGATGGAAGGGGGGGGCCCCGAGTGAAATAGTTTTGGAACCACTGGTCTACATTATCACTAAGTGACTAATGCAATACGGTGGCTGATGGACAAAATACAGATGCTGTCAAGAAGTGTCAAAGTTTACAAAGTGCATTGCGGTGCTGTACAGTGCAGTGTGGACTGGTTCAGAGTTAGGGTCAATACCATTTTTTTGCTTTTCAATTTGGAAAATTCTGAATTTGAATGAATTGAAATGGAATTGACCCCCTACCCTGGACTTGTTAAGTCTCAGTATGGATGGAGCTCTCCCGTCACCGGTGCCAACCGTTGTTCGTCCGTCCCCGTTTGTACAGTGAAACTGCTGTTGCGGCTGCCCCAGTCGTAGCAGTCTGTAACTAGGCTATGGCACAAAAGATAAAATCTTTGAGTTACTATTATTATACTGAACAAAAATAAACGCAACATGCAACAATTTCATAAATTTTACTGAGTTACAGTTCATATGAGGAAATCGGTCAATTGAAATAAATTCCTTAAGCCCCAATCTCTAAGGATTTCACATGACTGGGAATACAGATATGCATCTGTTGGTCACTGATAACTAAAAAAACAAAAAAACAATGGGCCTCACAATGGACCTCAGGATCTCGAAGCATTTTTGTGCATTCAAATTGCCATCAATAAAATGCAATTGTGTTCGTTTTCTGTAGCTTATGCCTGCCCATACCATAACCCCATCACCACACACGCAGTCTGCATTTTTGAGGCCTGTTGGACATACTGCCAAATTCTCTAAAACAACATTAGAGGCGGCTTATGGTATAGAAATTAACATTCAATTCTCCCAGCAAAAGGTGCACCTGTGTAATGATCGTGCTGTTTAGTCAGATTCTTGATATGACACACCTATCAAGTGGATGGATTATCTTGGCAAAGGAGAAATGCTCACTAACAGGGATGTAAACAAATTTGTGCACAACATTTGAGAGAAATAAGGTTTTGGTGCGAATAGAACATTTCTGGGATCTTTTTTATTTCAGTTCATGAAACCAACCCTTTAGATGTTGTTTTTATATTTTGGTTCAGTGTAGTTATCTTTCAGTATATCTTTTAAATCTAAAACATACTCGAAAGTAATCTATCCCCGTCTTGACACTACTGTACCTTGCTGAGTTGTTCTGAGGAGGGATGCTCCACGCCAGGTCATCGTCGCTATCGTACCGACGGGGGTTGTCAAAGAAGTAACCTCTGGAAGAGAGCACGTGGTTTGGGATCCCTGATCCACTCTGCAAAGACAGAGCGTACCAAATAAGATAAAGAAATCGGTAACGCTTTATTTAAGAGCCCAGTTTAAGCTGGTACTTACCTGGTGTTTTCACTAAGAAACTATGTGGTAGCAACGGACACTTTCTGGTACTTATCTCAGAATTGAACACAATTGGTAACTAACTGGCGTCAAATGGTATTAGCTTAAATAGTGATGCTAGCTTCAATGAAATCTCAATGAAACCGAAGTGTAAGTGCAATGCAAGTATTAGGTATTTACTGTTGAAACAACTAACTAGCTGATAAACAGCGGGCTGGTTAAATGAAAGCGTTTTTACAAATCATTCAAACATTTCCAAGCTTCTCCTCCTTGTCACCGGAGCACACACTCACCCTGTCCTGTGGCAGCCTGCGGACCCTGAAGAAGAAAACCACCAGGGAGGTTGGCAGCAGTTCCCAGACAAAGAGGATCACCCCGAACACGATGTAACCAGCGTCCCCCAGAGTGGACCTCAAGTCAGCCTGCACAGAGAGAGAGTGTGCATTTGTGTGTTTATCCCTCCAGAGGATCCGCATTTGTGGATCGTTGGTGTTAGGGTGTGTTTTGTCTGGCGAAATGTATTTGACTTTTGTCCCACATATACTGTGTTTGTGTCTGTCTGTCACTTTCTCTCTCTCTCTCTCTCTCTCTGTCGCTCTCTTCTCTCACTAATTCTGTGTCTGGGATAGCGTGTCATCCTTACCTGGTCAGACACGTTGTACCAGTCGTAGTCGAATGAGTTGATGGTCTCAATGTCGGTCAGAGCCAGCACCACCAGGTTGTAGCAGGCCCGTGATGCGTACAGCAGAACCACCAGGACGCCAATCAATGTCACCTGACACACCGACGTTCCCTGCAACCAATGGCGAGGGAGGTCATGAACTATTATCTGTCACACCCTGATCTGTTTCACCTGTCTTTGTGCTTGTCGTCACCCATCTTCCCCATTATCCCCAGTGTATTTATACCTATGTCCTTTGTCTGTTGCCAGTTCGTTTTGTTTGTCAAGCCTACCAGCGTTTTCCCTCGCTCCTGTCTGTTTCTAGTTTCCCCCGGTTTTGACCATTCTGCCTGCCCTGAGCCTGCCTGCAATTCTGTACCTTGTCACATCTCTCTGGATTATTGACCTCTGCCTGCCGTTCTGTACGATTTGCACTCTGATCTGGAATACCGACCTCTGCCTGCCCTTGACCTGTCGTTTTGCCTGCCCCCTGTTCTAGTAATAAACCTTTGTTACTTCGACACTGTCTGCATCTGGGTCTTCCCTGAAACGTGATACCAATCAGCATTAGTATTTACGAGGGTTCACCGTTTAGTGCTACCGAGTTCACACATTTTCCCACCTCCAAAATATATACAAAGACGTTAAATAAAATAGAAAACTTTGTGTCCTACTTTCAGAAAAGCATGAAGCAGACTTAGTCAATCTTAATGGAAGTCTGGGGCTGTATGTATCAATTGTCTCAGAGAAGGAGCGCTGATTTAGGATCGCATGGACAGGCAAGACCTGATCCTCGATCAGCAATCCTACTCTGAGGTGCTTGATACATACAGCCCCTGATCTACAAGTTCTGAGGTCCTACCTTGGACTCGAGGTATATGCTGGCCAGGGACATCTTAGCCACCTTGTAAAGGCAGACGGACAGCGAGATGGCACAGAGCACGAAGAGCGTATCGTTGATGGTGACTCTGACCAGGACAATGGTCTTGACCTCGGTGGCGGTCATCTTAACCAGCAGGGCACAGGCCAGGTTGACCACCAGGAAGAGAAAACTGACCGCCAAGAAGACCAGATAGAGGGGGAGCCTATGGAAGGAAAGATACGGAAATCTCAGGGCCCTAGTTACAGCCTTTGAAATATGTGAGGGTCCTGTATGTGGACAGGAAGAGAGGGGTAAACCCAGTCCACTTACTTGTATTTAAGGAGCTCTGGGGTATACTTGGACTTTGCCTTGAAGTAAACCTGTTTTGGGTGACATCAGAAAGCAAGTTACACTTTGGACATTTTCCCCCAAGAAAACAACAACAAACAATCAACAACGTGCCCGCTCAGCTGAAGAACCAGTTCATGAATGAATTCTGTCTCCAGATTAGATACATTTGAAGGGATCCCGAAGAAATACAAACAAATTGGACCCCTTTTTCGCCATGTAGACAAACCTCTTATCAGTTAAAACCATGACGTGATGTTAACAGCAGACAAGCGAGGCCCTACTGTATTATCTTTAATAGTAATGTGTGAAGGGAGACAAATGCTGCCAATAGATGTATTATTGCTCTCTATACAGAGCAGTGGGCATGAGGATGTCAAGCAAGTGTGTGATTGCTGGCGTCTGCAGACAACGGCTGTGTAAGTCTCTATTGTGGGCCACCCCTTTTGAGCCGGGTTCCTCTTTAGGTTTCCTTCCTCCTAGAGAGTTTTTCCTGCCCTGTGCTTTCGCTTCTGCTTTGCTTGCTCTTTAGGGTCTAAGCCGGGTAACTGTAAAGCACTTTGTGACAACTGCTGATGTGAAAAAAATCTCATTTAATTACGTGCCTCTGATAAGGATTCATCCTCTGTACTGAACAAAAATATAAACACAACATTCTAAAGTGTTGGTCCCATGTTTCATGAGCTGAAATAAAAGATACCAGAAATCTTTAGCACGAAAAGCATTTTTCTCTCAAATTTTGTGGACAAATTTGCTTACTCCATGTTAGTGAGCATTTCTCCTTTGCCAAGATAATCCATCCACCTGACAGGTGTGGCATATCAAGAAGCTGATTAAACAGCATCATAATTACACTTGTGCACCTTGTGCTGTCGACAATAAATAGAGCACTCTAAAATATGCAGTTTTGTCAAACAACACAGCGTGCGGTTGGCATGCTGACTATAGGAATGTCCACCTGAGCTGTTGCCAGAGAATTGAATAATACCATAAGCCGCCTCCAATGTCGTTTTAGAGAATTTGGCCATACATCCAATCTGCCTCACAACTGCAGACCACGTGTAACGTCCATGAAGACCACGTGCTCTTCATGGATCAATTCCGGTTTCAACTGTACCGTGCAGATGGCAGACGTCTTGTGGGCGAATAGTTTGCTGATGTCAAAGTTGTGAACAGAGTGCCCTATGGTGGCAGTGGGGTTATGGTATGGGCAGGCATAAGCTACGAACAACGAACACAATTGCATTTTATCAATGTCAATTTGAATGCACAGACGAGACCCTGAGGCCACTGACGAGATCCTGAGGCCCATTGTCGTGCCATTCATCCGCCACGATCACCTCCTGTTTCAGCATGATAATGCATGGAAGGCCCCATGTCGCATGGATCTGTACACAATTCCTGAAAGCTGAAAATGACCCCAGTTCTTCCTTGGCCTGCATACTCACCAGACATGTCACCCATTGAGCATGTTTGGGATGCTCTGGACTGATGTATATGACAGCGTTTCCAGTTCCCGCCAATATCCAGCAACTTTGCACAGCCATCGAAGAGGAGTGGGGCAATATCCACAGGCCACAATCAACAGCCTGATCAACTCTATGTGAAGAAGATGTGTCGCACTGCATGAGGTCATACTAGACTGGTTTTCTCATCCACGTCTCTTTTTTTTAAAAGGAATTTGTGACCAACAGATATATATATATACTCCCAGTCATGTGAAATCCATAGATTAGGGCCCACTGAATTTATTTCATTTGACTGATTTCCTTAAATGAACTGTAACTCAGTCAAATCTTTCAAATTGTTGCATGTTGCGTTTATATTTTTGTTCAGTGTATCTAAAAGCAGCATGACTTCTTGTCTGACCCGTACTGCCCACACCTCACCACGACGCCCGCTATGATATATTGTAAATAACTAGTTGTATGAATATATAATTGCTAAATGCTGTGTGCACATTGCACAATGAGATGGCTGTGCTAAGCTATTAAATAAGGAAAACGTTACTAATCTTCCTTTGCTGGGCCTTCATACCTTTACCCTCCACCCCACTGCCTTCACACCCCCCCTACCACTTACCTCTTCTAGGGGAGATTTCCCGATCCCCCTTATTGGGGATGCCACCATTTCAGCAAAATCAGAAATACCAGGCCACAGCTATTCTGTGTACACAACACTTACACATCAATGTATATTCATATTAATACTCTGAACTACTACCTAGACACTGAGACTGAAAAAAAGGGCAGATTGGGCCTTGTGGCCCCCTGAGACCCCCCATTCTCTCAATGTGGCCCCTGGGAGCCCACCCTCACCTGGGCGCAGTAGAGGTTCATGAGGCTTAGCGTGAAGAACTGAAGGCAGACGGGGAAGCAGTAGAGCAGCCAGAAGGTGAAGGGACCCAGCGCGTTGGCCGTGACGCAGTCGCGGAAGTAGAAGGAGAAGAGGAGGGCGCGCAGCGCGGCCCACAGCAGACACAGGAAGAGGAATGCCGTCTGGTAGCTGAAGCGCTTGTGGCGGTATCGGAGCACCAGCCACAGCTGGGCATAGATGAAGGCAAAGAGGAGGGAGTAGAAGACAGTGTAGGCCACGGTGAGGCCAAGCTTGACGTAGGGCGGGATGGCCGGGGCCATGGTGGGTGGAGGAGGCAGGGAGCCGTTACCGGCTGCTGCTGTGGATGCCGGTTCTGGTGCCGCTGACACCCCCCCGACGGTGCCTTGCTCCACCACCGGGGATGATGACTCCAGGGACATGTCCATCGCTTCTCCATTCATCCTCTGTTCCTCAACGAGGGAGAGAAAGAAGGGAATCCTTTTTTCTTCTGTCTCTCTCAGGCAATGTATCGCTGGTAGAGACGATATCTCCCGTCCATGGAGCCTTTGCTTCAGACACACAACCCTGCTGTCTGACTCAGTGAGAGGGAGGGAGACAAAGGAGGGAGGAGAGGGGGAAAAGAGACACTCCCCTCTTTTTGCCGGTGCTCCTTGGAGAGTGGTTGGAGGCTGATGTCACATGACCGTGGCTCGGAGTGTTTCAGTGGCCGAGGGCTCGGCAGGAGGCTGTGATGCATTGGAAGAGGATGGAGGGAGGGTACAGATGGATCGAGAAAAAGAGAGCGCGAGAGAGAGGTGGGAGGGAGCGAGGGATAGGTGCACTGACTGTACCTTAGACTACGTGCTGGAGGGACCTGTCATCTGCTCCCATCCCCCTCTTTCGTCATAGACAGCATCATCATGCAGTCTGTGCCAACTGTCTTTCTGTCGCCCCTCCCCCATTTTTCCCCTCCTAATTTCTTATTTCCTCCATCCACACTGAAGGTTGTGTAATGGATGTATCAGTGATGGTGGGTGCTTTAGAATATGTCAGTTAACCATTTGGTTGTGTAAGAATTTTTTCCACAAATATACCCACAATTCTATTATACACCGAGTGTACAAAACATGACATAGCTTTCACCTGGATTCACCTGGTCAGTCTATGATATGATCCCTTATTGATATCACCTGTTAAATCTACTTCAATCAGTATCGATGAAGGGGAGGAGACTTGTTAAAGAAGGATGTTTAAGCCTCGAGACAAATCAAATCAAAGTTTATTTGTCACGTGCGCCGAACGCAACAGGTGTAGACCTTACAGTGAAATGCTTACTTACAGGCTCTAAACAATAGTGCAAAAAAGGTGTTAGGTGAACAATAGGTAAGTAAATAAATAAAACAACAGTAAAAAGACAGGCTATATACAGTAGCGAGGCTATAAAAGTAGTGTGGCTACATACAGGCAACGGCTAGTCAGGCTGATTGAGGTAGTATGTACATGTATATATGGTTAAAGTGACTATGCATATATGATGATCAGAGAGTAGCAGTAGCGTAAAAGAGGGGTTGGCGGGTGGCAGGACACAATGCAGATAGCCCAGTTAGCCAACGTGCAGGAGCACTGGTTGGTCAGCCCAATTGAGGTAGTATGCACATGAATGTATAGCTAAAGTGACTATGCATATATGATTAATAGAGAGTAGCAGCAACGTAAAAAGAGGGTTTGCGGGGGGGCACAACATGCATATAGTCCAGGTAGCCATTTGATTATCTGTTCAGGAGTCTTATGGCTTGGGGGTAAAAACTGTTGAGAAGCCTTTTTGTCCTTGGCACTCCAGTACCGCTTGCCATGCGGAAGTAGAGAGAACAGTCTGGGGTGGCTGGGGTCTTTGACAATTTTTAGGACCTTCCTCTGACACCGCCTGGTATAGAGGTCCTGGATGGCAGGCAGCTTAGCCCCAGTGATGTACTGGGCCATTCGCACTATACTCTGTAGTGCCTTGCGGTCAGAGGCCGAGCAATTGCCGTACCAGGCATGCTTTCGATGTTGCAGCTGTAGAACCTTTTGAGGATCTCAGGACCCATGCCAATTCTTTCTAGTTTCCTGAGGGGGAATAGGCGTTGTCGTGCCCTCTTCACGACTGTCTTGGTGTGTTTGGACCATGATAGTTTGTTGTTGATGTGGACACCGAGGAACTTGAAGCTCTCAACCTGCTCCACTACAGCCCCATGAGAATGGGGGTGTGCTCAGTCCTCCCTTTCCTGTAGTCCACAATTATCTCCTTAGTCTTGGTTACGTTGAGGGATAGTTTGTTATTCTGGCACCACATGGCCAGGTCTCTGACCTCCTCCCTATAGGCTGTCTCGTCATTGTCTGTGATCAGGCCTACCACTGTTGTGTCGTCTGCAAACTTAATGATGGTGTTGGAGTTGTGCCTGGCCATGCAATTGTGGGTGAACAGGGGGTACAGGAGGGGACTGAGCACGCACCCCTGTGGCGCTCCAGTGTTGAGGATCAGCGTGGCAGATGTGTTGCTACCTACCCTCACCACCTGGGGGCGGCCCGTCAGGAAGTCCAGGATCCAGTTGCAGAGGGAGGTGTTTAATCCCAGGATCCTTAGCTTAGTGATGAGCTTTGAGGGTACTATAGTATTGAACGCTGAGCTGTAGTCAATGAATAGCATTCTCACATAAGTGTTCCTTTTGTCCAGGTGGGAAAGGGCAATGTGGAGTGCAATAGAGATTGCATCATCTGTGGATCTGTTTGGGCGGTATGCAAATTGGAGTGGGTCTTGGGTTTCTGCGATAATGGTGTTGATGTGAGCCATTACAAACCTTTCAAAGCACTTCATGGCTACGGACGTGAGTGCTACGGGTCTGTAGTCATTTAGGCAGGTTGCCTTTGTGTTCTTGGGCACAGGGACTATGGTGGTCTGCTTGAAACATGTTGGTATTACAGACTCAATCAGGGACATGTTGAAAATGTCAGTGAAGACACCTGCCAGTTGTTCAGCACATGCCCGGAGCACACGACCTGGTAATCCGTCTGGCCCCGCAGCCTTGTGTATGTTGACCTGTTTAAAGCTCTTACTCACGTCGGCTACGGAGAGCGTGATCACACAGTCATCCGGAACAGCTGATTCTCTCATGCATGCCTCAGTGTTGCTTGCCTCAAAGCGAGCATAGAAGTAATTTAGCTCATCTGGTAGGCTCGTGTCACTGGGCACCTCGCAGCTGTGCTTCCCGTTGTAGTCTGTAATAGTTTGCAAGCCCTGCCACATAAGACGAGCGTCGGAGCCGGTGTAGTGTGATTCAATCTTAGCCCTGTATTGACGCTTTGCCTGTTTGATGGTTCGTCGCAGGGCATAGCAGGATTTCTTGTAAGCTTCCGGGTTAGAGTCCCGCGCCTTGAAAGTGGCAGCTCTACCCTTTAGTTCAGTGCGAATGTTGCCTGTAATCCATGGCTTCTGGTTGGGGTATGAACGTACCGTCACTGTGGGGACGACGTCCTCGATGCCCTTATTGATAAAGCCAGTGACTGATGTGGTGTACTCCTCAATGCCACCGGAAGAATCCCGGAACATGTTCCAGTCTGTGATAGCAAAACACTCCTGTAGTTTAGCATCTGCTTAATCTGACCACTTTTTTATAGGCCGAGTCACTGGTGCTTCCTGCTTTAATTTTAGCTTGTAAGCAGGAATCAGGAGGATAGAGTTGTGGTCGGATTTTCCAAATGGAGGGCGAGGGAGAGCTTTGTACGTGTCTCTGAGTGTGGAGTATAGGTGATCTATAATTGTTTTCCCTCTGGTTGCACATTTAACATGTTGATAGAAATTTGGTAGAACTGATTTAAGTTTCCTTGCATTAAAGTCTCCGGCCACTAGGAGCGCCGCCTCTGGGTGAGTGGTTTCCTGTTTGCTTATTTCCTTATACAGCTGACTGAGTGCGGTCTTAGTGCCAGCATCTGTCTGTGGTGGTAAATTAACAGCCACGAAAAGTATAGCTGAAAACTCTCTAGGCAAGTAGTGTGGCCTGCAATTTATCACAATATACTCTACTTCAGGCGAGCAAAATCTAGAGACTTCCTTAGATTTCGTGCACCAGCTGTTGTTTACAAATATGCCATATTCGTGATCATACCTCGTCTAATTTATTGTCCAATGATTGCACTTTGGCGAGTTGTATTGATGGTAATGGCAGCTTTCCCAGTCGCCTTCTCCGGGCCCTGACCAGGCATCCGGCTCTTTGACCTCTGTACCTGCGTCGTTTCCTCTTGCAAATAGCGGGGATGTCGGTCCTGTGGGGTGTTTGGAGAATGTGTTGTGCGTTGTCTTTGTTGTAGAAAAAATCTTTGTCTAATCCGAGGTGAGTGATCGCTGTCCTGATATCCAGAAACTCTTTTCTGCCGTAAGATACGGTTGCAGAAACATTATGTACAAAATAAACAAATAACGTGAAAAAACACATAATAGCACAATTGGTTGGGCGGCCGTAAAACTGCTGCCATTTCTTCCGGCGCCATTTTGAGGCAGGGATTGTATCTGTGCCATTCAGAGGGTGAAAGAGCAAGACAAAATATTTAAGTGCCTTTGAACGGGGTATGGTAGTAGGTGCCAGGCGCACCACTTAAGTGTGTCAAGAACTGAAACGCTGCCGTGTTTTTCACTCTCAACAGTTTCCCTTGTGCATCAAGAATTGTCCACCACCCAAAGGAGATCCAGAATCTTGACACAATTGTAGGAAGCATTGGAGTCAACATGGGCCAGCATCCCTGTGGAATGTTTTTGACACCCTGTCGAGTCCATGCCCCAACGAATTGAGGCTGTTCTGAGGGCATAATGGGGTGCAACTCAATATTTTGTACACTCAGTGTATATTCTGCCTAGTGGCACTATTGAGCATTGGCCGCACGATGATAATTGTTTTGGACTTTTCATCTTCAGATAAGAAATGACTGAGGATGTGCTTTTGTTATAACATACAGTTAGGATCACCACTTCATTTTAAGTATGTGATAAAGAGTAATAGTTGAGAGAAGTATTTATTTCAGCTTCTATTTCTTTCACAACATTCCCAGTGGGTCAGAAGTTTACATACACTCAATTAGTATTTGGTAGCGTTGCCTTTAAACTGTTTAACTTGGGTCAAACGTTTTGGGTAGCCTTCCACAAGCTTCCCACAATAAGTTGGGTGAATTTTGTCCTATTCCTCCTGACAGAGCTGCTGTAACTGAGTCAGGTTTGTAGGCCTCCTTGCTTGCACATGCTTTGCACATGATTTTTCAGTTCTGCCCACACATTTTCTATGGGATTGATGCCAGGGCTTTGTGATGGCCACTCCAATACCTTGACTTTGTTGTCCTTAAGCCATTTTGCCACAACTTTGGAAGTATGCTTGGGGTCATTGTCCATTTGGAAGACCCATTTGTGACCAAGCTTCAACTTCCTGACTGATGTCTTGAGATGTTGCTTCAATATATCCACATATTTTTCCTGCCTCATGATGCCATCTATTTTGTGAAGTGCACCAGTCCATCCTGCAGCAATGCACCCCCACAACATGATGCTGCCACCCCCGTGCTTCAAGGTTGGGATCGTGTTCTTCGGCTTGCAAGCATCCCCCTTTTCCCTCCAAACATAACAATGGTCATGATGGCCAAACAGTTCTATTTTTGTTTCATCAGACCAGACGACATTTCTCCAAAAAGTACAATCTTTGTCCCCAGTTGCAAATGGTAGTCTGTCTTTTTTTATGTCGGTTTAGGAGCAGTGGCTTCTTCCTTGCTGAGCGGCCTTTCAGGTTATGTCGATATAGGACTAGTTTTACTGTGGATATAGATACTTTTGTACCTGTTTCCTCCAGCATCTTCACAAGGTCCTTTGCTGTTGTTCTGGGATTGATTTGCACTTTTCGCACCAAAGTACGTGGGTCAAACCAAAACAAAACAGGAGATAGCTGCAAGTTGCGGCTGGTGAGGAGCATCTGCAGAAAATGTAAGTAGACTGTAGTTGGAACTTCATGATCTTTGATCACATGGCTGTTTTAATGTTCATGCAGTCAACATGTAGGCGAAAGTCTTCAAATGTTTATCCCCATAATGCACAAACTTTGAAAAGCAGGCCACTCAAACGGCCCCAGTGCCGAGGAGAGATTTCTTCATGGATCTTTCTGGAGAGGAGACTATAGAGGTCCCTCCATAAATTACTTAAAATCTGAGTGGTTATTATTGATCTGAGAGCAATAATCAGTTTGGTAAAGGCGAAAGCATTTAGAAGCTTTAAGAAACAATTTTATATAAAAATGTCCAGCATCTAGAAGGCAAATAGCAATAACTATCTGCACGAAACGTTCGTCTGCAATACTAGGTTAAGCATTGCAGCTTATATAAGAGCATCATCAACATTTTTGGGGGTTCTGGAGATTCAACCTCAATCATAAGAGTTACAGATGCAGGTAAGGGGATGGGAGGACATAAAATCAGAGGTTCACAATTTTAATCCAAATCACAAGGTTTTAGTAATTATTATTTTACTCAAGAAAACTTGATAAGAAAATACAATTCGTTGTAATTAACATAAACACAAAACCAATAGTTTTAACAATGGTATGGATTACAAAATACATGCAAGCATGCTGAAAGATCTAGTTTGAATTATCATTCCAATATCTGATCCTCACAGAAACTGACACAGATTATAAGGCATTAAATGGTGGGTTACACATTGTTGAAAAACTACTCATCGGATGAATTACTGAAATGAAGTTGAATTATTACAGAATAAGATCTATAGCTGTCTGACAGAACTAGATCTCTCTTGTGGAGACTGTGGGTAGCTCCTCGCTGCTCCTCAGGCGCACTCCAAGGCGGTAGGGCTTTGGAGACTGTGTCCCACCAAAGATGAGGCTGAAATCTGGGACACCTCCATCCTCAGGCCAGACGAATCGGTAACGCCGAAGCAATGTCACTAGAACCAGGAAGAGCTCCATACGTGCTAACCCCTCCCCCAGACACACACGAGATCCTAGGGAACACACACACGGCTATCAATGAGAACAACATTTCCCTCATACCTTCATATGCATGCAGCCTGGCATTTTATGTCAACATTATTATCTTGTCTTAGTATAATTTATAAGCCATAGATATTGACGCTTTTGGCAAAAAGGCACCTGCAGAGAATGGCAGAAAGGCTTCTGGTTTCACAAACTCTCCGACCTCGTTGAGGAAGTTCTCAGGGTTGAACTCGTGAGGGAATTTCCACTGGCCCTCTTCATGCAGCACTGAAGACAGGTTAGGAATCACCATAGTGCCCTGGAACAGATGAGGGATTAAGGGTGCGGTGGAGAGGTACACTAAAGACTGACACAGCACCCATCATGACATCACTCCCTCTAGCCCAGGTGACCTTTATAGTTCTAAGGTCAACAACAGGCAGCATATCAGTCGTCATGGTAATGCTCACCTGGGGCAGCTGGTAGCTGTTTATTTGTGTGTTGCTGCAGGTAGTATGGAACACGGCAAGAGGAACGGTGTCACTCATGCGCTGTGCCTCGTGGATCGTGGCTTGAACATACGGCATGGCATGTCTGTCCTCAAACGAAGCGTCTGCACGTCCCTCAAGAACCTCGGCGATCTCTCGGTGACAGCGATCTGGGACAAACACACACTCTTTGGCCGGGTTTTCCATCCGATCAAGTTTTGTAGAATGTTTAATATTTACAGCTAATTTGCTATTTAGCCGACATATGCATCGTTTACCGTGAATGCGGAAACATTGTCTACAAGCGCCATCGAATTGAATGAAATGTCTGCCAGTGTGTGTGTTGTGTATGTATTTCCTCACCCTGTACATGCTGGTTGGTCATCAGGTATAGCATGGCAGAGCGGAGGGTGTTGGAAGTCGTGTCTGTCCCAGCAATGAACAGGTCAAGTAGTAGAAACACCATCTGAGCATCATTAAATGTGGAGCCTCCATCAGCTGTCTGAAACACACAAACACATACACGCACGCAGACACCAAAGGCATCTACATTAAATTCTGCATTCCACCCTGCTCCATCCTGTAAAGTACATCCTCCTTTTCTACCAGCCCCAATGAAAATGTTTGCCCCGTTCACGGAAGTCATTCCAAAGACTAAAAATGGGACCCAATGCCTCTCTGATTGGCAAATGGATTCAGGGTAAAGTCCTGCAACAGACTAGTGTCCTATCCAGGGGTGTACTTCTACATCAAGCTTCTTAATGCTACAGAAACAGGAGATAGGCTCCTGCCCTATGGACCATTCAGGCTTACTTGTACAAGGCTACTTTCTTTATATCTTATCTTCTTTATTTTACTTCTAGAACCATACTTCTATTGTTCTCCTACCTTGTCAATCTGGTCCAGGTAGCAGTCAAGGAGGTCTCTGGGCTCTCCTGCGACCCTTGAATGTTTGTGCTTGGTCACAACCTTCTTGATATGTTCTTTAATTTTATCAAATTTGTGGAAAACGTTCCTGAATGGCAAAGGGAGGGGCCTCAAGACTGGTATGATTTCATAGAGCTACAAAAGATAGGTGGGAGGAAATGGAGGTAAAACAGAGGGGAATGTGGATCAGTGTGTCATGTTTAGCACAGAGAGGTCAGTGATGATCATGTAACTCTTATAAAAAAAAGTTTCCATCTAGAATCTAAAAGGATTATTTTCGCTGTCCCCATTGGAGAACACTTTGACGAACCCCTTTGAAGAACACTTTTGGGTTCAGTGTAGAACCCTTTCCACAGAAGGTTCTATCTGGAACCCAAAAGGGTTCTACCTGGGGACAGCCGAAGAACCATTTTGGAACCCTTTTTTTAGTAAGCACGGAGGGCTTAGACTGTACCATGGCCCAAGGTCCAATAGCTTCCTTGGTAAACTCCTCTAACCTCTGGATGAGGGTGAGGATGACCGGGTCGTCATATTCAAACCTCTCTCCAAAAATCAGTGAGCAGATGATGTTAGACGCAGCCAGATGGAAGAGGTGCTGAGGATCCATCGAACCGCCTACCAGGGCACAGCAACGATCACCACACGAGGCAATACACACGGACAAGGTAAGAACAACGATCACAGAGCTACTGAATTGAACACACTGACAGGATAGATAAAGTAACAATCCCCACAGTCTTTATACCTAATGTTTAAACAAGTATAGTAAATATAGTCATACTGGGAGTATTACTGGGAGTATTACTGAGAGTATCTTATTTCTGTGAAGTTTGTGTGGTTTATGGAAGTTTGTTACAACAACAAGGGGTTAATAGTGTAATGGTTTGATACAGTATTTGGAGGAGCTTTGGGGTGGATACTAAGCGCTGATAATGACATGAATATCTACAGTGATGACTGTGATTACTAGGACATTGTGTGTGTGAGACTGTACCAGCACTGCTCTCCAGCTCAGTGCAGATGTGGGACACCTCCTCCAGGATGCGCTCTTCCATGGAGCGTTTGCCCAGACCAAAGTTTTTCAGCGTGGTCAGTGCAAAGCGCCGGTGGTCCCTCCAGCTGGAGCCATAATTGGCCATGACGATCCCTGATCGGCACACACACACATACAAACAAACACGGAACGTAAGTGGGTCGGACTCACGGTCTCATGCCTGCGACTTTAAAATCAGTGTCACCCTCAGCCCAGGGGGGATTTCCTATTGGGCTAATTCTTAAGACGTTGGTTTCTCCTGTGGGAGACCAGGGCTCAGATACCGCCAGTGGCACATACACACACATAGTTCCCTTATTATAATACATATTATAAAAGGGGTCGAGAAAGTTCTACCTCTGCCTTTGAAGAGGTGGCTGACCATCATATGGGTTGGTCGTCCAGCATAATCCGCTGCGCGTGTCACCAGTGCCTCACGAACCACCTCCAGGCCATTCAGAACCACTGCAGGCCGTGAGCCGATGTACAGACTGAACACGTTACCATAGCGCCTCTTCAGCTGAAGCACAGAAGGAGAGGGACAGGGGGAGTATTTATTGTGAGAATATAATGGGGAACTTTTCTTTTGAAATGTTATTCAAGCACGCAAGGGATGGATAAGCTTTCAGTCGTGCGTTTTGGGAGAGTTTAACAGGAGTAACTCTTGGCTGACTACTATTATTTCTCCCTTTACAAGTTGTGTAGCACTCTGATATTAAACATTGAGTCCCTGGTTTCTGTAACGGCGTTCGTCTGTCGAAAGAGAGTCGGACCAAAATGCGGCGTGGTGGTTACTCATGTTCTTTAATGAAAATCGAACGATACATGAAATAACAACTATATATACAAAACAACAAACGGAACGTGAAAACCTATACAGCCTGTCTGGTGCTAACTAACACAAAGACAGGAACAATCACCCACAAACACACAGTGAAACCCAGGCTACCGAAATATGGTTCCCAATCAGAGACAACGAGAATCACCTGACTCTGATTGAGAACCGCCTCAGGCAGCTAAGCCTATGCTAGACACCCTACTCAGCCACAATCCCCAATGCCTACAAAAGCCCCAATACGACAACACAATAAACCCATGTCACACCCTGGCCTGAACAAATAATTAAAGAAAACACAAAATACTAAGACCAAGGCGTGACCGTTTCCTTTATGTGTAATAACAAAATAGCTCAACCTTATTCAGAACATATCTATACGGTGTTGTTAGTGTGTTATTACACCAGGATAATAAAGTTTTTCCCTTTTTTTTTATTCAATATTTTTTCCTTGTTTACAAATCCCATAGAATGTTACAGTTTAGAAATAACAGAAATATCCACAATTTTCACTAATTATTTTACTAGGTAAGAACAAATTCACCTCTTGCACTGAGATGCAGTGCCTTAGACCACTGTGCCACTTATTATTTCTGTTTATTGTCAGATTAATTAATCATTGTCTTTTGTTGAAATTGTGTTATGACATTCCAACCTTGTTGAGCATTCTTTTGTCCAATTGTGGCATGAATCAACTATTGTATCTGTTGTCCTAAAACTTTAGCCTACATCACACTTAATACCCATTCAGTCAGACTGGTCTCATAGACTAGACGTAACATAGTAAATGTAGATCCGGGACTCTCAAATTAGTATGATGTTACCTCTGGTATGGTTACAAAAGACAGATGGTTACTTTAAGGCAGTGGTTCCAAAACGTGTGTTATTTTTAAGAACCCTGTCCAGATTTAAATTTAGTCTTGAAGGTTGTTACAGTCCCATAGATTTTGTTGTCATTTTTTGTCACTCAAATATCACATGAATACACATTCGACATGGGAAACTGTATAGAATTGCAAGAAATGTAGCTTTAAAACGGCAACATTTTCTTTGCACCCCATGACAAAATTTGTAGAATTGCAGGAAATAAACTGCAAATAACCTGCAAAATCCTCTCCACCAACAAGAGGGGTGTGAACAGTGTTTTTGTCATGAACAGTGCTGTGCCCATATAAATAGACGTGGTGCGTGCGTGCAGGGAGGGCCCAGCAAATACATAACATATTGTTCATTTTTGCAAATTCATAACATATAATACAAAATATAATCCGTAACATATCATACGAAATAGGTGATGGTCATCCATAATACACACCATACGAAACGTAACATATCATACATACTAAATGGAGCGACTTGGATTTATTATACAGAATAATAGGAATCCGTCGACCTATATTACGAGTTGCTTGAAGAAAGCTATATCCAAAATATTAGCGTCGCAAAAAAACTTTATTTCCAGCAGCGTATTCGTAGCAGGTCTAGCGAGAGTTGGTCTAACTAACTCTAGCCTACAAAGTATAGCCTACTTTACCCCTTCCAGGTCTTTGAGGGGGTTGACAGGATCCAGCTGTAGCAGATTGCCAAGAATGGGCAGGGGACGGGGTCCCGGTGGAAAGTTTTTAAGTCGGCGGACCCTGATGAAGAAGATTAGAAGGAGGATAAAGAGCCACAACAACACCACCGAACCAAGCATCGCAACTGGGCTTCAGGAATTGCATAGGCTACTTCACGATGTAAAGATGGCTGATTTAAAGACGCCAGTTGCCACCCACACAAATTGTGGACTTTGTTTTGAACACAGATCTATGGCACCAGTCAATGTGGGAGGTAACCTGTCTGCCTATGGGAGACTTGTAGGTTTACAGCCTTGATTCAGGACTTGATAATATTTTTTGTTTGATTTGGTATTGGAACTGGGGGTTTATTTGCCGCCCAATATGAGGTAAAGCCAGTTTCAAATGGGATATTTGACGGATATTTGCGCTTTCAAACCTCAACAGCTTTCAAACCACTTGAGCCACAGGCTCCAAATAAGTGACAGGATGTTGGAAAAATGGCACAGGTCTTATTTTCACGATTTGGATATTAATTCGCTTTCCAAAGCTAATAAACGTGGAAATGCGAGCAGCATTTTGTAGTCCTAGTTGAATTAGTTATGGAGCGTAAACAAAGTACAAACTTTTGTTAACATTTGAATGTCAATAGCTCCTTGGTCATGTTACCTACTTGACTCAAACAACGTTCAGAATGTCCACTGACTACCCTTCTATATTGCACACGTTTGGTTTGTCAATTTTCATCTCACATTTTTACATTAATTTTTCTAACTTTCTAATGTTAATAGCTTCTTGGTCATTTATTGAATTTTTTTACCTTTATTTAACTAGGCAAGTCAGTTAAGAACAAATTCTTATTTTCATTGACAGCCTAGGAACAGTGGGTTAACTGCCTGTTCAGGAGCAGAACAACAGATTTGTACCTTGTCAGCTCAGGGGTTTTGAACTTGCAACCTTCCGGTTACTAGTCCAACGCTCTAACCACTAGGCTACCCTGCCTAGTGTGAACTACTGACTTCAAACAAGGTTCAGAATGTACACTGACTACCTTTCTATATTGCAACACTAACTACCCTTCTATATTTTCATGACACATGATTTTACATTAATTTTTCAAAATTTTAAATTTCAATAGCTCCTTGGTCATGTGACCTACTGACTTCAAACAAGGTTCAGAATGTCCACTCAGTGGGCCTACACATGGCACACCATTTAGTTTGTCAATTTTCATCTCACCCGATTTTACATGAATTTTTCAAACTTTCAAATGTCAATGGAGAGTGACTACATTTCAGCCGTGCGTAATTGGCCGACTCCCACCACGGCAAAGGAGGTGCAGCCTTTTTTAGGGTTTGCCAATTACTATCGGAGGTTTATCCTGGGTTTTGGTCAGGTAGCGGCTCCCATTACCTCACTGCTGAAGGGGGGCCCGGTGCGTTTGCAGTGGTTGGCTGAGACGGACAGGGCTTTTGGTCACCTAAGGGCTCTGTTTACCTCGTCTCCCGTGCTGGCACATCCGGATCCCTCTTTGGCGTTCACGGTGGAGGTGGACGCGGACGCATCCGAGGCTGGGATTGGAGCCGTGCTCTCTCAGCGCTCGGGTACGCCACCGAAGCTCCGCCCATGTGCCTTCTTCTCGACGAAGCTCAGCCCGGCGGAACGAAACTATGATGTGGGGGACCGGGAGCTGTTGGCTGTGGTGAAGGCGTTGAAGGTGTAGAGACATTGGCTTGAGGGGGCTCAACACCCTTTTCTCATCTGAACTGACCACCGCAACCTGGAGTACATCCGGGCAGCGAGGAGACTGAATCCTCGTCAGGCAAGGTGGGCCATGTTTTTTACCCGTTTTGTTTTCACCCTTTCTTTCAGACCAGGTTCCCAGAATGTTAAGGCAGACGCACTGTCCAGGCTGTATGACACAGAAGAACGGCCCATGTATCCTACCCCCATACTTCCTCCTTCTCGGTGTGCACACGGTGTAAGGCTCGTAGGCACCTGCCCAGAGGTAACCCTTACCCGTTCCACAACAGCCTTGGTCGCATCTGTCGGTCGATTTCCTCACCGATCTTCCTCCCTCACAGGGTAACACCACGATCCTGGTTGTTGTGGAACGTTTTTCCAAGTCCTGCCGTCTCTTCCCTCTGCCCGGTCTCCCTACGGCACTACAGACTGCGGAGGTCTTTTTTACACACGTCTTCCGGCACTACGGGGTGCCTGAGAATATAGTGTCTGATCGGAGTCCCCAGTTCACTTCGAGGGTCTGGAGGGCGTTCATGGAACGTCGGGGGTCTCGATCAGCCTTACCTCGGGTTTTCACCCCGAGAGTAATGGGCAGGTGGAGAGAGTGAACCAGGATGTGGGTAGGTTTCTGCGGTCTTATTGTCAGGACCGGCCGGGGGAGTAGGCGGCGTTCGTGCCCTGGGCCGAGATGGCTCAGAACTCACTCCGCCACTCCTCCACTAACCTCTCGCCCATCCAGTGCGTACTGGGGTACCAGCCGGTTCTGGCGCCTTGGCATCAGAGTCAGACCGAGGCTCCTGCGGTGGACGACTGGTTCAGGCGCGCGGAGGAGACCTGGGACGCCGCCCATGTTCACCTCCACCGGGTATGGCTCTCGACCCAAAATTTGCCCCACCGCCTGCCCTGCCAGAGGTGACTGAACGAGGTTAGTTATCAGTTACAGCTTCCCCCGATTACCGTATTAACCCCTCGTTCAATGTGTCTCTCCTCAGGCCGGTGGTGGCTTGAAAAGGATCCCCATTAGCTGTTGCAACAGCAGCAGCTACTCTTCCTGGGGTCTACACAAAACATGAAACATGACATAATACAGAACATCAATAGACAAGAAAAGCTCAAGGACAGAACTACATACAATGGACAATGTGAGTTGTTTTTTCTTCTTTTGTGACATAAAATGTTAGTCAAAAAGTGTTCTGCTTTGGCCCGTAGGCCTATGAAAGCCGTTCTACCAATTTTTTTTCAAATAAAGATGTGCCGAATACAACAGGTGTAGACCTTACAGTGAATTGCTTACTTACAAGACCTTAAGCAAAAATTCTTTAATAAGATTAAGAAAAAGTGTTAAATAAAAAAAATAGATAAGTAAAAAATAAAAAATAAAAGTAACAAATAATTAAACGGCATCAGTGAAACAACAATAGAGAGGCTATATACAGGGAGTACCTGTACAGAGTCAATGTGCGGGGGCACCAGTTAGTCGAGGTAATTGAGGTAATATGTACAGTTGAAGTCGGAAGTTTACATACACCTTAGCCAAATACATTTAAACTCAGTTTTTCACAATTCCTGACATTTAATCCTAGTAAATATTTGCTGTCTTAGGTCAGTTAGGATCCCTACTTTATTTTAAGAATGTGAAATGTCAGAATAATAGTAGACAGAATGATTTATTTCAGCTTTTATTTCTTTCATCACATTCCCAGTGGGTCAGAAGTTTACATACACTCAATCAGCTCAGGACAGACGGGCGACTCCGGCAGCTCAGGACAGACTGGAGACTCCGGCAGCTCAGGACAGAGGGGCGACTCCGGCAGCTCAGGACAGACGGGCGACTCCGGCAGCTCAGGACAGACGGGCGACTCCGGCAGCTCAGGAGAGACGGGCGACTCCGGCAGCTCAGGACAGACGGCGACTCCGGCAGCTCAGGACAGACGGCGACTCCGGCAGCTCAGGACAGACGGGAGACTCTGGCAGCTCAGGACAGACGGGAGACTCTGGCAGCTCAGGACAGACGGGCGACTCCGGCAGCTCAGGACAGACTGGAGACTCCGGCAGCTCAGGACAGAGGGGC
Source organism: Oncorhynchus nerka (assembly GCF_034236695.1). Lineage (NCBI taxonomy): Eukaryota > Metazoa > Chordata > Actinopteri > Salmoniformes > Salmonidae > Oncorhynchus > Oncorhynchus nerka. The sequence goes on from NC_088416.1 coordinate 11,703,217, forward strand.
GACTCCGGCAGCTCAGGACAGACGGGCGACTCCGGCAGCTCAGGAGAGACGGGCGACTCCGGCAGCTCAGGACAGACGGCGACTCCGGCAGCTCAGGACAGACGGCGACTCCGGCAGCTCAGGACAGACGGGAGACTCTGGCAGCTCAGGACAGACGGGCGACTCCGGCAGCTCAGGACAGACTGGAGACTCCGGCAGCTCAGGACAGAGGGGCGACTCCGGCAGCTCAGGACAGACGGGCGACTCCGGCAGCTCAGGACAGACGGGCGACCCCGGCAGCTCAGGACAGACGGCGACTCCGGCAGCTCAGGATAGACGGGAGACTCTGGCAGCTCAGGACAGACGGGAGACTCTGGCAGCTTAGGACAGACGGGAGTCTCTGACAGGGCTGAGCAGGCGGGAGCACCTGTAGGGAGGAGACGGAGAGACAGCCTGGTGCGGGGGGCTGCCACCGGAGGGTTGGTGCGTGGAGGAGGCACCGGATAGACCGGACCATGGAGGCGCACTGTAGGTCTCGAGCACCGAGCCTGCACAACCCTACCTGGCTGGATACTCCCCGTAGCGAGGCCAGTGTGGCGAGGTGGTATAGACCGCACTGGGCTGTGCTGGCGAACCGGGGACACCATACGTAGGGCTGGTGCCATGTACCCCGGCCCGAGGAGACGCACTGGAGACCAGATGCGCTGAGCCGGCTTCATGGCACCTGGCTTGATGCCCACTCTAGCCCGGCCGATGCGAGGCCCTGCTATGTATAACGCACCGGACTATGCCTGCGCACCGGGGACACCGTGCGCCTCACGGTATAACACGGTGCCTGCCCGGTCCACCTCTTTCCACGGTAAGCACGGGGAGTTAGCTCAGGTCTCCTACCTGACGTAGCCACACTCCCCGTGTGCCCCGTGTGTGCTGCCGTACCAACTCCTCAAAATGCCGCCGCTCTGCTTTGGCTGCCTCCAGCTCTTCCCTGGGGCGGCGATATTCCCCAGCCTGTGCCCAGGGTCCCTTGCCGTCCAGAATCTCCTCCCATGTCCAGGAGTCTTGAGATTTCTGCCTCTGCCCGTTACCACGCTGCTTGGTCCTTGGTTGGTGGGTGATTCTGTAACGGCTGTCTGTGGTGGAAGAAGGTGAGGACCAATGCGTAGCGTGGTAAGTGTCCATATTTTTAATAAAGAAATTGAACACTAAACGAAAACAACAAAGTGAACGAACGAAACCGAAACAGTTCTATCTGGTGCAAAATGCAAACACTCAACAGAAAATAATCACCCACAAATCAAGGGTGAAAACAGGTTGCCTAAGTATGGTGTTCAATCAGAGACAACGAATGACAGCTGCCTCTGATTGAGAACCATACCAGGCCAAACACAGAAATACCAACTCATAGAAAAACAAACATAGACAACCCACCCAACTCGCGCCCTGACCATACTAAAACAAAGCCATAACAAAAGAACTAAGGTCAGAACGTGACATTTTCAGTTCTACCCACACATTTTCTATAGGATTTAGGTCAGGCTTTGTGATGGCCACCCTAATACCTTGACTTTGTTGTCCTTAGGCCATTTTGCCACAACTTTGGAAGTATGCTTGGGGTCATTGTCCATTTGGAAAATCCATTTGCGACCAAGCTTTTACTTCCTGTCTGATATCTGGAGATTCAATATATCCACATAATTTTCCTCCCTCATGATGCCATCTATTTTGTGAAGTGCACCAGCCCCTCCTGCAGCAAAGCACCCCCACAACATGATGCTGCCACCCGTGCTTCACTGTTGGGATGGTGTTCTTTAGCGTGCAAGCCTCCCCCTTTTTCCTTCAAACATAACGATGGTCATTATGGCCAAACAGTTATATTTTTGTTTCATCAGACCAGAGGACATTTCTCCAAAAAGTATGATCTTTGTCCCCGTGTGCAGTTGCAAACAGTAGTCTGTTTTTTTAATGGCGGTTTTGGAGCAGTGGCTTCTTCCTTGCTGAGCGGCCTTTCAGGTTATGTCAATATAGGACTCGGTTTACTGTGGATATAGATACATTTGTACCTGTTTCCTCCAGCATCTTTACAAGTTCCTTTGCTGTTGTTCTGGGATTGATTTGCACTTTTCACAACAAAGTACGTTCATATCTAGGATATAGAATGCGTCTCCTTCCTGAGCGGTATGACAGCTGTGTGGTCCCATGGTGTTTATACTTGCGTACTATTGTTTTCACAGATGAACGTGGTACCTTCAGGCATCTGGAAATTCCTCTGACACCGCCTGGTATAGAGGTCCTGGATGGCAGGAAGCTTGGCTTCAGTGATGTACTGGGCCATATGCACTACCCTCTGTAGTGCCTTGCGGTCAGAGGCTGAGCAGCTGCCATACCAGGCAGTGATGCAACCAGTCAGGATGCTCTCGATGGTACAGCTGTAGAACCTTTTGAGAATCTGAGGACCCATGCCAAATCCTTTCTGTCTCCTGTCATGCCCTCTTCAGACTGTCTTAGTGTGTTTGGACCATGATAGTTTGTTGGTGATGTAGAGACCAAGGAACTTGAAGCTCTCAACCTGCTCCACTACAGCCCCGTCGATGAGAATGGGGGTCCTCCTTTTCCTGTAGTCCACAATCATCTCCTTTGTCTTGATCTCGTTGAGGGAGAGGTTTTTGTCCTGGCACCACACGGCCAGGTCTCTGACCTCCTCCATATTGGCTGTCTCATCAGTGTCAGTGATCAGGCCTAGCATTTGTTGTGTCATCTGCAAACTTGATGATGGTGTTGCAGTCTTGCCTGGCCAAGCAGTCATGAGTGAACAGGGAGTACAGGAGGAGACTGAGCACGCATCCCTGAGGGGCCCCCGTGTTGAGGATCAGCGTGGCGGATGTGTTGTTACCTACCCTTACCACCTGGGTAAGGGTATATCTTCATGAATTTAGAAATAGTGTACATTACACTAGCTTGTAAACTCAAAATTATATATCTTATTCAGGTATCCATTCAAAGACAAATATTTTTTTTCTGGATGGGGGTGCAGAGGCAACCATAGATTTGATTTATTAGGATCCCCATTAGCCGATGCCAATGACAACAGCTAGTCTTACTGGGGTCCGACACGTATCGAAAAATACATTACAGACAAAATACTTTACAATTTATATACAAATATGAACATGTAGTGTGTGTGTGTGTGCATCTATCAGTTACACATACATGTCATTACATACTGTTTCAGGGGTTGTATGGTGGATGGTCGGTATGTGCCTGTGAGGTTTCTGTGTTTTCTGGCTGCCAGGACCATGGACAGCAATGGGAATTATTCCCCAGGGGCAGGACCATGGACAGCTCAGGGGAAACTGCCAGACTACAGCAGAACAGCCACACCTGTCTCCAGTTGTAATTAGAGGCTAAACAGCAGATTGAAACCAATCGGGGCCTCTACTTAACTGCGCCCTGTGTATGCATTCTTTGTCTTTCCTTTAACCCCGGCAGGTGAACGAGGAGGAGGTGGCGGCGACGGCGACGGCGGCTATTGGAGAGACTGCACATATGGTGGAGAAGGAGGTTTACTGGAATAAAGGAACTGAAGATTTTAGCAAGGCGTGAACCCCAAAGACCAAGAGTGGAGGATCTTTGACTGGTGAAGATGGATTTACTTTGTTTGAGTTGCCGGTACCCGATTTAAAATAATAAACCGTCTTAACCATTCCTGTGGACTGGCGGTGTGTGTTTGTGTAAACCCTGCCTTACCAAGATCAAGTCGCCGAAACTGCCACAAGTAGGTCACATGGGGGAGAGGCATTGTACCATATGTTGCTTTATTTGTTTTTTTTAAACCAGGTTTGCTGTTCACTTGCACTATATACAGTGCGGCAAAAAAGTATTTACTCAGCCACCAATTGTGCAAGTTCTCCCACTTAAAAAGATGAGAGGCCTGTAATTATCATCATAGGTACACTTCAACTATGACAGACAAAATGAGAAAAAAAATCCAGAAAATCACATTGTAGGATTTTTAATGAACTTATTTGCAAATGATGGTGGAAAATAAGTATTTGGTCACCTACAAACAAGCAAGATTTCTGGCTCTCAGACCTGTAACTTCTTCTTTAAGAGGCTCCTCTGTCCTCCACTCGTTACCTGGTATTAATGGCACCTGTTTGAACTTGTTATCAGTATAAAAGACACCTGTCCACAACCTCAAACAGTCACACTCAACTCCACTATGGCCAAGACCAAAGAGCTGTCAAAGAACACCAGAAACAAAATTGTAGACCTGCACCAGGCTGGGAAGACTGAATCTGCAATAGGTAAGCAGCTTGGTTTGAAGAAATCAACTGTGGGAGCAATTATTAGGAAATGGAAGACATACAAGACCACTGATAATCTCCCTCGATCTGGGGCTCCACGCAAGATCTCACCCCGTGGGTGGGGTCAAAATGATCACAAGAACAGTGAGCAAAAATCCCAGAACCACACGGGGGGACCTAGTGAATGACCTGCAGAGAGCTGGGACCAAAGTAACAAAGTCTACCATCAGTAACACACTACGCCGCCAGGGACTCAAATCCTGTAGTGCCAGACGTGTCCCCCTGCTTAAGCCAGTACATGTCCAGGCCCGTCTGAAGTTTGCAAGAGAGCATTTTGATGATCCAGAAGAACATTGGGAGAATGTCATATGGTCAGATGAAACCAAAATATAACTTTTTGGTAAAAACTCAATTTGTCGTGTTTGGAGGACAAAGAACACCATACCTACTGTGAAGCATGGGGGTGGAAACAACATGCTTTGGGGCTGTTTTTCTGCAAAGGGACCCGGACGACTGATCTGTGTAAAGGAAAGAATGAATTTATTATATTTCACCTTTATTTAACCAGGTAGGCAAGTTGAGAACAAGTTCTCATTTACAATTGCGACCTGGCCAAGATAAAGCAAAGCAGTTCGACACACAACGACACAGTTACACATGGAGTAAAACAAACATACAGTCAATAATACATTATAAACAAGTGTATATACAATGTGAGCAAATGAGGTGAGATAAGGGAGGTAAAGGCAAAAAAAAGGCCATGGTGGCAAAGTAAATACAATATAGCAAGTAAAACACTGGAATGGTAGATTTGCAGTGGAAGAATGTGCAAAGTAGAAATAAAAATAATGGGGTGCAAAGGAGCAAAATAAATTAATTAATTAAATACAGTAGGGAAAGAGGTAGTTGTTTGGGCTAAATTATAGGTGGGCTATGTACAGGTGCAGTAATCTGTGAACTGCTCTAACAGTTGGTGCTTAAAGCTAGTGAGAGAGATGTGTTTCCAGTTTCGGAGATTTTTGTAGTTCGTTCCAGTCATTGGCAGCAGAGAACTGGAAGGAGAGGCGGCCAAAGAAAGAATTGGTTTTGGGGGTGACTAGAGAGATATACCTGCTGGAGCGTGTGCTACAGGTGGGAGATGCTATGGTGACCAGCGAGCTGAGATAAGGGGGGACTTTACCTAGCAGGGTCTTGTAGATGACATGGGGTTTGGCGACGAGTATGAAGCGAGGGCCAGCCAACGAGAGCGTACAGGTCGCAATGGTGGGTAGTATATGGGGCTTTGGTGACAAAACGGATTGCACTGTGATAGACTGCATCCAATTTGTTGAGTAGGGTATTGGAGGCTATTTTGTAAATAACATCGCCGAAGTCGAGGATTGGTAGGATGGTCAGTTTTACAAGGGTATGTTTGGCAGCATGAGTGAAGGATGCTTTGTTGCGAAATAGGAAGCCAATTCTAGATTTAACTTTGGATTGGAGATGTTTGATATGGGTCTGGAAGGAGAGTTTACAGTCTAACCAGACACCTAAGTATTTGTAGTTGTCCACGTATTCTAAGTCAGAGCCGTCCAGAGTAGTGATGTTGGACAGGCGGGCAGGTGCAGGTAGCGATCGGTTGAAGAGCATGCATTTAGTTTGACTTGTATTTAAGAGCAATTGGAGGCCACGGAAGGAGAGTTGTATGGCATTGAAGCTTGCCTGGAGGGTTGTTAACACAGTGTCCAAAGAAGGGCCAGAAGTATACAGAAGTCCACAGTTAGCGGTAGAAATCCAGGGAGAGAAAAATAGGTCCGGTATGTTCCGGTCCGAGCCACGCCGTACAAAACTGGCGATAGATTTTCGAGCTAAAGGATAGCTGATGACCACAAACCGTGGTTAGCTGAATACTAACGATTAGCCAGTAAAGAAGCTAACTAGCTTCTGATTAGCTTCTGAATGGGGCCATGTATCGTGAGATTTTGAGTGAAAACCTCCTTCCATCAGCAAGGGCATTGAAGATGAAACGTGGCTGGGTCTTTCAGCATGACAATGATCCCAAACACACCGCCCGGGCAACGAAGGAGTGGCTTCGTAAGAAGCATTTCAAGGTCCTGGCGTGGCCTAGCCAGTCTCCAGATCTCAACCCCATAGAAAATCTTCGGAGGGAGTTGAAAGTCCGTGTTGCCCAGCAACAGCCCCAAAACATCACTGCTCTAGAGGAGATCTCCATGGAGGAATGGGCCAAAATACCAGCAACAGTGTGTGAAAACCTTGTGAAGACTTACAGAAAACGTTTGACCTCTGTCATTGCCAACAAAGGGTATATAACAAAGTATTGAGATAAACTTTTGTTATTGACCAAATACGTATTTTCCACCATAATTTGCAAATAAATTCATTAAAAATCCTACAATGTGATTTTCTGGATTTTTTTTCTCATTTTGTCTATCATAGTTGAAGTGTACCTCTTTTTAAGTGGGAGAACTTGCACAATTGGTGGCTGACTAAATACTTTTTTGCCCCACTGTAAGATGTAAGGGAGTTCCACTCATGGTTCTGTATAATACTATATGTTTCCTTGTATTTGTTCTGGACCTGGGGACTGTGAAAAGACCCCTGGGGGGGTGTGTCTGTCAGTGCTGTGTGTAAGTTGACTATGTAAACAATTTTGAATTTCCAACACGTTCATGTTTCTTATAATAACAAGTGATGTAGTCAGTCCTTCCTTAACTCTCAGCCAAGAGAGACTGGCATGCATAGTATTAATATTAGCCCTTTGATCACAATGAAGAGCAAGATGTGCCACTTTTCTTTTTTTTGCAACACTTGGCCATATAACTGGACAATAAAGATAAGCTAAAATTAGTGCCTGCAGGACCTGATTTGTGTGGTGTCAAAAAAGCAGAGTATCTCTTTGTGACAGACCTCTCCCCATTTTTTTCAACCATTGACTATATGTTTTGACCATGACAGTTAAGGTAACACCAATTAGTTTAGTCCCAACTTGTTCAACAGCCACACCATTCATTACCAGATTCAGCTGATGTCTAGAACTTGATTTGTACCAAATACAATGCTCTTAGTTTTAGAGATGAGATGGATCAGTTTACTACAGTTTACTACTGGCCACCCATTCCAAAACAGACTGCAACTCTTAAGGGTTTTGGCGACTTCATTAGCTATGGTATCTGATGCGTATATGGTTGAATCATCAGAATACATGGACACATGCTTTGTTTAATGCCAGTGGCAAGTCATTGGTACAAATAGAAAAGAGTAGAGGGCCTAGAGAACTGCACTGCAGTACATAGGATTCAACTCTGAGGAGAACCCCAGTTTTCATAGTGACAGTGGCCTACAGGTCAAGTTTTTGGTCTCCAACAGCCTGACCACAGACCCAATCTCTTGGCTCCAAAGTCAGAGCCGCTGACCGGTGCAAGGCCAAAGTCCTCTGGGAGTGCATCTTGTGTGCCGACCCCAGAAACGCCTCTGCAATCAGGATGATCCTGAAGAAGGTTGGTTGTCAAGGCTCATCTCAGAAGGCTGTCAGGCCCCAAGTTGACCAAGCAGGCCTTGCAGTGTCCAGACCTGTCCCAGAGTGCTGTGGAGGCCAGTGCCAACGCCAGTCAGGTTTCTGGGTACCTTTGCTGCCCCCTGACATGGGAGCGTATAGTCATTCCGTCAATCAGGAAGTGAGCCAGCTCAAGAGACCTCAACTGTCATTCCCCCGAGCTAAATATATGCAGCATGTGGAGGCCGGTGTCTGCGTACCTTTCCAGGAGGCTGCTGAGGGATATTCTCAATCAGGAACTGAGAAAGTCCAAGAGGCCTAAACTGAAGCAGCAGCTAGAGGCCCGCTGATATGTCAGAAGGGGTTTGGCAACAGGGGCTGCAAAGAGCATATAGCCAGAGTGAAGGAGGAGACCCCAGATTGCAAGAAAAAGGAGGGAGCATAGTCACTGATATTCACTCATTCATATGCCCACATCAGGGTTGGGGTCAATTCCATTTCAATTCAGTCAAATCAGAAAGTAAGCTGAAATCCCAGTTTCCATTAAAACAATTGATTTAAAACGAGGCATTGAGGAATATTGGAACGGGAAGTGGAAAGTCAGTTTACTTCCTAAATTGAGAGAATTGAAAAGGAATTGACTCCAACCCTGGCACACTTATACAAAGACACACACACACACACACACACACACACACACACACACACACAAGAATGCCTCTTGATGATTGCTGCATCATAGATATTTTCTTAAATATTTGAAGTAAACATCTGTCAGTAAAGCCTGCACTGTACATCAAACTGACCAGGCCCTGATAGGAATAGAGAGGGTGGTACAACACTACCTCTGAATGTAGTAACTACATGTGTAAAACAGGTACATGTAGTTTCATTTCAATCAAAAAGCAAATACATCACACACATTAAGAGATGAAGAAATGCTCCTCATCCATTCAAATGGATTGTTAAAGACTCTTTGACATCAAATTTCAGACAGCAGGTGGCAGTGTCTTCGAATGGAAAAGAAAGTAACAAAAATAAGGCAATTACAAGCAATAAAATATGTTTCTAGTACCTTTATATTTTCTCTCCTTTGCTATTAATTTGCTTAACTAGTTCATCTGGTTTGGAAAAAGGAAATGGCGACCTGCCATTGCAACACTACAATATGTCTGTTACTTAACTTGGAACAAAATGTGGGTTGAAGGGGAACATAGGCAACACTTTTCAGCTGTTAAATATATTGGCATGACGCTCTACTCAACAGTGTTGTTGTTAACATTTCAATATTCAGCGGACTCTCTTCTCCAGAGCGATTCACAGGAGTAATTAGGGTTAAGTGTCATGCTCAAGCGCTCATCGACAGATATTTCACCCAGACGGCTCGGGGATTCGAAGCAGCAATCTTTTAGGTTACCGGCCCAACGCGCTTAACATCTAGGCTACCTGCCGCTGTAGTTGCTGTAGCTTGGTAAATTACATATTTAAAACTGTTTAACCACCAGTATGTTGTTGGACAAACATTACAGAATGATTTTGTTATATATAATGATCTGTAATTCTGCACCCAAAATCATCACTCATAAATTGCTTAAATATGTGGTTATCAATTCATGAAAAAACAAGGTTCAGTTTGTTTGGTGAACGACTGCGAGTAAAGGCAAAGGGACTTAAATCTACTGTTTCATGGTTATGTTATCTAGTATATCTAGAAGAGAGAAGGTTAAACCGTCCGGACAGATGCATGATTGTGAAGAATGGAAAGCGGTATGTGAGGCAGGCAATCGCGCGCAAGTGTCCCATGCCTATTTCTCCGCCTTCTCCAACTCCACCCTCCCATTTATATGGGCTTTTACTACTGCCGATTCATTCCGTTATTGTGCGCCCTGAGGTGTACGCCGCATCGGAACCGCTTTGGCAAACTGTAGGCAAGCCTATAGGTCAAAACTAATAAAAGTTCTGGGCATAGACGTATTTAAATATGGATCTTCATCAACGAGGTTGGTTAGGATGGGCAACTATTTTTGCCATTGCGTTATCAGTGAACGGTTTGAGCAAACGCGACATGTTTGATTATGGAGAGCAAGCTGGAGACCAACTGTTGGAGCAAGGGACGGACCAAACTCAAAAACTTATTTTGAATCAGTCAATGTTCTTCTTCGATGGCACATATGACACTGTTTATGTGAGTAGAATGATGTTTTATGCGCATGCGCAAATAGTAGCTTAATTATGCACGAGAATAGCTGCAAAATATATCAATGGAAAAAATGCACAGCCATCAATTATGATATTCACATGCACGTTGACTGTTCCCCTTCCTATGGATTCATTGTGATAGGCGATTTTATCCATGAAAGATAGAATGTAATTGTTTTGTTAGCTATGTTCTCAATTAGTTTAACCACCTCATGCATATGCCACATATCACATCATTGAAAATCTGTTCACAAAGTAAAGTACTCTTTGATGATAATCAATTAGCATAAATTGCTCAAATGCCATGAATTGGGGTGATGAAAGGCCATGTGGAATGTTGCTGGGAGGGTTTGGAATGTCAGTCAATTCGTTATGTGACTGATAAGGCTATCAACACCCAACTTCATAAACGTGGCTCTGTGCCTCCTTATACTGTAGAATATCACATACCAACAAATCATGTGATGATGATTGATAGAGAATGATACATTCATTGATCCACATATGTATTTAGTTTAGAATGTTTCATATCAGCCTAAGCACCTGAAAGTTGCCCAAAATGTCACATTGGCAATTGTTATCCCCAAATGTCTCTCTCTCTCTCTCTCTGATGTATCTACTGCATTATATATTAAATCCCCCTATAGCTATGGATCCCAGACGGTGTAGTGTAAGGCTTAATTAACCCAAACAATGACTAGTCTGTTTGTTAAAAAGCGCTGAGCCCCATTGTTGTGAATTGACATAACATTAACCCCAGAAGGCCCAGGTAAGCTCATCCCTGTGCCCCATAAGAAAGCTTTGTCTGTGACGTGACCCGCCTTTTGTTGGATCAAAAAACCAAGACGGCACAGAGAACTGATGAGTTCCCCACACAGCAGGCCTATTGTGTGATTTATCTCCAAAGAGGCAGTCAATCTCTTTTGTGTTCACACAGCAAAGACCTTGGAAGGTGTCAGCGACTCAGCCTTGCTAAAATACTCCAAACCAGAAGGCGGCAGTAGTGTTGTTTGGCAATGCATATCCGTGTGTATTGCTTATGGCCTAGATTCGAAGCTACTGTATCTTCGCTAATGTTGCTATTTTGTAGAAAGTCCTTGTTGATACTATGTTGTTATTGTCTAAATACTGTTTTGTACATTGTCATGTATTTGTACATTTTATGTGGCCCCAGGAAGAGTAGCTGATGCATTTGCAGTAGCTAATGGGGATCCTAATTAACTAAACTAAATACTAGTCAGATGGGACAGCTAGATAACTACAGTACCTTGCAAGGTGATGAAGAAACAATTTATTTCACTCTCCATAATTCTATACTGCCAGTGCCAGTCCATAGCAAAATGTTTAGGTGGCTAGCTAATGTTAGCATATACGCTAGCTAGCTAAGGACACTGCACTAACTTGGCAGCTAACACAGACAGCTGTTTCATGGAAACTAGCTAATCCATTGTGATTTAATTATAAGGTCAATACTAGCTACAGTGGTTGGCAAGCTTGGAGGAAGTATTTAGTGTTGTATGCATTGCGTCTATGCGCTTAGCTAGCCTACATTGCTAATGAAGTGCGACTGGCTCATCCCTGGACGTACTGAGAAAATGCCCTATTTTTCATCTTTTTGTAGGCTCCCCCACGTGGGGGATTTGATTGGCTCAAAGTCAAGTTGTTGGCCACTGACAAGCATTGCGATTCTACAAGTATAATCTGTAGGTTCGTCGCTACCGGGTCAGCACGCAGCAGGTACCGCTTTTGTTCTAGCAAGAGAAGGAACGGCCTCCCACTTTGATAAGTAGGCCTACCTATCGGCAGTCTATCGGCAGTGAGATTCTCAGTGTGTTTCATGCTGTATGCGAGCTCAAATCCAATTGATAGCCAATCCTGATGCTTATCATATTGACTTGACTTGATTTGACTGAAGATTCTTTTTCTCTACCCTAAATAAAAAAAATTGTGCAGTGTTTGTCATTGTTTAGGGATATTAGCAGGGAATTTGTCTCTGCATTTCAAGTTTTTTTTTGTCATTACATAGCTAAGTCAGTTAACATTCTGTCATTTGGGACCATTCAACTGCTCAGATTGTCCTTCTATGCAAATATCCTCTTTTCTAAACCAAGAGATTCCAACACGCTTGTGGTTGTTCTTACTTCTCACCACATCTATCTCTTTTGTTTTTGTTGACTTAAACTCCCCTAAAACGACATATTCCATACAAACTTTATTCCATACAAACATATTCCATACAAAGTTTCCTGAAAAAAGGCTGCATTTATCTGTCCAGAACAGCTTCCTCCCCTCCCAATGAGTGACATCCTGGAATTTAGTAATATTCCCAGTGCTACTTGAACCCCTTCCAACCAGATTAGCCAGATAATATACCACCCACTAATTGCAGAATGACACAAAGGGCTGGATGCAATCAGGGCAACATTGTACTTAAATGGAATTGCAGAAGGGAAAATCACATCGATCACATTTTTTCATGAAGTCTTACTGTTCATTTTACATTTACATTTTAGTCTTAAAAAAATGTATTTATAGATTTTCAAATATGAGAACAAGAACAGTACAACCCCAACCCCTCATTCTCCTGCCCGCCCGCCCTCCCTCCCTCCCTCCCTCCCACCAAGGCATCACACAAGGATATACACTGCTCGAAAAAATAAAGGGAACACTTAAACAACACAATGTAACTCCAAGTCAATCACACTTCCGTGAAATCAAACTGTCCACTTAGGAAGCAACACTGATTGACAATAAATTTCACATGCTGTTGTGCAAATGGAATAGACAACAGGTGGAAATTATAGGCATTTAGCAAGACACCCCCAATAAAGGAGTGGTTCTGCAGGTGGGGTCCACAGACCACTTCTCAGTTCCTATGCTTCCTGGCTGATGTTTTGGTCACTTTTGAATGCTGGCGGTGCTTTCACTCTAGTGGTAGCATGAGACGGAGTCTACAACCCACACAAGTGACTCCTCAGGTAGTGCAGCTCATCTAGGATGGCACATCAATGCGAGATGTGGCAAGAAGGTTTGCTATGTCTGTCAGCGTAGTGTCCAGAGCATGGAGGCGCTACCAGGTGACAGGCCAGTACATCAGGAGACGTGGAGGAGGCCGTAGGAGGGCAACAACCCAGCAGCAGGACCGCTACCTCCGCCATTGTGCAAGGAGGAGCACTGACAGAGCCCTGCAAAATGACCTCCAGCAGGCCACAAATGTGCATGTGTCTGCTCAAACGGTCAGAAACAGACTCCATGAGGGTGGTATGAGGGTCCGACGCCCACAGGTGAGGGTTGTGCTTACAGCCCAACACCGTGCAGGACGTTTTTCATTTGCCAGAGAACACCAAGATTGGCAAATTCGCCACTGGCGCCCTGTGCTCTTCACAGATGAAAGCAGGTTCACACTGAGCACATGTGACAGACGTGACAGTCTGGAGATGCCGTGGAGAACGTTCTGCTGCCTGCAACGTCCTCCAGCATGACCGGTTTGGCGGTGGGCCAGTCATGGTGTGGGGTGGCATTTCTTTGGGGGGCCGCACAGTCCTCCATGTGCTCGCCAGAGGTAGCCTGACTGCCATTAGGTACCGAGATGAGATCCTCAGACCCCTTGTGAGACCATATGCTGGTGTGGTTGGCCCTGGGTTCCTCCTACTGCAAGACATTTACATTACATTTAAGTCATTTAGCAGACGCTCTTATCCAGAGCGACAATGCTAGACCTCGTGGCTGAAGTGTGTCAGCAGTTCCTGCAAGAGGAAGGCATTGATGCTATGGACTGGCCCGCCCGTTCCCCAGACTTGAATCCAATTGAGCACATCTGGGACATCATGTCTCGCTCCGTCCACCAACGCCACGTTGCACAACAGACTGTCCAGGAGTTGGCGGATGCTTTAGTCCAGGTCTGGGAGGAGATCCCTCAGGAGATCATCCGGCACCTCATCAGGAACATGCCCAGGCGTTGTAAGGAGGTCATACAGGCACGTGGAGGCCACACACACTACTGAGCCTCTTTGACTTGTTTTAAGGACATTACATCAAAGTTGGATCAGCCTGTATGTGGTTTTCCACTTTGATTTTGTGTGACTCCAAATCCAGACCTCCATGGGTTGATAAATTTGATTGATCCATTGATAATTTTTGTGTAATTTTGTTGTCAGCACATTCAACTATGTAAAGAAAAAACTATTTAATAAGAATATTTCATTCATTCAGATCTAGGATGTGTTATTTTAGTGTTCCCTTTATTTTTTTGAGCAGTGTACTATTAAAGTAAATGACATAGGACAGAAAAAAAACGGAAAAACCGTAATAGAAATAAAAACTATGGAAAAAGTTCAATAAAAATTCTTATCAGTACAAATGGCCACTAGAACAGACATGACTTCTTACCAAAATATGCAAGTTACACTTGGTAAAAAACAAGCTCTCCACGTATTGTATTAATGGGGACCAGGTTAAGTCAAACTTTTGTCGGGACCCAAGTACAATGTACCTAACCTTCTCCAGAGGCAGAGATGACATCACCTCCTTAACCCACTGCATAAAGGAGGGTGCCTTTGCAGACTTCCAGTGAAAGACGACAAGGCGGCGAGCTAGCAGCGAGGCAAATGCTATTGCATTTGCCTAATGCGTGGTAGCATTCTGGTCTAGGGGAACTATCCCAAAAATGGCAGTGGGTTGGGATTAACAGTTGTATTACACATATGTGAGAATGCCTCAAAAATGGGGTCCCAGAAGCCACTCAAAAATTGGCATGACCAAAACATGTGTCCCACAGTCGCTGGACTCTGGTGGCATCTCAAACACTTGGGGTCCACATTTGGGTATATTTTTGCCAATCTGTCATTTGAGTAATGGAGACGGTGCAAAAATTTAAACTGAATGAGCCCATATGCCTTATGCAAAATGATGAGGTGTGGATACTATGTTGCCATATATCATCGGGTAGTTCTCCACATATATCTTGCTCCCATGCAGATTTTGTATTTGCCAAGGAAGGCGGATTAATGTTATGTATTATGTTGTATAATCTGGAGATTGTGCCCTTCAAATACAGGTTAAGATCTAAGCCCCTCTCAACTGGACACTTAGTTTGCTCGAGCGGAAATGAAGGGAAATGTTTTTTAGCAAAGCTGCGAGTTTGCGGATATCTAAAGAAAAAAGTGGGTATTGGGAATTTTGACCCAAATGTGTTGTCAACAAATAGGTCACACAAAACAAACACCAGACCGTTCCTACGCCAGAACTGGAATGCCGTGTCAATCTGTGACGCTGGGAAGAGATGATTAGATGTTAATGGAGAGAAGTCACTTGCTTTTTTAAGGCTAAAGTGATTTTGGAAATGGGACCAGATTTGAAGGGAGTTCTTGACAATGGGTTTCAAAACATGGGCAGTGGGAAGCACAGGAGTGAGACTGGAGAAGTTGGAAGGATTGACTGTAGCTCCATGATGGCCCAAATCCTTGTTTTCAAATGTAGAAACCCAATACACACATTTAGATATATTTGCTGACCAGTAGTAGTGTA
Source organism: Oncorhynchus nerka (assembly GCF_034236695.1). Taxonomy (NCBI): domain Eukaryota; kingdom Metazoa; phylum Chordata; class Actinopteri; order Salmoniformes; family Salmonidae; genus Oncorhynchus; species Oncorhynchus nerka. The sequence goes on from NC_088416.1 coordinate 11,718,718, forward strand.
AAAAATTGGGGCTTAGGTCTCTCTAGAAATAACTTTCTCATTCGTGGATTTGACTTATTCCAAATGAAGGTGAAATTGTAGCTGTCCAGTTGTTTGAACATCGACTTCTGCAGACAAATGGGAATCATTTGGAAGAAGTACAAAAACCTAGGTAATACAGTCATCTTAACAGAATTAGTGCGACCTGGTAATGAAATTGGAAGAGACGACCATCTTATGAAATCCTGCTTAGCGCGCTCCAGGAGTGTTTTGAAGTTATGTTTAGACTGAGCCTTAAATGAGCAAGTGACCTTTATTTATGTATGTACGCTTGTTTATTCCATGTGTAACTCTGTGTTGTTGTCTGTGTCGCACTGCTTTGCTTTATCTTGGCCAGGTCGCAGTTGTAAATGAGAACTTGTTCTCAACTAGCTTACCTGGTTGAAATAAAAAATATAAATGAGACCCGGAAAGATTTAGATTGGTTCCCCCACACCAAAATGGCATGAAAAGGGGTGTGAGTAATGGGAGAGGAAAAGATCTCCATATGGCCCACCAGAGTACTCGCTCCTACCGGTGAGCCTGGTCTTTTAGTGGACAGGTGGAGACGAAATGACCAGTAGTCCCGCAATACGGGCAACTCTTAGGGTGAAGCCTGTATAGCCGTTCGGCTGGAGACAGCCTAGCTCTGCCTAGTTGCATTGGCTTGGGAAGAGGTGAATTGGCTGACTTCGCAAACTCTCGGGGGAACTCGGGTAGCCTCGCGTTCTCTCGGCAACGGAGCCATTGGGGACTTCTGGGATGCCTCGGAGGCGAGGTGGAATCCTTGGGCAGCGAGTGACATCGATTCTCCTCTCCTTCCTTCGTTCCTGTAGTTGCCCATCAATCTGTATGGTCAAGGCGATGAGCGAGTCGAGATATGTCGGTAGTTCCCGGGCTGCAAGCTCATTCTTTACTTCCTCCGAAACTCCGTACAGGAACATGTCGAACAGCTCTTCCGGGATCCAGGCACTCTCAGCTGCCAACATGCGGAAATCCACCACATTGTCTGCCACACTGCGGGAGTCTTGGCGAAACTGGAATAACTTCCAAGCAGCCTCTCTCATTGACAACTTTCTTTACCTCCGACACAAACTCCTCCAGACTGACTGCTGTTCCCATACTGCTGTAGCCCAGGCGAGAGCCCTCCCGGACATTAGTGTGATGAGGTACACTATCTTAGAGCGGTCCGAGGGGAAGGAGGAGGGCTGCAGCTCTATGATGAGGGAACACTGAGCGAGAAAGGCCCGACAGGTGCCCGACTTTCCATTGAAGCGTTCCGGGGGAGGTAAGCGGAGTTCCCAAATTACTGACGGCCCGGAAGGTTACCGTCTGCCTAACAGATAACCCGCAGACATGCTCCAGCAATGTGTTCAATGCTCGGTCATGGCATTTGGTCAAGGTCTGGAACCCTTCCATCAGACCATGAAGCAACTCCTTGTGCCTTCCAATGGTGGCTCCTTGGGACGAGATGGTGTTGCGGAGCTGGTCCGAGTCTGCTGGTTCAGTCATGGCCAGTTCGTACTATCGCGTTTTAGGGAAGACCCAGATGCAGATAGTGTCGCAATAACAAAAGCTTATTACTAGAATGGGGGCAGGCAAAACAACAGGCCAAGGGCAGGCAGAGGTCGGTAATCCAGATCAGAGTCTAAAAGGTACAGAAAGGCAGGCAGGGTCTGGGGAGGCAGAATGATCAAAACTGGGAAAACTTGAAAACAGGAACTAGAAACAGACAGGAGCAAGGGGAAAACGCTGGTAGGCTTGACGAACAAAATCAACTGGCAACAAACAAACAGACAAGGTATGGTTGGTATACAGAAGATAGCCCTATTTGGTAAAAGACAGCTCAGATAAGAATAGAGAAACGACAGTCCATTATTACTTTAAGACATGAAGGTCAGTCAATCCGGAACATTTCAAGAACTTTGAATGTTTCTTCAAGTGCAGTCGCAAAAACCATCAAGTGCTGTGATGAAACTGGCTCTCATGAGGACCGCCACAGGAATGGAAGACCCAGAGTTACCTCTGCTGCAGAGGATAAGTTCATTAGAGTTACCAGCCCCAGAAATTGCAGGCCAAATAAATGCTTCACAGAGTTCAAGTAATAGACACATCTCAACATCAACTGTTCAGAGGAGACTGTGTGAGGCCTTCATGGTCGAATTGATGCAAATTATCCACTACTAAAGGATACCAATAATACGAAGAGACTTGCTTGGGCCAAGGAACACTTGCGATGGACATTAGATCGGTGGAAATCTATCCTTTGGTCTGCTGAGTCCAAATTTGAGATTTTGGTTCTAACCTGTGTTGGTGAACGGATGATCTCTGCATGTGTATTTTCCACTGTAAAACATGGAGGAGGAGGTGTTATGGTGTGGGGGTGCTTTGCTGGTGACACTGTCTGTGATGTATTTAAAATTCAAGGCACTCTTAAACAGTATGGCTACCATAGCATTCTTCAGCGATACGCCATCCCATCTGGTGGGACTATCATTTGTTTTTCAACAGGACAATGACCCAATACACCTCCAGGCTGTGTAAGGGCTATTTTACCAAGAAGGAGAGTGATGGAGTGCTGCATCAGATGACCTGGCCTCCACAATCCCCCGACCTCAACAAAATTGAGATGGTTTGGGATGAGTCGGACCGCAGAGTGAAGGAAAAGCAGCCAACAAGAGCTCAGCATATGTGGGAACTACTTCAAGACTGTTGGAAAAGCATTCCAGGTGAAGCTGGTTGAGAGAATGCCAAGAGTGTGCAAAGCTGTCATCAAGGCAAAGGGTGGCTCTTTGAAGAATATCAAAGATAAAACATATTTTGATTTGTTTAACACTTTTTTTTGGTTTCTACATGATTCCATGTGTTATTTCATAGTTTTGACATCTTCACTATTATTCTACAATGTAGAAAATAGTAAAACAAATAAAGAAAAACCCTTTGAAAGAGTAGGTGTTCTAAAACTTTTGACCGACCGGTTGTGTGTGTATATATATATATATATATATATATATATATATTGCATGTTCTGTTCAGTTTTGATGTAATTTCTTACTAAACCACCCACAAAAATCCCAAAATGTTTCAATGCGCGACAGCAAATGGAAGAAGAAAAACTTTTGCAAATGTTGTATGGTCATTGGTGTGAGTTTGTTTAAGATATATCAGAGTGTCGTTTTCCTGCTGCCCTTCACCGTCGCGTTGTGTTGCGTGTCATCTATAAGCTTAAGCAACGAGTTCTAAAGTCTGCTTTCCTTCCACCAAACTCTGCTCCCACACCCCTTGTGCATGTGGGATTTCCCCTTCACTCTCAATCACGGTCTGTAGAGCTTCAGCAGATGCCGAGAGCCACCCCTACCTCCATCATTCGCTCCCTCTTTCCCTCTCCCCCTCCTCTGGTGTGCAGGTCGAGGCTGTGTTGCTCTAGTCAGTGCCTTTCCAGCAGTCCCAGCAGCTGTCTTTGAAATTGCCCCCGACACACTCACATAAACACACACTTCCGGGAGGGAATGTTTAGAGGTTGGCAGAGGGGTAGAGGGTGGATGTGTGTGTGTGTGTGAGTTGGGGGTCAGGGAGTTGAATTCTTTCAGTGCTCTGTAAGAGTGGGAGAAGAGTGGGTTTGTCCATTAGTGTGTTTGTTCAGGAAGAAGAAAAAAATACTTTGGTATTTTGCGACTTGTTATATTCTGGATGTTAAAGTGCATTGAGATGGTCAATGTTGATTCTCTAACTCAGTGAACTTCTGACGAACTACATAATGTTATCTTTAGAAAAAATGTACAGTTCTGTAACATACAGATCATACTGAACACTGAGTGTACAAAACATTAAGAACACCTTCCTAATATTGAGTTGCACTCCCCCCCTTTTGCCCTCAGATCAGCCTCAATTCATCAGGGCGTGGACTCTATAGGGTGTCAAAAGCGTTCCACAGGGATGCTGGCCCAAGTTGACTCTGATGATTCCCACAGTTGTTGATACACACGGGAAACTGTTGAGCATGAAAAATCTAGCAGAGTTCCAGTTCTTGACACAAACTGGTGGGCCTGGCACCTACTACCATACCTCGTTCAAAGGCATTTACATTTTTTCTATTGCCGATTCACCCTCTGAATGGCACACATACAGTCGTGGCCAAAAGTTTTGAGAATGACACAAATATGCATTTTCACAAAGTCTGCTCCCTCAGTTTGTATGATGGCAATTTGCACATACTCCAGAATGTTATGAAGAGTGATCAAATGAATTGCAATTCATTGCAAAGTCCCTCTTTACCATGCAAATGAACTGAATCCCCCAAAAACATTTCCACTGAATTGCAGCCCTGCCACAATTTGTATTTATTTTTTTATTTCTCCTTTATTTAACCAGGTAGGCTAGTTGAGAACAAGTTCTCATTTGCAACTGCGACCTGGCCAAGATAAAGCATAGCAGTGTGAACAGACAACACAGAGTTACACATGGAGTAAACAATTAACAAGTCAATAACACAGTAGAAAAAAAGGGGAGTCGATATACATTGTGTGCAAAAGGCATGAGGACACTGGAGTGATAAGTGATCAGATGGTCATGTACAGGTAGAGATATTGGTGTGCAAAAGAGCAGAAAAGTAAATAAATAAAAACAGTATGGGGATGAGGTAGGTAAAAATGGGTGGGCTATTTACCGATAGACTATGTACAGCTGCAGCGATCGGTTAGCTGCTCAGATAGCAGATGTTTGAAGTTGGTGAGGGAGATAAAAGTCTCCAACTTCAGCGATTTTTGCAATTCGTTCCAGTCACAGGCAGCAGAGAACTGGAACGAAAGGCGGCCAAATGAGGTGTTGGCTTTAGGGATGATCAGTGAGATACACCTGCTAGAGCGCGTGCTACGGATGGGTGTTGCCATCGTGACCAGTGAACTGAGACAAAAGGACCAGCTGACACCAGGCCAGTGATTCTCTCGTTAACACAGGTGTGAGTGTTGACAAGGACAAGGCTGGAGATCACTCTGTCATGATGATTGAGTTTGAATAACAGACTGGTAGCTTCAAAAGGAGAGTGGTGCTTGGAATCATTGTTCTTCCTCTGTCATCCATGGTTACCTGCAAGGAAACACGTGCCATCATCATTGCTTTGCACAAAAAGGACTTCACAGGCAAGGATATTGTTGCCAGTAAGATTGCACCTAAATCAACCATTTATCGGATCATCAAGAACTTCAAGGAGAGCGGTTCAATTGTTGTGAAGAAGGCTCCAGGGCGCCCAGGAAAGTCCAGCAAGTGCCAGAACCGTCTCCTAAAGTTGATTCAGCTACGGGATCGGGGCACCACCGGTACAGATCTTGCTCAGGAATTGCAGCAGGCAGGTGTGAGTGCATCTGCACTCACAGTGAGGCGAAGACTTTTGGAGAATGGCCTGGTGTCAAGAAGGGCAGCAAAGAAGTCACTTCTCCAGGAAAAACATCAGGGACAGACTGATATTCTTCAAAAGATACAGGGATTGGACTGCTGAGGACTGGGGTAAAGTAATTTTCCCTGATGAAACCCCTTTCCTATTGTTTGGAGCTTTTCCGGAGAAGACATGATGAGCGTTACCATCAGTCCTGTGTCATGCCAACAGTAAAGTATCCTGAGACCATCCATGTGTGGGGTTGCTTCTCAGCCAAGGGAGTGGGCTCACTCACAATTTTGCCTAAGAACATAGCCATGGTATGAATGGTACCAACACATCCTCCGAGAGCAACTTCTCCCAACCATCCAGGAACAGTTTGGTGACAAACAATGCCTTTTCCAGCATGATGGAGCACCTTGCCATAAGGCAAAAGTGATAACGAACAAAACATCAATATTTTGGGTCCATGGCAAGGAAACTCCCCAGACCTTAATCCCATTGAGAACTTGTGGTCAATTTTCAAGAGGCAGGTGGACAAACAAAACCCCACAAATTCTGACAAACTCCAAGCATTGATTATGCAAGACTGGGCTGCCATCAGTCGGGATGTGGCCCAGAAGTTAATTGACAGCATGCCAGGGCGGATTGCAGAGGTCTTGAAAAAGAAGGGTCAACACTGTAAATATTGACTCTTTGCATCAACTTCATCTAATTGTCAATAAAAGCCTTTGACACTTATGAAATGCTAGTAATTATACTTCAGTATTCCATAGTAACATCTGACAAAACTATCTAAAGACACTGAGGCAGCAGACTTTATGAACATTTATATTTGTGTCATTCTCAAAACTTTGGCCACAACTATACACAATCCATGTCTCGATTGTCTCAAGGCTGAACCTGTCTCCTCCCCTTCATCTACACTGATTTAAGTGGATTTACAGTTGTAGTCGAAAGTTTACATACACTTAGGTTGGAGACATTAAAACTTGTTTATCAACCACTCCACTAATTACTTGTTAAGTTCAATGTCGACATAATCTGAAAGGCCGCTTGGAAGAAGCCACTGCTCCAAAACCGCCATTAAAAAGCCAGGGGACCACGGGGACAAAGATCGTACTTTTTGTAGAAATGTCCTCTGGTCTGATGAAACAAAAATAGAACTGTTTGGCCATAATGACCATCAATATGTTTGAAGGAAAAAGGCGGAGGCTTGTACGCCGAAGAACACCATCCCAACCGTGAATCACGGGGGTGGCAGCATCATGTCTTTGCTGCAGGAGGGACTGGTGCATTTCACAAAATAGATGGCATCATGAGGAATAAGAATTGTGGATATATTGAAGCAACATCTCAAGACATCAGTCAGGAAGTTAAAGCTTGGTCGCAAATGGGTCTTCCAAATGGACAATGACCCCATGCATGCTTCCAAAGATGGACAACAAAGTCAAGGTATTGGAGTGGCCATCACAAAGCCCTGACCTCAATCCTATAGAACATTTGTGGGCAGAACTGAAAAAGCATGTGCGAGCAAGGAGGCCTACAAACCTGACTCAGTTACACCAGCTCTGTCAGGAGGAATGGGCCAAAATTCACCCAATTTATTGTGGGAAGCTTGTGGAAGTCTACCAAAAATGTTTGACCCACATTAAACAATTTCAAGGCAATGCTACCAAATACTAATTGAGTGTATGTAAACTTCTGACCCACTGGGAATGTGATGAAAGACATAAAAGCTGAAATAAATCAATCTCTCTACTATTATTCTGACATTTCACATTCTTAAAATAAAGTGGTGATCCTAACTGACCTAAGACAGGGAATTTGTACTATTATTAAATGTTAGGAATAGTAAAAAATAATTTAAATCTATTTTGCTCAGGTGTAGGTAAACTTCCGAACTCAACTTTAACAAGTGACATCAATAAGGGATCATAGCTTTCACCTGGATTCACCTGCAAATGTCTATGTCATGGAAAGAGGTGTTCTTCATGTTTGGTACACTCAGTGTATGTTAAAACTTCTTTGGGATAGGGGGCAGCATTTTCACTTTTGGATGAATAGAGTTCCCAGAGTGAACTGCCTCCTACTCAGTCCCAGATGCTAATATATGCATATTATTATTTGTTTTGGATAGAAAACACTCTGAAGTTTCTAAAACCATTTGAATGATGTCTGTGCGTATAACAGAACTCATATCGCAGGCAAAAACCTGAGAAAAAAATCCAAACAGGAAGTGGGAAATATGAGGTTTGTAGTTTTTGAACGAATACACAGTGGGATATGTGTTATTTTTCACTTCCTAAGGCTTCCACTAGATGTCAACCGTCTTTAGAACATTGTTTCAGGCTGTTCCTGTGAAGGGGGGCCGGAGAGCTGTTTGACTAAGGGGTCTGCCAGCAGCCTCTTTCTCAGTCATGCGCATTTGTCATGAGAGGTACCTCTTGTTCGATTGCTTTTCTACAGACAATGGAATTCTCCGGTTGGAACATTATTGAACATTTATGATAAAAACATCCTAAAGATTGATTCTATACTTAGTTTGACACGTTTATGCGACCTGTAATATAACTTTTTGAACTTTTCGTCCGACTGGACCAGAACGCGCTTTTGGATTTGTTTACAAAATAAGCTATTTGGACATAAATGGACATAAATGATGGACATTATCGAACAAAACAAGCATTTTTTTGTGGAACTGTGATTCCTGGGAGTGCATTCTGATGAAGATCATCAAACGTAAGTGAATATTTATAATGCTATTTATGAATAATGTTGACTACCCAACATGGTGGATATTTCTCTGGCTGGTTTGGGCTCTGAGCGCCGTTCTCAGATTATGCTTTTTCCGTAAAGTTTTTTTGAAATCTTACACAGCGGTTGCATTTGAATTTTCATCAACATTTATATAGATTATTTCTGTGAATTCATGTGGCTCTCTGCACAATCACCGCATGTTTTAGAACTACTGAACGTAACGTGCAAATGTAAAATGATTTAAAAAATATAAATATGAACTTTATCAAACAAAACATACATGTATTGTGTAACATAAAGTCCTATGAGTGTCATCTGATGAAGATTATCAAAGGTTAGTGATTCATTTTATCTCTATTTGTGCTTTTTGTGACTCCTCTCTTTGGCTGGAAAAATGGCTGGGTTTTTCTGTGAGTTGGTGGTAACCTAACATAATTGTTTGTGGAGCTTTCACTGTAAAGCGTTTTTGAAATCAGACACTGTGGCTGGATTAACGAGAATGTTATCTTTAAAATGGTGCTTAATACTTGTTTGAGAAAATGTATTTATGAGATTTATGTTGATTTGTATTTGGCGTCCTGCAATTTCATTGGCTGTTGGCGGAACCCAGTCCTAAACAGGTTAAAGTGCGCCTTATTTAAACGAACAATGCCATTATTAGACTAACACGTCTGGAAAGTTGGACAGGAGGCAAGACAGCTTGGTTCGTCTTCTCACTTTCTCTCTCTTTATCTAAAAAGCAAGTGCTTGGTTCGTCTTCTCACTCCCCCCCCTCTCTCTGTCTCTCTCTGCTTTTCTTTCCCCTCAACTGATAATTATGATCCCAGGCGTCTGTATGATGTAACCAATATGCTGTTCCTACCTCTCATGAAAGCGTTCTCAAAGATAACTTTACAGCATTCGTAGCATAACTTTACAGCCTTGAACTTCAGAGGAATCTCTTGGGTCCGCTTTTCCAGACCCAGAGTAAACCTATATTCCTGGACTAAAAAGCATTTTCTTTAAAGCCCACATATCCAGATTAAGACGGTCAGATTCTCCGTTGAGCAGGCATTCAAAATCCAGGAGTGGCTTAATTTTGGTTTGTGGAAAGGGTCTCCTAAAATGATATTGGTAATGCTTACGTGCTGCTTTGGCTTTAGAAGGGCTTCCTCTCTTATCAACCCCTGGAGGACTTTAGGACAAATTCTGATAGCCCCTGACTTGTCACAATGCAGCCAAGTGACTCCTGCACTACAAGTATGTAGTATTTTTCTTCAAGTCAAATACCTGCTGTGAGGGCGGCTATTCACCCAGATGCTTTTGTCATTCGTGTGTTCCTTTGGATGAGTTGTCGTTTAGAGAAAGGGGCCAAGGGCTGAGTGTGAGAGCCTGAACCAGATGTAGTACTGTAGTCTAGATTCTCCTTTGGTCCAAACCAAAGTTTATTGCCAGCTAATAATATTAATATATGGTATTTAGCAGACACTTTTATTCAACAGTAGTTGTTATCCGCCCGTTTTCTCCAGATGAAAACAAAAACGAATTCACAAGTAATTCCAGCTAGAACTGCGATCAAGTATTCAAAATCTGTCAAGAACTATGTGTTGTTTGCTTGCACCTGCCATGTGCACTTTGGAGACATCAATTTGTTCCATTGTGTCAGTCAAGCTCAGTCAAGCACAGATAAAGGATTTGGAAGAATTTTAAAGGACAGCTAAACTATTTGAAAGATTTCAAATTCTATTTGAACTATTTGCCTTTAGGCTAAACACAGTGGATGTAAATACATGAGACTTGTCAGATGTGAATTGAGGCGTATTGCTTTGTTGGCTGGTATAAAGTATATACCATATATTGTGTTCCCTACAGGTTATGGGAATTGTGCTCATGTTTTATTATCTTTGACAAGTGGAGGCTTTCTCCTTCAGGAAACCTACTGGAGAAATACTAAATGAGCACAATTCCCATAACCTTTAGGTAAGATTGGGTTCTGAACGGATAGTTCGGAGCTTCTGCTCTTTCCAATAACCTGTAGGGAACACAATATATGGTCTATACTTTATAATTTGGTTGTGTTACAAGGTGGAATTAATACAATCTACACAAAATAGTCTGTAATGTCAAAGTAGAAAAGGAAAAAGGAAAAAAAAGGAAAAATATATTTCTGGGTAAGTCTCTTAAGAGCATTGCACACCTGGATTGTGCAATATTTTCTGCACATTTTTTTTTTTAATTCTTCAAGCTCTGTCAAGTTGGTTGTTGATCATTGCTAGACAGACATTTTCAAGTCTTGCCATAGATTTTCAAACTGATTTAAGTCAAAACGGTAACTAGGCCTCTCAGGAAAATTCAATGTTGTCTTTTTTAAGCAACTCCAGTGTAGATTTGGCCTTGTGTTTTAGGTTATTGTCCTGCTGAAAGGAGAATTTGTCTCGTGAAGTCTGTTGGAAAGCAGACTGAACCAGGTTTTCCTCTAGGATTTTGCCTTTGCTTAGCTCTATTCTGTTTATTTTTTTTTTTATCCCAAAACAAATCCCTAGTCCTTGCAGATGACAAGTGTACCTGTAACATGATACAGCCACCACCATTCTTGAAAATATGAAGAGTGGTACACAGTGATGTGTTGTATTGGATTTGCCCCAAACATAACACTTCTTATTCAGGATATAAAGATGCAAAATATCTTATTGGAAACAGGATGCACATTTTGGAATATATTTTGTGTACAGGCTTCCTTCTTTTCACTCTGTCATTTAGGTTAGTGTTGTGGAACAACTACAGTACAATGATGTTGATCCATTCTCAGTTTTCTCCTATCACAGCCATTATACTCTAACTGTTTTAAAGTCAACATTGGCCTTGTGGTGAAATCCCTGAGCAGTTTCCTTAGTCTCCGGCAACTGAGTTAAGAAGGACGCCTGTATCTTTGTTATGTATTGATACACCTGCCAAAGTGTAATAACTTCACCATGCTTAAAGGGATATTCAGTGTTTGCTTTTTTTTACCCATCTACCAACAGGTGCCCTTCTTTGCAAGGCACTGGAAAACCTCCTTGGTCTTTGTGGTTGAATCTGTGTTTGAAATTCACTGCTCGACTGAGGGACCATACAGATAATTGTATGTGTGGGGTACAGAGATAAGGTAGTCTTTCAAAAATCATGTTAAACAGTATTATTTTACACAGTGAGTCCATGCAACTTATTATTGTAACGGTTTTCTTCTGTGGACGAAGGATCGGACCAAAGCGCAGCGTGGTTAGAGTTCAACATGTTTAATAAAGACCATAAACGTGAACACTACAAAATTCCAAAACAACAAATGTGAAAAAACAAAACAGTCCTATCTGGTGCATAGAAACAAAGACAGAAGACAGGAAACAACCACCCACCAAAACCCAACACAAAACAGGCTACCTAAATATGGTTCCCAATCAGAGACAATGACTAACACCTGCCTCTGATTGAGAACCATATCAGGCCAAACATAGAAATGGAAAAACTAGACACACAACATAGAATGCCCACTCAGCTCACATCCTGACCAACACTAAAACAAAGAAAACACAAAAGAACTATGGTCAGAACGTGACAATTGTGTGACTTGTTAAGCTAATTTTTACTCCTGAACTTATTGAGGTTTGCTATATCAAAGGGGTTGAATACTTATTGACTCAAGATATTTCAGGTATAATTTTTTATTAATTTGTAAAAATCGATTAAAACATAATTCCACTTTGACATTATGGAGTATTGTGTGTAGGCCAGTAACACATCTATTTTAAATACAGGTTATAACACAACTGTAAAAAGTCAAGGGTTGTGAATATTTTCTGAAGACACTGTACTACAGTAATTTCCGCAAATACTACATTATAGTACAGTCTGCAAAAACACGACATTAATTACTATAGTATATCAAAAAATATATACTATAGTTAACTGTAAATATTATAGTATACGGCAATAAATACTACAGTATTTACTGTTTTTGCAGTTCAAATCAATAGTAAGAAGGTGTTCCTAATGTTTGGTATACTCAGTGTATCACAATACAATATAGGTCAATGACTCATATCCATATTTCACAGTATAGGAGGAAATTCCCAAGCTTTGACCTTAGACCAGTTTTTCTTCTCTGTTCTTTATTATGATTTGACTACACTTACAGTGCGTTCAGAACGTATATAGACCCCTTGAATTTTCCACATTACAACCTTATCTAAATCTTCTTTTTTCCCCCTCATAATTCCTCATAATGACAAAACAAAAACAGTTTTTTTGTTGCCAATGTATAAAAAAACAACTGAAATATCACATTTACTTAAGTATTCAGACTCTTTACTCAGTACTTTGTTGAAGAACCTTTGGCAGCGATTACAGCTTCGAGTCTTCTTGGGTATGTTGCTACAAGCTTGGCACACCTGTATTTGGGGAGTTTCTCCCATTCCTCTCTGCAGATCCACTCAAGCTCTGTCAGGTTGGATGGGGAGCATTGCTGCACAGCTATTTTCAGGTCTCTCCAGAGATGTTTGATTGGGTTCAAGTCCGGGCTCCGGCTGGGCCCCTCAAGCACATTCAGAGACTTGGCAAACTCCAAGTGGACTGTCATGTGTATTTTACTGAGGAGTGACTTCCATCTGGCCACTCTACCATAAAGGCCTGGATGCTGGAGTGCTGCAGAGATCGTTGTCCTTCTGGAAGTTTCTCCCGTCTCCACAGAGGAACTCTGGAGCTCTGTTAAGAGTGACCATCGGGTTCTTGGTCACCTCCCTGACCAAGGCCCTTCTTTCCTGATGGCTCAGTTTGGCCAGGTGGCCAGCTCTTGGTTGTTCCAAACTTCTTCAATTTAAGAATTATGGAGGCCACTGTGTTCTTGGGGACTTTCAATGCTGCAAACATTTTTTCCCCAGATCTGTGCCTCGACACAACCCTGTCTTGGAGCTCTACGGACAATTCCTTCAACCTCATGGCTTGGTTTTTAGCTCTGATGTATTGTCAACTGTGGGACCTTATATAGACAGGTGTGTGCCTTTCCACATCACGTCCAATTAATTTAATTTACCACAGGTGGACTCCAAGTTGTAGAAACATCTCAAGGTTGATCAATGAAAACAGGATGCACCTGAGCTGAATTGCGAGTCTCGTAGCAAAAGGTCTGAATCCTTTTGTAAATAAGATATTTCTGTTTTATGTTTTTTATACGTTTGCAAACATTTTCAAAAAAATCTGTTTTCGCTTCATCAATAAGGGGTATTGTTTGTAGATTGAGGTAATGTTTTTATTCAATCAATTTTAGAATAAGGCTGTAATGTATCAAAATGTGGGGGAAAAGTATGTGGACAACCCTTCAAATGGGAGAATTTGGCTATTTCAGCCACACCCGTTGATGACAGGTGTATAAAATCGAGCACAGAGCCATGCAATCTCCATAGACAAACATTGGCAGTACATTGTCCTTACTGAAGAGCTCAGTGACTTTCAACGTGGCACAAGTCAGTTTGTAAAAATTCTGCCAGAGCTGCCCCGGTCAACTGTAAGTGCTGTTATTGTGAAGTGGAAATTAAGTGATAGGCCACACAAGCTCACAGAGCGGGACTGTCGAGTGATGAAGCATGTAGAGCGTAAAAATCGATTGTCTTCGGTCGCAATACTCACTACCAAGTTCCAAACTGCCTCTGGAAGCAACGTCAGCACAATCACTGTTAGTTGGACACTTTTTCCATGGCCAAGCAGCCAGACACAAACCTTAGATCACCATGCACAATGCCAAGCCTTGGCTGGAGTGGTGTAAAGCCCGCCGCCATTGGGAGTCTGGACCAGTGGAAATGCATTGTCTGGAGTAATGAATAACGCTTCCCCATCTGGCAGTCCAATGGAAGAATCTGAGTTTCATGGATGCCAGGAGAACGCTACCTGCCCGATGGCACCAAAATGTAAAGTTTGGTGGAGGAGGAATAATGGTCTGGGGCTGTTTTTCACGGATCGGGCTAGGCCCCTTAGTTCCAGTGAAGGCATACTTTTAGAATGTTACAGCATACAATGACATTCTAAACTATTCTGTGCTTCCAACTTTGTGGTAACACTTTCCTGTTTCAGCATGACAATGCCCTCGTGCACAAAGCAAGGTCCATACAGAAATGGTTTGTTGAGATCGGTGTGGAAGAACTTGACTGGCCTGCAACGAGACCTGACCTCAACACCATCGAACACCTTTGGGATGAATTGGAATGCCGACTGTGAGCCAGGCCTAATCGCCCAATATCAGTACCCGACCTCACTAATGCTCTTGTGACTGACTGGAAACTGCAGCAATGTTCCAACATCTAGTAGAAAGCCTTCCCCTAAGAGTGGATTCTGTTATATCAGCAAAGGGGGTACCAACTCCATATTAATGCCTATGATTTTGGAATGAGTTGTTCAACAATCAGGTGGCCACATACTTTTGGTCATGTAGTGTATAAATAAAGCAGTCAGGCCTTGTCCAGGTTGAACTGTTCCTAGATCAGTAGGGGAACCATATCACATTTAGAAGGTCTGCTCTAGAATATCCTGATCTTAGATCAGTAGGGGGAACCTCAGACATCTTTCACAATAGGGGGAGAGAGATACCCCATGTTCCCTGGGGGGAGGGGGGGAGGCCTTAACTAATGTGAAGGAGGGGTCATGGCATGTTAAGATTTACAACTATTTTCACGAGGACCCTGACCGTGCAGTAAATTTGGGTATTTACTTAACCGAGTTTGCAGCAGGATAGGGTTCTCTTAAAATTCCTAAGATTTCAATTCTAGTTGAAGTCATCATGATAAAATTAACTTTCTGAAACCCACAGCCGGTCATTCCCAGCAGTTTTGGGGTAAAAAGTGACAGGATCTCCAATTGTATCATGGACATTGACAATTGTGACCTCAACCACATTGTGGTTCAAAAATATCATTATCCAAAACCTATTTGAACTCTAGGCTATATTTAACTTTGGCGTTATGAGAAAATGTTGAAGTTGCAGAAAATTCTGCAGAGAAATTTGCATCCATGTCTTTGCTGATAATAACACATTTGTGATCATCCAATCCCAGATCAACACCAATGGCTTTCTGTCAGTAGAAGAACCTCAGGTGGAGTCTGAGTACCTGGGAAAGATGCCTGCCAGCTTCAGAATGATAGCGGTTTTCCTCGGAGATCTGGACAACAGCGACGGAGTGGGGAAGGTGTACTACCGACAGGACAGCAGACCCTCCATGCTTCTTCGGACCACTGACCACATCAACCAGGCATTCCCTCAGGACGATGAGATCATGCCCACCCACGCCTTAATCATCACATGGGAGAACGTGGCGGCCCACGGCGTGCCTGGTCGAGGAGATGGGCTGGACAGAAAGGTAAGGACGACCCTCATCGCTTGGCCTAGATAGGGTCATATTCATTTTCTGTCTTTTAAAATATGTCATTGGATATACTGAACAGTTGATAAACTTGTTTTAATGCCACATTGATATGGACAGCACTTGAAATTATCATTTGAGACCATATTTTCTATCCACCTAATATGAAGTTGCCTAAAACCCATACATTGTACAATGTAGTTACAGGTATGGAGGTACATTATAATTAGAGTGATGTTACTCATGGTTACATAATCTTTCCAACTGTGTTACCTGTTTTCAATTTTTGTGGTGGACTACATAGATTTTTTTTGTTACATATTTAGTTCCCTCTACCAAGCCAAACTCAAAGGTAGTGCACTAAAGAGGTAATAGGGTGCTAGGACTCAGTTTCCCTCTATCTTTTCTTTTTACCATGTAGAGAAACACGTTCCAGCTGGTGGTGGCGTCCATGGCGTCCGCCTCCTATGCCATCTTGTTCTACCCCAGGGAGGGGCTGCAGTACAGCTCCACGCCTGTGGCGGGCCAGAGCGAGCCAGTCCACACCGGCTTCATCAATGGCCGGGTCAAGGGCTGGTTCAACTGGAGCAGCAGCCCGGGGCCCTACTACCGCATTGCCACCGACAACGAGACGTCCGTCAGACAGCTCTCCGAGTAAGTTGATTGGTTGGTGGGTGGGCTGGTTGGTGGGTTCGTTGGGGTGGTTGATTGGTTGGTTGATTGGTTGGATTGACTATAGTGTGCTTCCAGATGCTCCAAGAACTTTACATAGGCTTAGTAAGTGTTGTTCATAGAACATTTTGTTAGGTTTCTGTCATTATGTTTTGACCTGGTATTTGCATAGTTACATTTCATTATGGTAATTATGTAATGATTACAATAACCTGACATATGCATAAAGCTTCTTCATAGAGGTAGGTCTCATAATGATCCATTCGGTCTTCCGCTAGGGAGACAAACTCAGGCAGGCATGGTGTGTGGGTGTATGAGATCGGCACCTCCCCGATCTTCTACTCCATTACCCCAGGCCAGGTCACCAACCTGTCCCCAGAGGAGGGCATGGCAGGTGGGCAGATGGAGTCCGTGCCAGAGTTTCCACCCAGAAACACTGGAGAACAACAGGAGATTGAATTCCCTCCATATGAGCACGAGGAGGAAGAGGAGACACCTGAACAAGAGCTGCTCCCAACTGTCCACCCGGTCCAGTACCAGCCCAGCTACTCTGAGCCGACCCAGCCCAGCTACCCTGAGCCGACCCAGTCCAGCTACCCTGAGCCGACCCAGCCCAGCTACCCTGAGCCGGACGAGCCCAGATACCCTGAGCCGGACCAGCCCAGATACCCTGAGCAGGACCAGCCCAGATACCCTGAGCCGGACCAGCCCAGATACCCTGAGCCGGTCCAGCCCAGTTACCTTGAGCCTGTCCAGCCGGCCCAGCCGCAGCCACCGCGCTACGAGCCTCAAACCCCACAGGTGGTGGTCGTGGATGAAGATGATGACCTTGATGTTGACGGTAAGCCATGAAAGAAACAACAATTGAATCTGTGTCTGAAAATTGTGACTGGGAATAGAATATTAGTCAAGATTGCCATGACAGAAACATTGGTTTAGAATAGTATATTAGGATCCCCATTAGCTACTGCACATGCAGCAGCTACTCAAAACATTCAGCTACATAAAACATACAAATACATGACAAAGTACCGAACAGTTATAGACAAGAACAACAGCACACAACAGCACACTGAGGAGTGGCATCCGTCTGGCCACTCTTCCATAAAGGCCTGATTGGTGGAGTGCTGCAGAGATGGTTGTCATTCTGGAAGGTTCTCCCATCTCCACAGAGGAACGCTGGAGCTCTGTCAGAGTGACCATCGGGTTCTTGGTCACCTCCCTTACCAAGGCCCCCGATTGCTCAGTTTGGCCGCGCGGCCAGCTCTAGGAAGAGTCTTGGTTCCAAACTTCTTCCATTTAAGAATGATGGAGGCCACTGTGTTCTTGGGGACCTTCAATGCTGCAGAATTGTTTTGTACCCTTCCCCAGACATGTGCCTCGACACAATACTGTCTTGGAGCTCTACGGACATTTCCGTCGACCTCATGGCTTGGTTTTTGCTGGGTCGGCTCAGGGTAGCTGGGCTGTGTGTTTTTCCAAATCATATCCCATCAATTGAATTTACCACAGGTGGACTCCAGTCAAGTTTTAGAAACCTCTCAAGGATGATCAACATAAACAGGATGCACCTGAGCTCAATTTCGAGTCTCATAGCAAAGGGTCTGAATACTTGTGTAAATAAGGTATTTCCGTTTGAAGTGTATGTAAATAGATTATACAATTAGTTTGGCATTTTCAACACACGTTTCTTAAAAAGACAAGAAGAGAAGAAGCCAATTTCTCATCAACCAAATCAAATCAAACTTTATTTGTCACATGCGCCAAATACATCAAGTGTAGACCTTACCGTGAAATGCTTACTTGCAAGCCCTTAACCAAACAGTGCAGTTCAAGAAGAGTTAAGAAAATATTTACCAAATAAACTAAAGTAAAAAATAATTAAAAGTAACACAATAACATAACAATAATGATGCTATATACGGGGGGTACCGAGTCAGTGTGCGGGGGTACAGGTTAGAGGTCATTTGTAGGTAGGGGTGAAGTGACTGCATAGATAATGAACAGTGAGTAGCAGCAGGGGGGTCAATGTAATAGTCCAGTGGCCATTTGATTAATTGTTTAGCAGTGTTATGGCTTGGGGGTAGAAGGAGCCTTTTGGTCCTAGACTTGGCACTCCGGTACCGCTTGCCGTGCGGCAGCAGATAAAACAGTCTATGAGTTGGGTAACTGGAATTTCTGACAATTTTATGGGCTTTCCTCTGACACCATCTATTTTATGCACTACCTTCCAAAAGTTTGGGGTCACTTAGAAATGTCTTGGTTTTTGAAAGAGAAGCTAATTTTATGTCCATTAAAATAACATCAATTGATCAGAAATACAGTGTAGACATTGTTAATGTTGTAAATGACTATTGTAGCTGGCAGATTTTTTATGGAATATCTACATAGATGTACATTGGCCCATTATCATCAACCATCACTCTGTGTTCCAATGGCATGGCATGTTGTGTTAGCTAATCCAAATTTATCACATTAAAAGACTAATTGATCATTAGAAAAACCTTTTGCAATTATGTTAGCACAGCTGAAAACAGTTGTTCTGATTAAAGAAGCAATAAAACTGGCCTTCTTTAGACTTGTTGAGTATCTAGAGCATCAGCGTTTGTGGGTTCGATTACAGGATCAAAATGTCCAGAACTTTCTTCTGAAACTCGTCAATATATTCTTGTTATGACAAAAGAAGGCTATTACATGCAAGAAATTGCCAAGAAACTGAAGATCTCGTACAATGCTGTGTACTACTCCCTTCACAGAACAGCGCATACTGACTCTCACCAGAATAGAAAGAGGAGTGGGAGGCCCCAATGCACAACTGAGCAAGAGGACAAGTACATTAGAGTATCTAGTTTGAGAAACAGACGCTTCACAAGTTCTCAATTGGTAGCTTCATTAAATAATACCCGCAAAACACCAGTCTCAACGTCAACAGTGAAGAGGCGACTCCGAGATGCTAGCATTCTAAGTGATCCCTAACTTTAGAATGGTAGTGTAGGTCGTGGATTGCAGGAAGCTTGGCCCCAGTGATGTACTGGGCCGTACGCACTACCCTCTGTAGTGCCTTACGGTCAGATGCCAAGCAGTTGCCATAACAGGAGCTGATGCACCCGGTCAGGATGCTCTCAATGGTGCAGCTGTAGAACTCTTTGAGGATCTGGGGACCCATGCCAAATCTTTTTAATTTCCTGAGGAGGAAAAGGTTTGTCATGCCCTCTTCACGACTGTCTTGGTGTGTTTGGACCATGATAGATCATTGGTGATGTGGACACCAAGGAACTTGAAACTCTCGCCCCGCTCCACTACAGCCCCACTGATGTAAATGGAGGCCTGTTCGGCCCGCCATTTCCTATAGTCCACGATCAGTTCCTTTGTCTTGCTCACATTTAGGGAGAGGTTGTCCTGGCACCACACTGACAGTTCTCTGACCTCCTCCCTATAGGCTGTCTCATCGTTGTCGGTGATCAGGCCTACCACTGTTGTGTCGTCAGAAAACGTAATGATATTGTTGGAGTCGTGTTTGGCCACGCAGTCGTGGGTGAACAGGGAGTACAGGAGAGGACTAAGTACACACCCCAGAGGGGCCCCAGTGTTGAGGATCAGCGTGGCAGACGTGTTGTTGCCTACACTTACCACCTGGGGGAGGCCCGTCAGGAAGTCCAGGATCCAGTTGCAGAGGGAGGTGTTTAGTCCTGGGGTCCTTAGCTTAGTGATGAGCTTCGGTGGCTCTATGGTGTTGAACAGCATTCTCACATAGGTGTTCCTTTTGTCCATGTGGAAAAGGGCAGTGTGGAGTGCGATTGAGATTGGGTCACCTGTGGATCTGTTGCGGCGGTACGCAAATCGGAGTGGGTCTAGGGTATCTGGGGGGATGCCTTGTGAATGTTGACCTGTTTAAAGGTCTTACTCACATCGACTGCAGAGAGCGTGATCACAGTCATCCGGAACAGCTGATGCTCTCATGCATGTTTCAGTGATTACTTGTCTCGAGCATAGAAGTTATTTAGCTAGTCTGGTAGGCTCCTGTCACTGGTTAGTTCTCGGCTGTGCTTCCCTTTGTAGTCTGTAATGGTTTACAAGCCCTGCCACATCCGACGAGCGTTGGAGCCAGTGTAGTACGATTCGATCTTAGTCCTGTATTTACACTTTGCCTGTTTGATGGTTCGTCGGAGGGCATAGCAGGATCTTTTATAAGCTTCCAGGTTAGAGTCCCTCTCCTTGAAAGCAGCAGTACTACCCTTTAGCTCAGTGCTGATATTGCCTGTAATCCTGGCTTCTGGTTGGGATATGTATGTACAGTCACGACGTCATCGATGCACTTATTGATGAAGCCAGTGATTTTCTTTTTATTTATTTTACTAGGCAAGTCAGTTAAGAGCAAATTCTTATTTTCAATGACGGCCTAGGAACAGTGGGTTAACTGCCTGTTCAGGGGCAGAACGACAGATTTGTACCTTGTCAGCTCGGGGATTTGAACTTGCAACCTTCCGGTTACTAGTCCAACGCTCTAACCACTAGGCTACCCTGCCTAGTGGTTAGAGCGGTGTGGTGTACTCCTCAATGCCATTGGAAGAATACCGGAACATATTCCAGTCTGTGCTAGCAATACAGTCCTGTAGCGTAGCATCCACGTCATCTGACCACTTCCGTATTGAGCGAGTCACTGGTACTTCCTGCTTTAGTTTTAGCTTGTAATCAGGATTCAGGAGGATAGAATTATGGTCAGATTTGCCAAATGGAGGGCGGGGGAGAGCTTTGTATGCATCTCTGTGTGTGTAGTAAAGGTGGTCTAGAATTTGTTCCCCTGGTTGCACATGTGACATCCTGGTAAAAATTTGTTAAAACTGATTTAAGTTTGCCTGCATTCAAAGCCCCGGCCACTAGGAGCGCTGCTTCTGGGTGAGCATTTGTTTTGTTTGCTTATGGCCTTATAGAGTTGGTTGAGTGGGGTCTTAGTGCCAGCTTCGGTCTGTGGTGGTAAATAGACGGCTATGAATAATATAGTTAAACTCTCTTGGTAGATAGTGTGGTCTACAGCTTATCATAAAGTACTCTACCTCATGCAAGCAATACCTCGAGACTTTTTTAATATTAGACATCCCGCACCAGCTGTTATTGACAAAAAGACACACACTCCCACTCCTTGTCTTACCAGACGTAGCTTCTCTGTTCTGCCGGTGCTTTGAAAATCCCTCCAGCTCTATATTATCCGTGTCGTTGTTCAGCCACGACTCGGTGAAACAGAAGATGTTACAGTTCTTAATGTCCCGTTGGTCGGATAATCGTAATCGTAGGTCATTTTCCAATTATTGCATGTTAGCAAGTAGAATTGATTGCAGTGGGAATTTACTCACTCGCCTACGGATTCTCAAAAGGCAGCCCGATCTGCCTCTTCTTTTCCTCTGTCTTTTCTACACGCAAATGACGGGGATCTGGGCCTGTTCCCCGGAGAGCAGTATATTTTTCTCGTCTGACTCGTTAAAGGAAATAGCTTCTTCCAGTTCGTGGTGAGTAATCCCAGTTCTGATGTCCAGAAGTTATTTTTGGTCATAAGAGACGGTAGCAATAACATTACTGCAAAATGAGTTACAAACAACGCATAAAATCAAACGGAATGTAGTTAGACTTCTTTTTGCGTACAACCATGAAAAACTATCATGCATGTTGTTGATGTTAGTTCTGTGTGTGCAGTTAGGGCAAGGCGTGCTGGTTTGTTTTGAGCTTCTTTGTTTTGAGCCATGCTGCTTTGTTTAACCGGCCTATCAAAGTATTTTGTAGCAAACAAGAACTACAATGAAATTACACTCTTAGAAAAAAAAGGGTTCCAAAAGGGTTCTTTGACAGTCCCCATTGGATAATCCTTATTGATTCTAGGTAGAACTCTTTTTGGTTCCCAGTAGAATCCTTTTGCGTTTCATGTGGAGTTCTTCAAAGGTTTCTCCTATGGGGACAGCTGGATATCCCTTTTAGTTTCTAGATAGCATCTTTTATTTTCTAAATTGTTATTTTTCTAAGAATGTGGTTTGTCTTCTTTTTGGCAGTGTTTGCGTACAATTCTGAGACATGCGCCAGTAACAGGCAGAAGTGCTCGTCCTTCGCCGACTGTAAGGACTACACCAATGGCTACTGCTGCCAATGTAGGCCTGGTTTCTATGGCAATGGCAAGGATTGTGTGGCTGAAGGTAGGAGTAACCCCACACCCAAAGTACATACAGTATTTGTGTAATAAGGGTTAGGGCTAGCCTGCTTCCTTCATTATAATGAAATATGTGATATAAAGTATAAGAATGATTCAATATTTTATAAAGAAATTGAAAACCTGATAATGCTTGACACACAGTCACACATCAGTTACATTTAAAGTTACATTAATTAAAATCGAATGAAGTTAGTTTCCTCACATTCCACACGCAGGTAAGCCCCAGCGGATGAACGGCAAAGTGAATGGCCGGGTGTTTGTGGGCAACACGCCCTCGCCACTGGAGCTTTCCAACAACGACCTGCACTCGTACGTGGTGGCCAACGATGGGCGCGCCTACGTGGCCATCAGTACCATCCCGGCCGGCCTGGGACCCTCCCTTCAGCCCCTGTCTTCCCTGGGAGGGGTCATCGGCTGGGCCTTCGCTCTGGAGCAGCCCGGCTATGAGAATGGCTTCAGCATCATCGGTAAGAGCTGTTTGACGATTATCTTGCACATTGTGTCAATCTTGCACATTGTTGTGTCATTAAGAGTTGTTTTAAGGTAAGAGCTGACATTTGGGTGAATCACAAAAGGGATTCCTCGCTTTCTTGATTCATAACAAATCAAGGAAAAACAGTTGAGAAAGTGCCATAGTGTCATTAAAAAGGCAGCAGATGATTTGAATACATTAGGCTTTTCTCATGTGTGTTGGGTAGCATTTGGTTTAGCTTCTCCCTCCATTGTAAGCAAAGGTACCTGGGGCTTGGGTCTTTGTTGTGGTCTAATGAGATGTCCTTCAAAGACAGGTGTGAATGACCGCTGTGGGATTGATGATTAGGTCAACATTTATTCAAGTTAAGCTTGATTTATTTGCTCTCTTTGAATGACAGATTTTTTAATAGTCAGAGGCTATGTCCAAAATCTGCCTTACTTACCTAAATGGCATACTGTGTACTAATAGTACTACATACTGTTAAGAATGTACTGTTTAGTAAAAACAAATGCAGTAAAGTAGCATACTAGGCTCATCCATACTGAGAATGTGTCATCTAATGCACAATTGCGTTGATTCCCGCCATTCGCTCATTTTGGTAGAGCGTGTCCCCTCGGCTGATTATCAGCTGTTGTCAAACACACATTGGTCTCGAAAGACGATTCTATTCCTCAATAGTATGCAGCGAATTCTACTAGATTAAAAGCTGAAATTAGTATGACATCCTGGCATTTAAAGCATACAACATTTTGGACATTTCACATATGTATTATAAATCTTTTTTTTTTTGCATACCCAAAATGCCTTCTATTTAGAATGCAAGTAAGGATATTTGGACACTGCCAATCTCTTTGCTCAGGGAAAGTAGATTCTCTACTGGCCTTTTGAGTGGTATACGTGGACATTTGAGTGAATTGTGCCAAGTGATTAGGACTATCTTTCCCTTTTTGAAAAGTTCCTCAACATGTTGAACTCCGCTTTAATCTTCCACTAGGACAATATTTGTAGGTAGAACGATGATGGGGAAAATTATGGGGAATTTGTTCTGTGTTCCCGTTTTTGGTTAATATTTCTGCTTTTCGGCCTCAAAATGTTACTCAAGCTCATTGCTTCCAGCTGGCTTCACTTCTTTCAAAATATTCCCCTTTAATGTGTAATGTTGTTGGCTCCAGGGAGAACTAAAAGTGGGGGGATACACTCAAGGGTACGGGTGGGGATGCAGAATAAACTTGCCCCTAAATGCTGATCTTAGGTACGGCTAGGTTTTGTGTTTCATCACATAATGGTTGAGGTTAGCTTTTGGGCAAGGCAAGATGATCCTAGATTTGTGCTCAGGAGCTGAAGAGAACCTATGAGGTTTGGTTGTCTCTCTCTTTCCTTCTCCCACCCCCATCTCTGCTCGCACACAAACACCCTCAACCCCACAACCACCCTCAACCCCACAACTCCCCCCCGCTCCCCCTCCAGGTGGCGTGTTCTCCAGGCAGGCCGAGGTGACCTTCTTACCGGGAAACGAGAGGCTGACCATCAAGCAGGAGTTCAAGGGCATCGACGAGCACGACCACCTGGTGGTGAGCACCGAGCTGGAGGGCCGTCTCCCTGAGGTCCCACGCGGCTCCACTGTCCAGATCGACCCCTACAAGGAGATCTACCAGTATGGCAGCAACCGTAAGTCACGACCACACCAATATAACTTGGAATGCAGACTTGGGGTCTATTCCATTTAAATTGAGTCAATTCAGGAAGTAAACAAAAATTATTTTGATCTCCTGAATTTAAATGGAATTGACACCAACCCTGGAACTCGACACTATCACAGTTTGTAGTACATCTAATCACATAAGATTGGTCAGCATTAATCCCAATGTTGTTATTAATCAAAGTGCTCTTACGTGCAACCGGATAGTAGTCTTTCCTATTCTTTTCATGAAACACATTGTCTTAGAAACACTTTTGGCAGCAATTACAGCTGTGAGTCTTCTTGGATAACTTCTCTAAGAACTCGGCACACCTGGATTGTGTAATATTTGACCATTATTGTTAAAACAATTATTCAAGCTCTATCAAGGTGTTAGGGATCATGGCTAGACAGAAATATTTAAGTCTTGCCATAGATGGTCAAGCAAATTTAAGTCAAACTGTAACTTGGTAAGCAACTCCAGTGTAGATTTTGCCTTGTGTTTTAGGTTATTGTCCTGCTGAAAGGTGAATTCCTCTCCCAGTGTTTGTTGGAAAGCAGAAGGAACCAGGTTTTCCTCTAGGATTCTACATTAGCTCCATCCCGTTTCTATTTATCCTGAAAACTCCCCAGTCTTTGCCTCAAAAATACCCATACCATGATGCAGCCACCACTATGCTTGACAATAAGGAGGCAATTACTCAGTGATGTGTTGTGTTGGATTAACCCCAAATATAAGACTTTCCGTTTAGGCCAAAAAGTATATTCCTATGCATGCTTTTATTGCAGTAGTATTTTATTGCCTGGTTGCATACAGGATACATGTTTTAGACTATTCTGTATAAATTCTGCACATTTTTATTCTTAGTTTAGGTCATTATTGTGGAGTCACTACAATGTTGTTGCTCCATCATCAGTTTTCTCCAATCACAGCCATTTATAATCACAAATGACCTCATGGTGAAATCCCTGCGTATTTTCCTTCCAGTCCTGCAGCTCAGTTCAGAAGGACGACTGTATCGTTGATGTGTCTGGGTGGTTCAGTACATCATCCACAGCATGCTTATTACTAGACCATGCTTAAAGAGATATTCAATGTCTGACTTGTTATTGTTACCCATCTACCAACACTTCCCTTCTTTATAAAGGCTATGAAAAAGCTCTCTGGTCTTTGTAGTTGAATCTGTGCTTGAAATTCAGCACTTGACTGAGGGACCTTACAGATATTGTATGTAGAGGAAGGGGTAGTCCTAAAATATTAATGTCAACCCGTATTATTTCATACAATGTGTTTGTTAAGCCAAATTTGACTCCTGAACTAATGCAACAACTATATTCTAGTTCTCGTATTAATTGGAAAAAATGTGTTACATTTTCTTTTCACTTTGACATTATGGACTATTTTGTCCAGATCAATGACAAAAATTCTAAATGAAATCTATTTAAATCAATTCTAAATCAAATCCCACTTTGTAACGCAACAAAATGTGAAAAAAAAAGCCAAGGGTGGTGAATACTTATGATACCAACTGTATATGGATGTTCAATGTAGTAACACTCCATTTTCCCTATTCTCTTCAGTGATCACCTCCTCCTCCAACCGCGACTACACTGTGAGCCTACCGGATGGCAGTGTCCAGACCAAGGCCTACCAGTGGCGTCAGACCATCACCTACCAGAGCTGTCCCAATGACGAGCAGGTCAGGGCCGTGCAGTCTACCCAGCAGCTCAGCGTCGACCAGATCTTCGTCATGTACGACTCGGGCAACCAGCTGATCCGCTACGCTATGAGCAACAAGATCGGCTCCATCCACAGTGAGTAGAATCCCTTGTGTTACTGCTAATCTTTGTTCATGTTCTCCTATAATGTTATGCTAACCTTGTGCTTATGTTCTGCTAGTTGTGTTCACGTTCTGCTAATGTTCTGGTAACCCTCTGCTAAGAGGATTGGGCCCATCCTCAGTGAGTATAGCCTATCATGTAGATGCTGATCATCTTCAGCTTTAGTTGTGCTAATGTTCTGCTACCTTTCTGCTAACTTTCCCGCTACATAAATCATCAAGGAACTCACCAGGTACAACCCTAAATCCTTAAACATGGGCACCCTCATAGATATTATCCTGACCAACTTGCCCTCCAAATACACCTCTGCGGTTTTCAATCAGGATCTCAGCGAGCACTACCTCATTGCCTGCATCCGCTATGGGTCCGCGGTCATACGACCACCCCTGATCACTGTCAAACTCTCCCTAAAACACTTCTGCGAGCAGGCCTTTCTAATCGACCTGCCCCGGGT
This sequence comes from Oncorhynchus nerka, assembly GCF_034236695.1. Taxonomy (NCBI): domain Eukaryota; kingdom Metazoa; phylum Chordata; class Actinopteri; order Salmoniformes; family Salmonidae; genus Oncorhynchus; species Oncorhynchus nerka. The sequence continues at coordinate 11,745,545 of NC_088416.1, forward strand.
ATCCTGGAAGGATATTGACCTCATCCCGTCAGTTGAGGATGCCTGGTCGTTCTTTAAAAGTATTTTCCTCGCCATCTTAAATAAGCATGCCCCTTTCAAAAAATGTAGAACTAAGAACAGAAATAGCCCTTGGTTCACTCCAGACCTGACTGCCCTCGACCAGCACAAAAAAAACATCCTGTGGCGGACTGCAATAGCATTGAATAGTCCCCGCGATATGCAACTGTCCAGGGAAGTCAGGAACCAATACACGCAGTCAGTCAGGAAAGCAAAGGCTAGCTTTTTCAAACAGAAATTTGCATCCTGTAGCTCTAACTCCAAAAAGTTTTGCGACACTGTAAAGTCCATGGCGAACAAGAGCACCTCCTCCCAGCTGCCCATTGCACGGAGGCTAGATAACATGGTCACCACCGCGAAATCCATGATAATCAAACATTTAAATAAGCATTTCTCTACGGCTGGCCATGCTTTCCTCCTCGCTACCCCGGCCAACAGCCCCCCCACCCCCCGCAGCTACTTGCCCGAGCCTCCCCAGTGTCTCCTTCACCAAAATCCAGATAGCAGGTGTTCTGAAAGAGCTGCAAAACCTGGACCCGTACAAATCAGCTGGGCTAGACAATCTGGGCCCTCTCTTTATAAAACTAGCCACCATTGTTGCAACCCCTATTACAAGCCTGTTCAATCTCTCTTTTGTATCGTCCGAGAACCCTAAAGATTGGAAAGCTGCCGCGGTCATTCCCCTATTCAAAGGGGGTGACACTAGACCCAAGCTGTTACAGACCTATATCCATCCTGCCCGGCCTCTAAAGTCTTCGAAAGACATGTTAATAATCAGATCACTGACCATTTCGAATCCCGCCATACCTTCTCCGCTGTGCAATCCGGGTGCACCTCAGCCACGCTCAAGGTACCAAATCCTATCATAACCGCCATCGATAAAAGACAGTACTGTGCAGCCGTCTTCATCGACCTGGCCAAGGCTTTCGACTCTGGCACTCACCATATTCTTATCGGCAGACTCAATAGCCTTGGTTTCTCAAATGACTGCCTCGCCTGGTGCACCAATTACTTCGCAGACAGAGTTCAGTGTGTCAAATCGGAGGGGCTGTTGTCCGGACCTCTGACAGTCTCTATGGGGGTACCACAGGGTTCAATTCTCGGGCTGACTCTTTTCTCTGTATATATCAATGATGTCGCTCTTGCTCTCTACGCAGACGACATCATTCTGTATACATCTGGCCCTTCTTTGGACACTGTGTTAACTAACCTCCAAACGAGCTTCAATGTCATACAACACTCCTTCCGTGGCCTCCAACTGCTCTTAAACGCTAGTAAAAACCAAATGCATGCTTTTCAACCGTTCGCTGTCCGTACCTGTCCGCCCGACTAGCATCACTACCATGGACGGTTCTGACCTAGAATATGTGGACAACTACAAATACCTAGGTATCTGGCTAGCCTGTAAACTCTCCTTCCAGACTCATATTAGACATCTCCAATCCAAAATCAAACCTAGAATCGGCTTTCTATTTCGCAACAAAGCCTCCTTCACTCACGCCGTCAAACTTACCCTAGTAAAACTGACTATCCTACCGATCCTCGACTTCGGCGACGTCTACTACAAAATAGCTTTCAACACTCTGCTCAGCAAACTGGATGCAGTCTATCACAGTGCCAGCCGTTTTGTTACCAATGCTCCTTATACCACCCACCACTGCGACCTGTATGCTCTAGTCGGCTGGCCCTCACTACATATTCGTCGCCAGACCCACTGGCTCCAGGTCCTCTATAAGTCTATGCAAGGTAAAGCTCCGCCTTATCTCAGCTCACTGGTCACAATAACAACACCCAACCATAGCACGCGCTCTAGCAGGTATATCTCAATGGTCATCCCCAAAGCCAACACCTCCTTTGGCCGCTTTTGCTTCCAGTTCTCTGCTGCCAGTGACTGGAGCGAATTGCATAAATCGCTGAAGCTGGAGACTCATATTTCCCTCACTAACTTTTAACATCAGCTATCTGAGCAGCTAACCGATCGCTGCAGCTGTACATAGTTCATCTGTAAATAGCCCACCCAATCTACCTACCTCATCCCCATATAGTTTTGATTTACTTTTCTGCTCTTTTGCACCAGTATCTCTACTTGCACATCATCCTCTGCTCATTTATCACTCCAGTGTTAATCTGCTAAATTGTAATTACTTCGCTACTATGGCCTATTTATTGCCTACCTCCTCACGCCATTTGCACACACTGTATATAGACTTTCTTTTTTTCTATTGTGTTATTGACTGTACGCTTGTTTATTCCATGTGTAACTATGTGTTGTTCTTTGTGTCGCACTGCTTTGCTTTATCTTGGCCAGGTCACAGTTGTAAATGAGAATGTTTGGCTGGATGTGGCTGTACCAAGAAGGACAATCAAGGCAAAATAACATTGTTGTAGATGAAATCCCAGTCTCCACACAAGACCTGGACGGAGTCTGAGGAGAAAGTGAGAAAAATAATCGATGAAAAGCTGCAGATAGATCAGAAGAAGAGTGAGGTGGAGTGCGCCCATAGGATTGGAAAACCTATGGCCCAGGTGACAGACCCAGCTCAATAGTGGTAAAGTTCCTGAGGTACAAAGACACTGGTTGTTATGGAGAGGAACCAACATCTTCCTCAATGAGGACTACTCTGAAACTGATCCCAGCTATGAAGGCTGCCAGAGAGCGTGGGGACATTGCTTACATCCTTAACCACAGGCTCATTGTCCTCCCTCCCACCCAAAAGCCTGGAGGGGGTGAGAGAACCAAGCAGATGGGTTCATAGCCTAACCCCTGCACCCTGACTGACTGCATGCTTTGTTTGTGGTTTCCCATATTATGTCTATCTCTAATAAGCTACCCAGGAAAGGGCAATAAATAGTCCATATTACTACATGCAGCCTAAGAAATAAGATTCATGAAATCAATAACTTGCTAATCTCAGGTAGCATTCATGCACTACATGCCCAAAGTATCTGGACACCTGCTCGTCGAACATCCCATTCCAAAATCATGGGCATTAATATGCAGTTGGTACCAGCTTTCCTGTTTTAGCAGCCTCCACTGTTCTGGGAAGGCTTTCTACTAAATGTTGGAACATTGGTGCAGGGACTTCCATTCAGCCACAAGAGCATTAGTTAGGTCGGACTCTGATTGTTGGCCGATTAGGTCTGGTTCACAGTTGGCATTTCAATTCATCCAAATTGGGTTGAGGTCAGGGCTTTGTGCAGGCCAGTCAAGTTATTCTACACCGATCTCGACAAACCATTTCTGTATGGACCTTGCTTTGTCCACAAGGGCATTGTCATGCTGAAACAGGAAAGGGCCTTACCTAAATTGTTGCCACAAAGTTGGAAGCACATAATCGTCTAGAAGGTCATTGTGTGCTGTAGCATTAATATTTCACTTCACTGGAACTAAGGGGCCTAGCCCAAACCATGAAAAACAGCCCCAGACCATTATTCCTCCTCCAGCCAACTTTAAAGTTGGCACTATGCATTCAGGCAGGTAGCATTCTCCTTCTCCTGACATCCACCAAATACAGAGTTTTCCGTCGGACTACCAGATGGTGAAGTATGACTAATCACTCCAGAGAACGCATTTCCACTGCTCCAGAGTCCAATGGCGGCGAGCTTTACACCACTCAAGCCGACGCTTGGATTTGCGCATGGTGATCTTAGGCTTGTTTACGGCTGTTCGGCCATGGAAACCCATTTCATGAAGCTCCCGACAAACAGTTCTTGTGCTGACGTTGCTTCCAGAGGCAGTTTGGAACTTGGTAGTGAGTGTTGCAACCGAGTACAGACAATATTTATGCGTTTCACACTTCAGCACTTGGCAGTCCCATTCTGTGAGCTTGTGTGGCTTACCACTTCACAACTGAGCCGTTGTTGCTTCTAGACGTTTCCACTTCACAATAACAGCACTTACAGTTGACCGGGGCAGCTCTAGCAGGGCAGAAATTTGATGAAAAAGGTGGTATCCTTTGACTGTATCATGATCGTCGTAATGATGAGACCAAGGCGCAGCGTGAGTAGAGTTCCACATATTTAATATAGAGAAAATCATAAACAAAACAACAACAAAAAGCACAAACGAAACGTGCCGCTACTGATGTGCACTAAGGCAACTATACGTAGACAAGATCCCACAACACAAATGAGGAAAATGACTACCTAAATATGATCCCCAATCACAGACAACGATAAACAGCTGTCTCTGATTGGGAACCATATCAGGCCAACATAAAAAAAAAACCTAGACATACAACACCCCTAGACATATAAAACTGGGACTGGGAACTGTCGCCGGAAGTTCTGGACTGAGAACTGTCGCAGGAAGCTCTGGACTGGGAACTGTCGCAGGAAGCTCTGGACTGGGAACTGTCGCCGGACGTTCTGGACTGGGAACTGTCGCCGGAAGTTCTGGACTGGGAACTGTCGCAGGAAGCTCTGGACTGGGAACTGTCGCCGGAAGTTCTGGACTGGGAACTGTCGTCGGAAGTTCTGGACTGGGAACTGTCGTCGGAAGTTCTGGACTGGGAACTGTCGCCGGAAGTTCTGGACTGGGAACTGTCGCCGGAAGTTCTGGACTGAGAACTGTCGCAGGAAGCTCTGGACTGGGAACTGTCGCAGGAAGCTCTGGACTGGGAACTGTCGCCGGACGTTCTGGACTGGGAACTGTCGCCGGAAGCTCTGGACTGGGAACTGTCGCAGGAAGCTCTGGACTGGGAACTGTCGCCGGAAGTTCTGGACTGGGAACTGTCGCCGGAAGTTCTGGACTGGGAACTGTCGCCGGAAGTTCTGGACTGGGAACTGTCGCCGGAAGTTCTGGACTGGGAACTGTCGCAGGAAGTTCTGGACTGGGAACTGTCGCCGGACGTTCTGGACTGGGAACTGTCGCCGGACATTCTGGACTGGGAACTGTCGCCGGAAGTTCTGGACTGGGAACTGTCGCAGGAAGCTCTGGACTGGGAACTGTCGCTGGAAGTTCTGGACTGGGAACTGTTGCCGGAAGCTCTGGACTGTGGAGGCGCACTGGAGGTTTGATGCGTGGGTCCGGTACAGGTGGCACCGGGCTGATGACACGCACCTCAGGGCGAGTGCGGGGAAGAGGCACAGGACGTACTGGACTGTGGATGCGCACTGGAGGCCTGATGCGTGGGACCGGTACAGGTGGCACCGGGCTGATGACACGCACCTCAGGGCGAGTGCGGGGAAGAGGAACAGGACGGACCTGACTGGGGACACGCACTTGAGGGAGAGTGCGAGGAGCAGGAACAGGACACACCTGACTGGAAAAGTGCACTTGAGGGAGAGTGCGAGGAGTTGGCACAGGACGCACTGGGTTGTGAAGGTACACTGGAGACCTGGTGTGTATAGCCGGCATCAATTGTTCCGGGAACTTTAACACACGTTTCAGGACGAGTATGGGGAGCTGACTCAGGTGGCACCAAACTGACGACACAATCCTTTATTCCAAATCTGTGCATCCTCCACCAACTCAAAAAAACTCCCCCATTTCTTTCTCTTCCGAATTCTCCTTCTTCTCCCAGCCTGGCTCTGGTTCACTCCTCGTCTCCGCCGACTGCTCCATGTGCCCCCACCCAAAACATTTCTTGGGGTTTCTGAGGCCTACCTCCCCGACATCGTTGCTGTCCTTTCATGCTCCTAGGTGACTCCTGCCAAGGAAGGTGATCTTGTCCTGCCAGGATTTCCTCCCAAGTCCAGGATCGCTTCCCATCCAGGATCTCTTCCCAAGTCCAGGATTCTCCTCCTCCTGGGCACGCTGCTTGGTCCTTTGTTGGTGGGATCTTCTGTCACGATCGTCGTAATGATGAGACCAAGGCGCAGCGTTCCACATATTTAATAAAGACAAACTCATAAACAAAAAAAGCACAAACGAAACGTGAAGCTACTGATGTGCATTAAGGCAACTATACGTAGACAAGATCCCACAACACAAATGAGGAATATGGCTACCTAAATATGATCCCCAATCAGAGACGACGATAAACAGCTGTCTGATTGGGAACCATATCAGGCCATCGTAGACATTCAACACCCCTTCACATACAAAAACCCTAGACATACAAAAACCCTAGACATACACCCACCGTAGTCACACCCTGACCTAACCAAAATACATAGAAAAACAGAGATATCTAAGGTCAGGGCGTGACAGACTGTGCCAGGTTGAAAGTCTGGTGTGGCTGAAACACCCAAATCCACTAATTTGAAGGAGAGTCCACATACTTTTGTTTATATAGTGTATATTAGTCATCAATTAGACTCACTAAGTTAATTCATGTGTCAACACAGCAGTAGCAATACAGGGATATTAACATTTTGTTATGTTACAGCCTTATTCTAAAAGAGATTTAAATGTTTTCCTCGTCAATCTACGTACAATACCCAATAATGACAAAGTGAAAACAAGTTTAGAAATGTTTGTAAATGTATTAAAACAAAAAAACTGAAAAACGTTATTTTCACAAGTATTCAGACCCTTTACTATGAGACTCAAAACTAAGCTCAGGTGCATTATGTTTCCATTGATCATCCTTGAGATTGGATATTATTTGGAATGGCACACAACTGTCTATATAAGATTCCACAGTTGACAGTGCATGTCAGGGCAAAAACCAAGCCATGAGGTCGAAGGAATTGTCCGTAGAGCTCCAAGACAGGATTGTGTTCAGGCACAGATCTGGGGAAGGGTAGCAAAACATTTCTGCAGCATTGAAGTTCCCCAAGAACACAGTGGCCTCCATCATTCTTAAATGGAAGAATCCTGGAACCACCAAAATCCTTCCTAGACCTGGTCGCCCGGCCAAACTGAGCAATCGGGGGAGAAGGACCTTGGTCAGGGAGGTGACCAAGAACCCGAAGGAGAAGGGGAGAATGGCCTTGGTCAGGGAGGTGACCAAGAACCCAAAGGAGCTCTGTCAGAGCTCCAGAGTTCCTCTGTGGAGATGGGAGAACCTTCCAGAAGGACAACCATCTCTGCAGCACTCCACCAATCAGGCCTTTATGGTAGATTGGGCAGATGAAAGCCACTTCTCAGTAAATGGCCCGCTTGGAGTTTGCCAAAAGGCACCTAAAGTACTCTCAGACCATGAGAAACAAAATTCTCTGGTCTGATGAAACCAAGATTGAATTATTTGGCCTGAATGCCACGCCTGGAGGAAACCTGGCACCATCCCTACGGTGAAGCACTGTGGTGGCAGCATCATGCTGTGGGGATGTTTTTCAGCAGTAGGGACTGGGAAACTAGTCAGGATCGAGGGAAAGATGAACGGATCAAAGTACAGAGAGATCCTTGATTAAAACCTGCTCCAAGCACTCAGGACCTCAGACGGGGACAAATGTTCACCTCCCAACAGGACAATGATCCTAAGCACACAGCTAAGACAATGCAGGAGAGGCTTCAGGACAAGTCTCTGAATGTCTTTGAGTGGCCCAGCCAGAGTCCGGACTTGAACCTGATCGAATATCTCGGGAGACCTGAAAATAGCATGGCAGAAAATCCCCAAATATAGGTGTGCCAAAATTGTAGCGCCATACCCAAGAAGACTCAAGGCTGTAATCGCTGCCAAAGGTGCTTCAACAAAGTACTGAGTAAAGGGTCTGAATACTTATGTAAATGTAATATTTCATTTTTTTTAATACATTTGCAAACAAATCTATCAACATGTTTTTGCTTTGTCATTATGTGGTATTGTGTGTAGATTGATGAGGGATTTTTACGAGGGGTAACGTAACAAAATGTGGAAAAAGTCAAGGTGTCTGAATACTTTCCGAATGCACTGTATGTTCAGAGCCAAATTCCAGTGAAGCTCAGAGAGGATGTCTTGCCTAAAGTTGTTCAAGTATCGTGGTTGCAGTTTCACCCGCCTCATCTAGAGCCTCTTCTTTTGGGGTGCTGCTATTGGACACCAAGTGCTAACATTATCCGGATAATATGTGTGCAATGCTTGATAGCGTATATGATGTTAACTATTTTCCAGGTGACCTAAAAAAAATGTAGGTTTTCATCAAGTTGTCCACTCAAGAAGAAACTGCTTACTGTAACCAATGCCTGTAATCTGCTTCAGGTTATTAATCAAGCTACCAGGGTTGTTTACAAACCGTACAGAAACTACTGTATATCATCCACGTGTGTATTGATCATCTCTTTGTAATGCTGCAGAACTTTGTGCTCAAGGTGCATCCACACCCATTGGATGTAGTGACCACGATAAAATAGCTGTATCCAGAAAAGCCAAGGTTCCAAAGGCGGGGCCTAAAATAGTGTTTAAGAGATCATACAATGTGTTTGTAGTGATTCCTATGCTGAAGATGTAAAGCAGATTGATTGGTCAAATGTGTGTAATGGGGAGCGTATGAAAGTGTATTCTTATTCTGTGACTGGTGGATGCTGCTGTGTGTGAGTGTGGTGTGGGGTATGGAAATGGAAATGCAAAAAACCTTCCTTCACTGGAAGAATTGTAGCCTTTCCATTGTCGGTTTTTCGTTGCACTTGCATTCAGTAGCATCTACGAATCGCATTATTATTATGACACGTATTGACGTCAAACGGGAAAACCAAAGACACCCGGTGGTTCCTAATGATTCTTGCTGCTGTTTAAAGGACAGCTGGTTCTAAGAGATTAGGATCAGGACCTGCGATTGGAACAGTATACATTTTCCCAACAGATTCTTCTGACTCTACTCATACGTGTGTCTTCTTTAGACATCTGGGGGGGTTGTTACCACTCATTTGTTGTCTCAATGGACCATCGTATTACATACATTTCTCTTCAAGAACATTTGAATTCCTGACTATACACAGTATGGAATGTCGAGCCAAAAGAATAGTAATTATCTGTTGAGTAACATGATCTGTAGGTAAACCAAAACCTTGTGTTGTCGTATTTCCTCAGCTGGCATTTCAAAGACATCCAAATCCTTGACAGGGTAAAGGTTAACGGCTAAGGTAAACAAGGGGCCGTGCTTCAGGTCACACAAGGTTATTTACTGCAGGTAGGAGGTGTAAGAAGAAGGGGGAGAGTGGGGGAGGGCAAGAGGAAGGCACCGGGAGAGGGGTAAAGGTACATAGGGGATGGTCGGGGGTGGCGGTCTGGGGGCCAGGGGTAGGTTATGCAAGCAAACTTGACTCAGCTGGAGTTTATTGGCAAAAGTGTAACATCTGTGCCGAGTTTCCTGTGAGGATGCAATGGGAACTGGAGGAGCCCCCCCGTCCTAATAAGCAGCTGTCTGATAAGCGGTCTGCATGTCCCTTCTAACAGCCAGGAGAGGTGTCTTACATGCCTGTGTCTACAAAACTGAGACATTGTGTGTGTGTGTTTGTGTGTGTAATGTCACAACATCTTGTCCAGATATTCCACAGTGGTAAGCCATTTCCAACAATAACTAACGTGAGGGTTAATAGGAATCTATTCATTTCAGGTTGTAGTACTATACTGTGGCTTTTCAGACCGAAGTATCCAAAGATTGAAGTAACTCCAAAGTAGAACTCCCCTGATCCCTTGATTTACAAAATCCATAATCTGAAAACAGCCACACAAAAGCCTTTACTGCTGTTTGTCCAACCAATTGGTCCCTACCATGTTTACTGCAACTTTTACGCTTAAATTCGAGCTATAACATCAGAACTAACCCTGAACTAGGCATTGATGGCATCACCCACTAACACGGATCCCATTGCTGCCCCTCAAGAGAATGGACGTTTGTTTTGATTGACAGGTGGCCCACCAGAGCAGAACCCATGTTTCACCGGCAGACACGGCTGCGACACCAACGCCGCCTGCAGACCCGAAGCAGGCGTCCAGTTCACCTGCGAGTGTTCCACTGGTTTCACTGGGGACGGACGTCAATGCTATGGTAGGGGCCCTGCACACTATACATATCAGCTTGAACCTACGCCAGCTGATGCATAAGGGACATGGGGAATAGTCTATTGAAGTTTAGGTTATACTTTATTTTACATATTTACCTGGAAATTCATTAAAGAATGCATGGTAATAACTTTATTACTTTATTATCTAATAAACATATCGGTTTCATAGGGATTCTTTGAAATAAAGACTACTTAGCACCATTTAGTGGTGACCAATTTCCTTAAACAATTTCAGTAGCAGAGCATACCAATTGTAGCAATTTTTTGAATAAATACTAGCTGTAATAGGACTGAAAGTGAAGTTTCCCTAGACATTGATCTTCGGTCAGTTTAGCAATTTCCCCACTAAGGATTAGGCGAGCTGATCCTAGATCTGTAAATTTGGTGTGAAAACAGCACATTACCTTTCATGACTGATCTTCATAAGTCAGGTAATATTGGTAAGATGGCATCTTCATAGTAGTGGTGATGATATTACATTTGGCTTATTTTGCACTTTCTAAGAACTCATAGAAGCTTTACATCAGTAAAGGGCAAGACCGCCCAAAGAGAGAAACAAGTATTACAGGACTGAGACAGACTGTAGCACAGGAAAACAAGCAATGTCATCAGAAATGCCCCACTAATAATTCATATTATTAATATACTGTAATGTACAGTATATTATTACATATACTACAAATGATCACATTTAATAATTAATTCCAAATATGCAATGAAATAATGTCATTATTATTATGGCTGTTGATATAACTTGCAGTGAACGTTAATCTGGTGCAACAGAATTGCCCTTATGGGACAAATACAGTTGTTTGAATTGAGTTAAGTTGAATCGAATTGACTGTGCTCATTTTGTAGACATTGACGAGTGCAGAGAGATGCCCGAGATCTGTGGTTCTCACGCCGTATGCAACAACCAACCGGGAACATTCCGCTGCGAGTGTGTGGACGGTTTCCAGTTCGCCAGCGATGGCAAGAGCTGCGTCGGTATGTAGTGCTGAAAAAGCGTGTTCGCAGCTGTGTTGTTCTTTGTTTGGATGACCCCCAATATAACTCTGTTGCTGAACTTAATACACACTCTAAATACAGTAACCTTTTACAGATTGTTTCATATCATCTATATATTCATCTTCATCTCAAATTTAACAGCGTTTCTATGATATTTCAGTCTATTAAAATCTGTTGTTTTTCTTTAGTCTATCAAACCTTCTACTGAGAAATTCCTCACATTTGTTACTCCTTTTTATAATTTTATTTCCATCAAACAACGGATTCAGGGTATTTCTGTCTCCACCAAGTCTAAAATCTGCCTCTCCCTTTCCCCCCTATCCTTTGTAGAAGTGGACCGTCCAATAGACCACTGCCAGAGGGGTACCAATAACTGCGACATCCCAGAGAGGGCACGTTGTAGCTACACGGGGGCGTCTGCCTATATCTGCTCCTGTCTGTCCGGATTCGTGGGTGATGGTTATACTTGCCAGGGTAGGGTGACACTTTAAATCAAATCAAATCAAATGTATTTATATAGCCCTTTTTACATCAGCTGATATATCAAAGTGCTGTACAGAAACCCAGCCTAAAACCCCAAACAGCAAGCAGTGTGTGTGTGTGTGTGTGTGTGTGTGTGTGTGTGTGTGTGTGTGTGTGTGTGTGTGTGTGTGTGTGTGTGTGTGTGTGTGTGTGTGTGTGTGTGTGTGTGTGTGTGTGTGTGTGTGTGTGTGTGTGTGTGTGTGTGTGTGTGTGTGTGTGTGTGTGTGTGTGTGTTCTTTGACTCTTCTTGTGGGAACCAGAAGTCCAAAACAAAACTTGACCTACTGGGGATTTTGTTGGTCCCCACAAGGTGTCAAATGCTATTTCTAGGCGGTTTAGTGTAAAGGTTAGAATTAGTGTTGGGGTTAGAATTAGGGTTAGACGTTAGGGTTAGGTTTACATGCTGACCAAACCACTCGTGCGCGTGTTGATTTTGTACCCCCACACCAGACACGATCAGGACACGCAGATTAAAATATCAAAACAAACTCTGAACTAATTATATTAATTTGGGGACAGGTCGAAATGCATTAAACGTTTATGGCAATTTAGCTAGCTTGCTGTCGCTAGCTCATTTGTCCTGGGATATAAACATTGGGTTGTTATTTTACCTGAAATGCACAAGTTCCTCAACTCCGACAATTAATCCACAGATAAAACGGTAAACCGAATTAGTTTCTCGTCATCTCTCCTCTTTCCTTCAGGCTTCTTCTTCTTATTTTGGACTTAATATGGCGGTTGGCAACCAACTTCACAGTATTACTACAACCTTCCGGAGTGTGGACCTCAATTAATCTTTCAATCACCCATGTGGGTATACAGTATGCTCCTAGAATCCTATCAGGAGATGGGAGAGGCCAACTTGCAGCGTGATGATCGTCACAAATAGAACTTCTATTGTAGCGCATGGCCACACAGACGCTCGCTGACACCCGCGGGCAGTGTGGGTGTAATGGTTGAATAACATGCATATGTACATTTATTTTGCAACGCACGCGACGTGTCTTGTCTGGTCAGCATGTTAGGGGTTAAGGAAAATAAGATTTTGAATGGGACTGAATTGTGTGTCCCCACAAGGTTAGTTGTACAAATGTGTGTGCAGTGTGTGCGTGCTGTGTGTGTGTGTGTGTGTGTGCATCCGTGTGCATGGTGTTCTCTGAGGTTGAAGCACTTTTTAAAATCTTTACTAATGAAATGACTTAAATGATCTGAACTCACTCACAGCAACAATATTTATTTGTCATCAGGTGATATGTCTAGACCTTTTTTACATGTTTTATTTATTTGTGATAATTCTTTTAGGGGGTAAATAGTATTGCAGATTGTAGCTTCCGTCAACGTTATTGTCTGCTTCATTTCCAATCCCCCATATATTTTTTTTGTAAATATATGTACAGTTGAAGTCGGAAGTTTACATACACCTTAGCCAAATACATTTAAACTCAGTTTTTCACAATTCCTGACATTTAATCCGAGTAAAAATTCCCTGTTTTAGGTCAGTTAGGAACACCATTTTATTTTAAGAATGTGAAATGTCAGAATAATAGTTGAAATAATTATTTCTTTCAGCTTTTATTTCTTTCATCACATTCCCAGTGGGTCCGAAGTTTACATACACTCAATTAGTATTTGGTAGCATTGCCATTAAATTGTTTAACATGGGTGAAATGTTTCGGGTACCCTTCCACAAGCTTCCCAGAATAAGTTGGGTGAATTTTTACCTATTCCTCCTGACAGGGCTGGTGTAACTGAGTGAGGTTTGTCGACCTCCTTGCTCGCACAAGCTTTTTCACTTCTACCCACACATCTTCTATGGGATTGAGGTCAGGGCTTTGTGATGGCCACTCCAATACCTTGACTTTGTTGTCCTTAAGCCATTTTGCCACAACTTTGGAAGTATGCTTGGGGTCATTGTCCATTTGAAAACCCATTTGTGACCAAGCTTTAACTTCCTAACTAATGTCTTGAGATGTTGCTTCAATATATCCACATATTTTTCCTCCTCATGATGTCAGCTATTTTGTGAAATGCACCAGTCTCTCCTGCAGCAAAGCACCCCCACAACATGATGCTGCCACCCCCGTGCTTCACGGTTGGGATGGTGTTCTTCGGCTTGCAAGCCTCCCCCTCTTTCCTCCAAACATAACGATGGTCATTATGGCCAACAGTTATTTTTTTGTTTCATCAGACCAGAGGACATTTCTCCAAAAAGTATGATCTTTGTCCCCATGTGCAGATGCAAACCATAGTCTGGCTTTTTTATGGCGGTTTTGGAGCAGTGGCTTCTTCCTTGCTGAGCGGCCTTTCAGGTTATGTCGATATAGTACTCCTTTTTACTGTGGATATAGATACTTTTGTACCTGTTTCCTCCAGCATCTTCACAAGTTCCTTTGCTGTTGTTCTGGGATTGATTTGCACTTTTCGCACCAAAGTACGTTCATCTCTAGGAGACATTGTTTCCTTCCTGAGCGGTATGACGGCTGCGTGGTCCCATGGAACGTGGTACCGTCAGGCATTTGGAAATTGCTCTCAAGGATGAACCAGACTTGTGGAGGTCTACAGTTTTTTCTGAGGTCTTGGCTGATTTCTTTTGATTTTCCCATGATGTCAAGCAAAGAGGCACTGAGTTTGAAGGTAGGCCTTGAAATACATCCACAGATACACCTCCAACTGACACAAATTATGTCAATTAGCTCAAATGATGTCAATTAGCTTTCAGAAGCTTCTAAAGCTATGACTTCATTTTTGGGAATTTTCCAAGCTGTTTAAAGTCAACTTAGTGTATGTAAACTTCTGACCCACTGGAATTGTGATACAGTGAATTATAAGTGAAATAATCTGTCTGTAAACAATTGTTGGAAAAATGACTTGTGTCATGCATAAAGTAGTCCTAACCGTCCTAACCGACTTGCCAAACTATAGTTTGTTAACAAGAAATGTGTGGAGTGGTTGAAAAACGAGTTTTCATGACTCCAACCTAAGTGTATTGAAACTTCCAACTTCAACTGTATTTATACACATACATATAAATATACATATATATACCCATACATATACATACATACATATACAGTACCATGCATGGTTTTTCTTTATTTTTTCTATCTTCTATATTGTAGAATAATAGTGAAGACATCAGAAATATGAAATAACACATATGGAATCGTGTAGTAACCAAAAAAGTGTTAAACAAATCAAAATACATTTTATATTTAAGATTCTTCAAAGTAGCCACCTTTTGCCTTGATGACAGTTTTGCACACTTTTGACATTCTCTCAACTAGCTTCATGAGATTGTCACCTGAAATGCATTTCAATTAACAGGTGTGCTTTGTTAAAAGTTAAATTTCTTTCCTTCTTAATGCGTTTGAGCCAATCAATTGTGTTGTGACAAGGTCGGGTTGGTATTCAGAAGATAGCCCTATTTGGTAAAAGACCAAGTTCATATTATGAAATAAATAAGCAAAGAGGAATGACAGCCCATCATTACTTTAAGACATGAAGGTTAGTCAATCAGGACCGCCACAGGAAAGGAAGACTCAGAGTTACCTATGCTGCAGGGGATACGTTACCAGCCTAAGAAATTGCATCCCAAATAAACTCTTCACAGAGTTCAAGTAACAGACACATCTCAACATCAACTGTTAAGAGGTGACTGCGTAAATCAGGCCTTCATGGTCGAATTGCTATAAAGAAACCACTACCATAGGTCACCAATAAGAAGAAGAAACCACTAGACCGGTGGAAATCTGTAAGTCCAAATTTGGAATATTTGGTTCCAACCGCTTTGTCTAGGTGAGTAGGTGAACGGATGATCTCCACATGTGTGGTTCTCACCATGAAGCATGGAGGAGGAGGTGTGATGGTGTGGGGGTGCTTTGCTGGTAACAATGTTGGTGATGTATTTAGAATTCAAGGCACACATAACCAACATGGCTACCACAGCATTCTGTAGCAAAGCTGGTTGAGAGAATGCCAAGAGTGTGCAAAGATGTCATCAAGGCAAAGGGTGGCTGCTTTGAAGAATCTCAAATATATAATATATTGTAACGGAATTCCTCTTCTTCAGAGGAGGAGTAGCAAGGATCAGACCAATGTGCAGAGTGGTAAGTGTCCATAATGATATATTTAATAAATCAACAGAACACTGAACAAAATAACAAAAGTACAAACAAACAATCGAAACAGTCCCGTATGGTGAAAACACCAACACAGGATACAACCACCCACAAAACACAATAGAAAACAGGCTACCTATGTATGGTTCTCAATCAGGGACAACGATTGACAGCTGCCTCTGATTGAGAACCATACCAGGCCAAACACAGAAATACCAAATCATAGAAAGAAGAACATAGACAACCCACCCAACTCACGCCCTGACCATACTAAAACAAAGACATAACAAAAGAACTAGGGTCAGAACGTGACATATATTGTCACATATACTCCCTCTCCGGCACTTGAGGTCGCCACGCTATTCTTGTTTCTTGTTTTGTTCTAAGTATTATTTCTTATTAAATTCACTCCCTGAACTTGCGTACACGTTACAGAATAGCGTCTCACCAAAGGGAAGTATTGTTTGTATTTTGTTAGTGTAGGTCACGTCGGGTCCGGGTGCCGCTACCGGAGCAACCGGGGATGCCTCAGCTGGCTCTTCAGGCTTCCATGTCTCAGCCGGCTCGTCAGGTTTACAAGACTCGGTTTCCCCAGCAACTGTCCGTTGCCGAGTCTACCGAGAATGCCTCAGCCAGCTCGTCAGGCTCCAATGCCTCAGCTGGCGCCACAGGCTCCCAAAACTTGGTTTGCTCAGCAGGCTCCTATGCCTCAGCTGGCTCGTCAGGCTCCCATGCCTCAGCCAACTCGTCAGGCTCACATGCCTCAGCCTGCTCGACAAGCCTCAGCCGGCTCGACAGGCTCCCATGCCTCAGGCAGCTCGACAGATTCCCGCATATCAGCAGAAGCGATCGGCTGGTCCCCAGGATTATCCCTCTGGTCGGCATCCTGCGACTGGAGCCGCGCGTCAGGGAGGGGGTACTGTCACGTATACTCCCTCTCCGGCACTTGAGGTCACCAGGCTGCTCATTATTAAGCACACCTCTCACCATCGTTATGCGCATAAGTGCCTCATCAGATTAACTTGGACTGCCTGATTACCTTCCGTATATATGTCATTCCCTTTGGTTCTTTCCCTAGGCGTTATTGTTTCTGTTCGTGTTTCTTGTTTTGTTCTATGTATTATTTATTATTAAATTCACTCCCTGTACTTGCTTCCTGACTCTGTGTACACGTTACATATATTTTGATTTGTTTAACACTTTTTTGGTTACTACATGATTCCATATGTGTTATTTTACGTCTTGTAGATGTAGAAAATAGTACAAATAAAGAAAAACTCTTGAATGAGTATGTGTCCAAACTTTTGACTGGTACTGTATACATATAAACTCAGCAAAAAAAGTAACGTCCTCTCACTGTCTACTGCGTTTATTTTCTGCATGTGTAAATATTTGTATGAACATTCAACAACTCAGACATAAACTGAACAAGTTCCACAGACATGTTACTAAAAGAAATTGAATAATGTGTCCTGAATAAGCGCATCTCCTCCTCATGGACTGCACCAGATTTGCCAGTTCTTGCTGTGAGATGTTACCACACTCTTTCACCAAGGCACCTGCAAGTTCCTGGACATTTCTGGGGGGAATGGCCCTAGCCCTCACCCTCTGATCCAACAGGTCCCAGACATGCTCAATGGGATTGAGATTCGGGCTCTTCACTGGCCATGGCAGAACACTGACAATCCTGTCTTGCAGGAAATCACGCACAGAACAAGCAGTATGGCTGGTGGCATTGTCATGCTGGAGGGTCATGGCAGGATGAGCCTGCAGGAAGGGTACCACATGAGGGAGGAGGATGTCTTCCCTGTAATTGACAGCATTGAGATTGCCTGCAATGACAACAAGCTCAGTCCAATGATGCTGAGACACACCGCCCCAGACCATGACGGACCATCCACCTCCAAATCGATCCCGCTTCAGAGTACAGGCCTCGGTGTAACGCTAATTCAGTCCAGCCTCTCAGCCTATTGCGGACAGTCTGAGCACTGATAGAGTGTGCGTTCCTGGTGTAACTCGGGTAGTTGTTGTTGCCATCCTGTACCTGTCCCGCAGGTGTGATGTTCAGATGTACCGATCCTGTGCAAGTGCTGTTACACGTGGTCTGCCACTGCGAGGACGATCAGCTGTCCGTCCTGTCTCCCTGTAGCGCTGTCTTAGGCATCTCACAGTACGGATATTGTAATTTATTACCCTCGCCACATCTGTAGTCCTCATGCCTCCTTGCAGCATGTCTAAGGCACGTTCAGGTGTAGAAGCACGGTGGCTAGGCGTCTTTCTTTTGGTGTTTTTCAGTCAGTAGAAAGGCCTCTTTAGTGTCCTAAGTTTTCATAACTGTGACCTTAATTGCCTACCGTCTGTAAGCTGTTCCACAGGTGCATGTTCATTAATTGTTTATGGTTCATTGAACAAGCATGGGAAACAGTGTTTAGAACACTATGTCAGTGTTCTGGCACAACCAGAAGAGGACTGGCCACCCCTCATAGCCTGGTTTCTACCTAGGTTCTGGCCTTTCTCGGGAGTAATTCCTAGCCACCGTGCTTCTACACCTGCATTGCTTGCTGTTTGGGGTTTTATGCTGGGTTTCTGTACAGCACATTGTGACATCAGCTGATGAAAGGAGGGCTTTCTAAATACATTTGATTGATTGATTTTTAAAAAATGAATTAGCTTTGAAAGTCACGGTCCTGAAAGGGACGTTTCTTTTTTTGCTGTGTTTAGTACCCTTATCATAATTTGGTTGTAATCCAGAGGTTAGAAAAAGTATCTAGATCCTCTATGAGGCTGTGGAGTGATCCAAATTGTGGATTTAAAAGAAACCATGAATCATCAGCATACAATGACACCTTTGCTTTTAAGCCCTGGATTTCTAATCCCTTGATATTATTGTTGGATCTGATTTTAACAGCTAACATTTCAATGGCAATAATAAATAGTTATGTCGATAGTAGACAACCTTGTTTTATTCCTCTTGACAGTTTAAAACTTTCTGAGAAGTAGCCATTATTTACTATTTTACAGCTGGGGTTACTATACATAACCTTAATCCTGTTTTATAAGAGATTCTCCAAAATTTAAATATTTTAGGCATTTATATATAAACTCCAATCGTACTTTATCAAATGCTTTTTCAAAGTCAGCTATGAATACCAGGCCTGGTTTCCCAGATATTTCATAGTGTTCTATTGTTTCCAGTACTTGTCTTACATTATCTCCAATGTATCGACCATGTAAAAAAAAACTTTCTGATTAGGATTAATTATAATCCAACAATACCTTTTTTAATTCTATGCGCTATGCATTTTGGCCCAAAATTTGCTTCACAACACTGAAGTGTAAGAGGCCTCCAATTTTTTAAATGGACTGGATCTTTATATCTACCACTTGGATCCTGTTTCAGTAATAATTAATCAGACCTTCTTGTTTAGTGTCTGATAATCTACCATTTATATAGGAGTGGTTAAAACATGCTAAAAACAGTCCTCTGAGTATATCAAAAAAGGTTTGGTATACCTCCACTTGAATGCCATCCAACCCTGGAGTTTTCCCGGACTAAAACACTTGAATTGAATCAAGAAGTTCTTCCTCTGTAATTTGGCCTTCACGTGAGTTTTTCTGTACAGCTGTTAATTTTACATCATATATATTTTTTAAATCATACAATTAACTTTGGTTAGTAGTGATGTAGGAGACTGAAACTAAAACATATGCTTAAAGTACTTTACTTCCTCTTTCAAAATATTGTTTGGCAAGTTGTGGGTGACTCGGTCATTTGTAACAAGTTTCAGTAACTTATTTTTGGTAGCATTTCTATGTTGAAGATTAAAAAATAATTTGGTGAATTTTCCCCATATTCCATCCAGTTCGCTTTATTTTTTAAATAATATATTACACTTGATCTTTCTTGAATAAGTTCCTCCATTTATTTTTGTTTTTCCCAATAACTTATTATGAGCCTCCATGGTACAGTTTTTATTGCTATCTATCTGTACTGTTAGTCCTTCCATTTCCTTTGTTAATATGGACTCTTTTGACCTACATTTATTTTGTTTTAGAGATGAGTACTGAATTGCATGGCCTCTATAGGCACATTTAAAAGTGTGCCACACGATAAGGGAATTAGCTGTACCTCCAGTTGAAGTCCGAGGGTTTACATACATTTAGGTTGGAGTCATTAAAACTCATTTTTCAACCACTCCACACATTTCTTGTTAACAAACTATAGCTTTGGCAAGTCTGTTAGGACATCTACATTGTGCATGGCACAAGTCATTTTTCCAACAATTGTTTCCAGACAGGTTATTTCACTTATAATTCACTGTATCAGAATTCCTGTGGTTCAGAAGTTTAAATGCACTAAGTTGACAGTGCCATTAAACAGCTTGGAAAATTCCAGAAAATAATGTCATGGCTTTAGAAGCTTCTGATAGGCTAATTGACATAATTTGAGTCAATTGGAGGTGTACCTGTGGATGTATTTCAAGTTCTACCTTGAAACCCAGTGCCTCTTTGCTTGATATCATGTGAAAATCTAAAGAAATCAGCCAAGACCTCAAAACAATTGTAGACCTTCACAAGTCTGGTTCGTCCTTGGGAGCAGTTTCCAAACACCTGAAGGTACCACATTCATCTGTACAAACAATAGTACGCAAGTATTAGGAAGGAGACGCGTTCTGTCTCCTAGAGATGAACGTACTTTGGTGCAAAAAAGTGCAAATCAATCCCAGAACAACAGCAAAGGACCTTGTGAAGATGCTGGAGGAAACAGGTGCAAAAGTATCTATCCACAGTAAAACGAGTCCTATATCGACATAACCTGAAAGGCAAGGAAGAAGCCACTGCTCCAAAACTGCCATAAAAAAGCCAGACTACGGTTTGCAACTGCACATGGGGACAAAGATCGTACTTTTTGGAGAATTGTCCTCTGGTCTAATGAAACAGAAATAGAACTGTTTGGCCATAATGACCATCATTATGTTTGGAGGAAAAAGGGGGATGCTTGCAGGCCGAAGAACACCATCCCAACCGTGAAGCATGGGGGTGGCAGCATCATGTTGTGGGGGTGTTTTGCTGCAGGAGGGACTGGCGCATTTCACAAAATAGATGGCAACATGAGGAAGGAAAATTATGTGGATATATTGAAGAAACATCTCAAGACATCAGTCAGGAAGTTAAAGCTTTCTCGCAAATGGGTCTTCCAAATGGACAATGACCCCAAGCATACTTCCAAAGTTGTGGCAAAATGGCTTAGGGACAACAAAGTCTAGGTATTGGAGTGGCCATCACAAAGCCCTGACCTCAATCCTATAGAAATGTGTGGGCTGAACTGAAAAAGCTTGTGTGAGCAAGGAGGCCTTACAAACCTGACTCAGTTAAACCAGCTCTGTCAGGAGGAATGGGCCAAGATTCACCCAACTTATTGTGGGAAGCTTGTGGAAGGCTACCCGAAACATTTGACCCAAGTTAAACAATTTAAAGGCAACGCTACCAAATACTAATTGAGTGTATGTAAACTTTATTCATTGTTCTGTCCTAGTTAAAAACAAGTTATCATCCAATAGGGTTTGATCAAATTTCCAATATTCAATATCCACATGTAAATTCTGTAAGTAATATACAGTATAAGCCAATTATTTGATGGTCCGACCGCATTCTGTCCCCTAACAACACATTTTAAACGTTTGGTGCCAGAGAGAATGACATACGAATGTAGTCAAGACGACTAGCTTCATTGAGCCTCCGCCATGTATATATCACTAAGTCAGGATATTTAAGCCTCCATATATCCACGAGTTCCAATATTTCCATGACATTTGTGATTTCCTTATGTGCATGCAGGTGATAGTTTGTAGTGGGATTTCCTTTACGGTCCATAGAGGTATTTAAAACCGTATTATTATCTCTCGCCATAATAATAGTCTCATTTTGCTGATAGAGTTGGTAAATCATTATATATATTTTCAAAGAAGCGTGGATCATCAATATTTGGACCGTATAGGTTAATGAGCCATATCTGTTTATGGTCAAATAACATATTTAAAATCATCCATCTATCTGTTTGGACAATTTACATATTCGGATTCAAATTACTGTAAATTAATTTCATCACCCCTTTTGAATTACTTTGCCCATGGGAGAAATACATTTCACCCCCCCAGTCCTTTTTCCACACAACTTCATCTGAAATTGTTGAATGAGTTTCCTGTAAACAATATACACTGCTCAAAAAAATAAAGGGAACACTAAAATAACACATCCTAGATCTGAATGAATGAAATATTCTTATTAAATACTTTTTTCTTTACATAGTTGAATGTGCTGACAACAAAATCACACAAAAATTATCAATGGAAATCAAATGTATCAACCCATGGAGGTCTGGATTTGGAGTCACACTCAAAATTAAAGTGGAAAACCACACTACAGGCTGATCCAACTTTGATGTAATGTCCTTAAAACAAGTCAAAATGAGGCTCAGTAGTGTGTGTGGCATCCACGTGCCTGTATGACCTCCCTACAACGCCTGGGCATGCTCCTGATGAGGTGGCGGATGGTCTCCTGAGGGATCTCCTCCCAGACCTAGACTAAAGCATCTGTCAACTCCTGGACAGTCTGTGATGCAATTGGTGGATGGAGCGAGACATTTTATTTTACCTTTACCCAGGCAAGTCAGTTAAGAACAAATTCTTATTTTCAATGACAGCCTAGGAACAGTGGGTTAACTGCCTGTTCGGGGGCAGAACGACAGATTTGTACCTTGTCAGCTCAGGGGTTTGAACTTGCAACCTTCCAGTTGCTAGTCCAATGCTCTAACCACTAGGCTACCCTGCCGCCCCATGATGTCCCAGATGTGCTCAATTGGATTCAGGTCTGGGGAATGGGCGGGCCAGTCCATAGCATCAATGCCTTCCTCTTGCAGGAACTGCTGACACACTCCAGCCACATGAGGTCTAGCATTGAACACAGGGCCAACCGCACCAGCATATGGTCTCACAAGGGTTCTGAGGATCTCATCTCGGTACCTAATGGCAGTCAGGCTACCTCTGGCGAGCACATGGAGGGCTGTGCGGCCCCCCAAAGAAATGCCACCCCACACCATGACTGACCCACCACCAAACCGGTCATGCTGGAGGATGTTGCAGGCAGCAGAACGTTCTCCATGGCGTCTCCAGACTCTGTCACGTCTGTCACGTGCTCAGTGTGAACCTGCTTTCATCTGTGATGAGCACAGGGTGCCAGTGGCGAATTTGACAATCTTGGTGTTCTCTGGCAAATGCCAAACGTCCTGCACAGTGTTGGGCTGTAAGCACAACCCCCACCTGTGGACGTCGGGCCCTCATACCACCCTCATGGAGTCTGTTTCTGACCGTTTGAGCAGACACATGCACATTTGTGGCCTGCTGTGGAGGTCATTTTGCAGGGCTCTGGCAGTGCTCCTCCTGCTCCTCCTTGCACAAAGGCGGAGGTAGCAGTCCTGCTGCTGGGTTGTTGCCCTCCTACAGCCTCCTCCACGTCTCCTGATGTACTGGCCTGTCTCCTGGTAGCGCATCCATGCTCTGGACACTACGCTGACAGACACAGCAAACCTTCTTGCCACAGCTCGCATTGATG
Source organism: Oncorhynchus nerka (assembly GCF_034236695.1). Lineage (NCBI taxonomy): Eukaryota > Metazoa > Chordata > Actinopteri > Salmoniformes > Salmonidae > Oncorhynchus > Oncorhynchus nerka. The sequence goes on from NC_088416.1 coordinate 11,768,732, forward strand.
TTCCATCCTGGATGAGCTGCACTACCTGAGCTACTTGTGTGGGTTGTAGACTCCGTCTCATGCTACCACTAGAGTGAAAGCACCGCCAGCATTCAAAAGTGACCAAAACATCAGCCAGGAAGCATAGGAACTGAGAAGTGGCCTGGTCACCACCTGCAGAACCACTCCTTTATTGGGGGTGTCTTGCTAAATGCCTATAATTTGTACCTGTTGTCTATTCCATTTGCACAACAGCATGTGAAATTTATTGTCAATCAGTGTTGCTTCTGAGTGGACAGTTTGATTAAACAGAAGTGTGATTGACTTGGAGTTACATTGTGTTGTTTAAGTGTTCCCTTTATTTTTTTGAGCAGTGTATATTTTATTCCTTCTCTTTTAGCCAGGTAAATACTGATGATATTTTCCCATTATCTACTAAGCCATTACAATTATAGCTGGCTATACGTTTTTCACCATTTACCATAGTGAGATACAAGTTTCAAATCTATTTATCATATGTTTGTAAACTCACCATTGAAAAGTAACATGATGATTGAGTGTCCATATAGCTATACCATGATATTTGCATTGCTAATAAGTAAACCTCCAATTGTTCCCCACTATTCCCACCCGCTAAAACCCCTCCCCATCCCAAGGTGGGTTGTCATCTCAATGATCGGCAGACCACCCCTGGATCCCATCCAGGGGGTCATCCTTGGAAAAGAGCACATAGTGCCACCCACAGAACAGAAACAGATCAACCGCCAAAAGCATTTCCATTGCCCTCACCTCAATTTGCATTATATATTGCTATTGAAATATATATATATATATAAAATCCAGCGTATCTTAATTTCCATAATTAACAAATAACATGCGTAATAATGTAGGCAGTTCATGCAAAGGATTGTTACCTATAACCAGGATTGTTACCTATAACCAGGATTGCCATTACAAAAATTTCATTTTTGGGAAGCAATTATTATTTTAGCAATCCATTATTGTGATTAATCTTATAGTGTCCCTTACATCATTACCCCCTAGCAACATGGGGACACGCACACACACACACGCACACACACTCACTCACTAAACCCCTTTCCCCCACAAACAACCATAAGCTCAGATGCTCAACAGTTGTTCCTTCCCTGATCCCAACTCAAGAAAGGACATGATTTACGAACGCATATACAGTTGCGTCTGTTTGAGAAGGCATGCAAAATTGAGCAAAAAGGGGAGATTTGATTAACCATTGTCAAGTCCTAGGTGATGGAGATCAGATACACCCCCTTCCCCTGAAACACACACACGGTGGTCCACCGTTGTGACCATTTCCCCAAGCATCTCTGTGCAGTCAAACCTTTGATGATTTTGTGCTACCAGGGCCACAATAATATGTCCCTTCTCTGATTGTCTGAGTATGACCCCCCTCCCCATTGGCTACTTCAGATATGTCTAGACTTGCCTTTGTAGAACTTGTCTAGTTTACTAGGCCGTATTCGAATAGTGTATTTTACTGTCCAACATGAAAAATAAAGCTGTCTTTTGCTTTTCTCAGAACCCCCCCAGACACCACAGAAACACACAAACCCTTCAGCTTTAAAAAAAAAAAACAGACCATGTCTTCTCTCTAAACTCTCCACTGGGTCTCTCTAGATTGAACCCTCTGAGTCCTTCTCGTTGTAATGCACCCACACGGAGGCCCCTGCGAGAGGAAATGTGTGCACCTGGACAGGAAATGCAAACACAACCCGGCCCTACAGCTGGGGAGCTCGTTGGTCATGCGTTTTATTCATCCATCCATCCATCCATCCCTGTATTTCTTATTTTCCCTCGTCCAACGTGACTTGGCCCGCCACCAAACGAAAGCTGTAGGAATTTCCATATGTCCTTGTAGAATTTGGAGAACTCCTTTTTCATTGGTTGGCCTCAGAGATAATCTTCAGAGGTCGGGGTAGTGAGCTGGGTGTGTTACATCCAAGTTGTAGCCAAAGAATGGTCTCTTTGTCCCTATCGAACGCTAAACTTCACAATGTGTTTTTATCATCGAAATAATGATGTTTCTTTCCCTATATAACACAGGATGTGACATGTCATGAATGTATGTTTCCGATTTAGATACTTTTTAAAGGCGTAGTGCAATACCAATACATATGAATGTGTATTTTTTTGTATATTTCCATTGCAGGATGTCATATTCACATTCCTATTGACTGTATATTTCAGCTATATATTTTAAATATGTTGATACTTTATTTTCAGTTGAACTTAGCATCTGTGTCCCTATTGTTTCTCATTGACTGTTGTTTCACACACAGACATTGACGAGTGTGAGCAAGGTCGCTGTCACCGGGACGCCGTCTGTTATAACTCTCAGGGCTCCTTCACCTGTCAGTGCCACCCCGGTTTCCATGGTGACGGCTTCCAGTGTACTCCTGGCTCCCCGGGTAGGTAACCCCTGTGCTTTTTGGTGTAAATAAATCACATTTTCAAACCCCAAGTTGTATAACAGGAGTTCTTCTTCATTTGGAACCAAACAGAAGTTTGATCCCTGGTCAAGTCATACCAACAACTCTAAAAATGGGTGAATCTGCAGTTCAAAACAATAACAAAGTTGACACCCGGCCAGTGTTTTGGTAAATAGCTCAGGGATGGGACTGGAGAAATGTAACCATTCTCAAATGTATAGATGGAGCTATTGGATGCAAGAACTGACCTTCCATGACATCAAAATGATAGTTTTACCTATGTTTTAAAGATATACATTGTTTGTTTACAATTACAATGTAAACAATCATTGGAGTAAAATAAGCTTATATCTTGGGTTCTGATAGGGTACGGCAGTTGAAATAAGTTCATGAGACATTTACAAGTTATGATGTGCAGATTGGCCCTTTAAGGAAATGGACAGGGTGTGTACATTAAGCTGCCTCATGCTGCAGAAACAGGATATAGGCTCCTACCCTATGGGCCATTTTGTCTCAGACAAGGCTACTGATTACTTATAAGTAAAACAGCAGCCAGAGGCAGTGTAGTCTAAAATGTGCAAGGGAAGGCAAGATGCATGCATTCAGAAGGAACCTCTAAATGATATGGCTATGTCCCGGAAGTATGTCAATACTGTACATTCAATGGGTATAGTTTGAGCTCTGATCAGCCATCTTCTTCCCCTCAAAATCTTAGGATTCGCATTAGTTATACTTCTTCTGTCTTAGTGCCAACAGTTGGAACATGTGAAGCTCCTAACTGTATAGTTTGGTTTAGAGGGAGAGGGAGGGGGAGAGTCCAGACGGCGGAACGAGACAGATTTGTCATCAAAGGAAAGCATAACATACCAGAGACAAACTGTTTATATTGAAGGTCAACACAAGCCATAGTGGACTTAACAGTATATACAGTGCATTTTTACTTAATGGAGGTCTGTTCGCTAAGTTAGTGTTGTGTCATCGCCTGGTACCAATAGAAAGTTATTTAATCATGGAATGCTCCCAGCATGGTAGAACGTGGAGGCGAAGGCCGGAACAGAGTGTACTTCCATAAGACTGATGTAGGACTCTATGAGACTGCGTGCTAAAATATGGAACTGTTAAGGGGAGGGAGGATGGATGAAGGGTGTGTGTGTATGCGTTTGCTTCGGGATTCTGAAACTCACTCTGAACTGAGTATCTGTTGGTTTCTGGTGTGCCTTGACCACATGTCCCCCTCTTCCCTCACCCCTTTGAATGACATTTAAAGGTTGACATTTGACACTGTGCAGCCTTCCTGTGCGGGGATGGGTATAACAACACACAGATGTTACGTAGGGAGGATACAGGAATGGAAAGGGAGGTTGGTGTTGATACAATCACGGTTGGTGTTGATAGATAACATACAATCCCCACCGAGAAAGACCAACATAGCTACTCATTCTCCATGCAATTAGGGCCAAAGGCCTGGAACATGTCACATGGATGTGCTGGAATAGAGCCACACTCCTGAATACAGACTCCTGGGTTGCGTCCCTAATAGCCTATATATTGCACTACTTTTGGCCAGGGTCAATAGTCCAATTTAGTTGAACATAAAGATAAAGATGCCCTGGAGTTACAACCAGGAATTTAAACATTTAATAAACAACAACAACTGAAGTAATAGGAAAAAGTATCACTTGCCCCTACTGACTTAACAACCAATACATTTTCTTTTTGATTCAACTCACCACTGTATGTTTGGGAATTTAGGGTATATGTATTCAAGTGTTCCATTATTTTTCTATAGGCTGCAGCTTTCATGTCACGTACCTTGGGTTGTTTGCGAGTTGGCATCTTTCTCAGCTGTTGCCTCTTTGTTCAAGTCCAATCCAGGTGTCAACTGCATGTATGTACTCCACCACGCTAATTATAGCCTTTTCTCCTCTGCCTCCACAGTTTTGTCATATTTTGTACAACCCGTCTGAAAAGGGGGCATCATTTTGTCCTCCTTTGTCTGAACTTGTACTTGTAGTATACACTGTAGCATCTGGACCCTGTGAGAGTTGTCCTGGTTGTCTTCCTCGCATCTCGACAGTTGACGACCATCTGACAAAGACTGCGTTGATCTTTGCCTCCTCAGAGACAACCGTTCCCATCGTTGACTAGTTGTCTTTTTTTGGTGGCTTTTGTTGATTGCTGCGGCCAGACCTTGTGCAAAGCGCAGATTGTATGTTGCGGCTGTTTGAGATTGTTATGACTAGTCTGTGGTTAACCGGACAGATACCCTGGGAATAAGTCTTTCAGCGCGACACTATATTCCAGATGTCACCGTGTCCCCTATGTCTGATTTACGTGACTGCAAAAATGATTCTACATTTAAATCATATGCTCATCGGCTCTCTCCTTATTCCATGTTATCCACATTAAACTGCCATGTGCCATGTCACAGTAAGGAGATTATATTCAAACCAAAGCTATACAGCGCTTTAAAAAGAAAGAGCAATTTCTTAGAAACCTTTCTAAAAGACATGTAGGATCATTTTTATTTTCTTAATTTCCTCTATTTATTGTATTACTTCTCTCATGTCATCTGTCTGTTTTTATTCCAGAGCACGACAAGACGCAGTGCGAGCGAGACAGAGAAAGCATCCAGGTCTCCTCCAACACAGGCTCGTTTTCCTTCTTCCACCCACGCCCTGCCGTCAGTCAGTACGTTCCTACCTGCGACCAGCATGGTGCCTACGAGCCCACCCAGTGCCACGGTAGCATTGGGCAGTGCTGGTGTGTGGACGGCAATGGTCAGGAGATCCCCAACACTAGAACTGGCCCCGGCCAAAGACCTTTGTGTGAGTGACTGCCTCAAAAGACGGAGGGGGCGATTGGTCATCCTTGGCTTGTACCTTTAATATTCATATTCAACATATTCATGCACTCATAGCACTCATGTCTATTCAATTACACTCAACATTTGCACCCGCATGCTAAATAAAAATACATTAGGAACCCACTGGGCACATACTAGTTGAATTAACATTGTTTCCACGTCATTTCAACAAAAAAGTTATATGTGATGACATTAAATCAATGTGAAAAACTGATTGGATTTGCAAAAAGTAATCAAAGTAAAGTAACTTTGAACCTAATTTCAATGGCATGGTTGAACGTTTTGTTGATTTCACATTTAATTTAGGTTAGTTGAAAACTCAATCATATGCAAATCAAAACTAGACGTTGATAGGACGTCTGTGCCCAGTGGGAAATGACAATGTAACTTCAGTTGTCCTTCCTTGACAGGTATTGACCGGGGAGTTATTCCTCCCCCGATCGGACCCACCACCAGGCCGGATGTCTCTCCTGTGGCCCCAGGGACCCACCTGCTCTTTGCCCAGAGCGGGAAGATCGAGCAAATCCCCCTGGACGGATACAGCATGAACAAAGGGGAGGCCAAAGCCCTGCTGCACCTGCCTGTGAGGCTCCACATTGACGCACCTCAACTCACCTCACATTATCTCGGTCAGACAGCCAGTCAGTTTGTTAGTCAGTCATTCAGTCAAGCACTGCACATCACTTGCTACAAGCACTGTGGGAAGTTACTTATTGACTCACAAACTTGAACTCACTCACTCACTCTCTTCTCGAGTGAGTGATTCACTCTGTCAGTAACTCACTCCTCTGTAAGCCCTGGCCTACCACGCCTTGTCAAGATGGCCGCTCACCAGATGGCCAGAGCTGTCTTCTAAGACCCCCAGTCTTAGGTTGAATGAAAAGAGGTTTCATTCAACGCATGTCAGATGTTTCCTTTAGCCGGACTGAGAGTGCGTTGATGGGTGTCGTGGGTCCACGTACCCACTCTCTGGAATGTCCCAAATGCAACTTGAACAATCTCCTGATTGTGTGAGTCGGCCATCCATACTCGTCCTCAGGCTTTTCTTCTTTCTTCTCACTAGCGTGGAATGGTCTGGCAGAGCTGAGGGATTCCCCATAAATGCTTCAATTGTTTGGCTAACCGCATTCTGCCATTTTGAAATGTAATGTAACATTGTGTATTTCTTATGTCATTTGGTTGAACCCCATCTGAAATGAGTGGGGTGAGATATTAACACTATTAAAGTAATTCCTGTTCTGCTTGCAACATAAATTTGACAATCTTGATAAAAAAACATTTATAACATTACTGCAATGTTCTCTTGGTGTAAACAGGGGCTCCATTGAGTGTGTGTGTGACATCCTATATTCTGACGCTAGAATGGTTTCCAATTAGCAGTTAAGAAGGGAAAACACAAGGAATTCTTTTTTTTTGTACCAGGCCAGCTACACACTACTATGGTGCAAAGTGTATTGGATAATTGGTCTATTCAATGTGTCAATGTGTTTTGTATCTGTCCCGATCTAAATGAACCATAAATCAATAAAACCCTCTGTCTCTATCTGTTGCTTCCAGGACAGAGTGGCGATCGCTGTGGCCTACGACTGTGTGGAGAAGATGGTGTACTGGACAGACATCACAGGGCCCTCCATCAGCAAGGCCAGCCTAGAGGGAGGAGACACCATCTCTCTCATCACAACAGGTGAGCAGTACACAGGTCTCAGGTCAGCCTGGAGGGAGGAGACACCATCTCTCTCGTTACAAAAGGTGAGCTGTTCACAGGTCTGAGGTCAGCCTGTAGGAAAAAGACACCATTTCTCTCGTCACAACCGCTTTATTACACAGGTCTCAGGCCAGTCTGGAGGGAGGAGACACAATCTCTCTCGTCACAACAGGTGAGCGGTACACTGGTCTGAGATCAGCTCAAACCTAGCTAGCATGGTCCATGAAACGCATCAAGAATAATAATAGTTAACTTTTCATTTATCATGTTTTATTTCTCATGGATTTCTCATAATTGACTTATGTGTATACATGTAAAGCCTTTATAAAGGCTTATTCATTAAATATAATGTGTAAACAAAAAACAAAAGTTCCATCAATTTCATCTTTTGACATGTGTGAAACAACACGGACAAATGACAGATTGTGATCCATTGTCTTGGTAGTCTTTCAATGTACTGTCACGAACGTCGTAGTGAGGAGACCAAAGCGCAGCGCGATGTGAATACATCCTTTTAATGATAGATGAAAAAAACACGAAGTACACTAAACAAACAAAATATCAAAACGACCGTGACCGCTATAAACACTGAGTGCAAACATGCAACCTTTCATAGACATAGATAATAACCCACGAAATACCCAAAGAAGATGGCTGCCTAAATATGGTTCCCAACCAGACAACGATAAACACCTGCCCCTAATTGAGAACCAATCTAGGCAACCATAGACATATATAAACACCTAGATGGTAAACAACCCCATAAACCTACAAAACCCCTAGACAGTACAAAACCACATACATCACCATTGTCACACCCTGACCTAACCAAAACAATAAAGAAAACAAAGAATACTCAGGTCAGGGTGTGACAGTACCCCCTCACAAAGGTGCGGACTCCGGACGCAAAACCTAATCTAAAGGGGAGGGTCCGGGTGGGCCTTTTTCACAGCGGCGGCTCGGGTGCAGGACGTGGACCCCGCTCTACCTCAGTCTCGGCCCACTTAGGTGGCGCCTCTGGAGCGGGGACCCTCGCAGCGGGCCCCAGACTGAAGATCATCGTAGAGGGCGTCACTGGACTGAGAAGCGGCTCTGGCAGCTCCGGACAGGAGGGAGATTCCAGCATCGCCGGCGTGACAGGCGGCATCGGCAGCTCCTGGTTGGCTGACGGCTCTGGCGGCTCCTGGCTGGCTGACGCCTCTGGCGGCTCAGGACAGGAAGGAGACTCTGGCGGCTCAGGACAGGAGGGAGACTCTGGCGGCTCAGGACAGGAGGGAGACTCTGGCGGCTCAGGACAGGAGGGAGACTCTGGCGGCTCAGGACAGAAGGGAGACTCTGGCGGCTCAGGACAGGAGGGAGACTCTGGCGGCTCAGGACAGGAGGGAGACTCTGGCGGCTCAGGACAGGAGGGAGACTCTGGCGGCTCAGGACAGGAGGGAGACTCTGGCGGCTCAGGACAGGAGGGAGACTCTGGCGGCTCAGGACAGGAGGGAGACTCTGGCGGCTCAGGACAGGAGGGAGACTCTGGCGGCTCAGGACAGCAGCCCGTCGTAGGAGGTTCCGGTCTACGGCCCGTCGTAGGAGGTTCCGGTCTGCGGCCCGTCGTAGGAGGTTCCGGTCTACGGCCCGTCGTAGGAGGTTCCGGTCTGCAGCCCGTCGTAGGAGGTTCCGGTCTGCGGCCCGTCGTAGGGGGTTCCGGTCTGTAGACTGTTGCCGGACACTCTGGACTGGGTACTGTTGCCGGACGCTCTGGACTGGGTACTGTAGCCGGACGCTCTTGACTGGGTACTGTTGCCGGACGCTCTGGACTGGGTACTGTAGCCGGACGCTCTGGACTGGGTACTGTTGCCGGACGCTCTGGACTGGGTACTGTAGCCGGACGCTCTGGGCTGGGTACTATTGCCGGACGCTCTGGACTGGGAACTGTTGCCGGACGCTCTGGACTGGGTACTGTTGCCAAACGCTCTGGACTGGCGAGGCGCACTGTAGGCCTGATGCGTGGTGCCGGCACTGGTGATTCTGGGCCGAGGACACGCACCTCAGGGCGAGTGCAGGGAGAAGGAACAGGGCGTACTGAACTGCCGAGTCGCACTATAGACCTGGTGTGTGGTGCCGGCCCTGGAGGTACCGGGCTGGGGACACGCACCTCAGGGCGAGTGCGGGGAGAAGGAACAGGGCGTACTGAACTGCCAAGTCGCACTATAGACCTGGTGTGTGGTGCCGGCCCTGGAGGTACCGGGCTGGGGACACGCACCTCAGGGCGAGTGCAAGGAGCAAGAACAGGGAGTAATGGACCTTGGAGGCGCACTGGTGGCCTGATGCGTGGTGCCCCTCACTGGTGGTACCGGGCTGGAGACACGCACCTCAGGGCGAGTGCGGGGAGGAGGAACAGGGCGTACAGGGCTCTGGAGATGCACAGGAAGCCTGGTGCGTGGTGTTGGCACTGGTGGTACTGGGCTGGGGACACGCACCTCAGGGCGAGTGCGGGGAACAGGCACAGGACGTACTGGGCTGTGGAGGCGTACTGGACGTCTGGAGTGTAAAGCTGACAGAACCCGTCCTGGTTTGATGCTCATTCTAGCCCGGCCAATGCGAGGAGCTGGAATATAGCGCACCGGGCTAGAGATGCGCACTGGACACTACGTGCGCATCTCTGCATAACACGGTGCCTGACCAGTTACACACTCCCCACGGTAAGCACGAGGATTTGGCTCAGGTCTCCTACCTGACTTAGCCAATCTCCTTGTGTGCTCCCCCAAAAAACATTTATTGTGGCTGCCTCTCGGGCTTCCGTGCTAGCCGTGTACCCTTATATCTTCGCCGTTCCTCCATTCTCCTGTATCCCTCCTCGCACTGTTCCAAAGAATCCCATGCAGGCTCTGGCACTCTCCCTGGATCAATCGACCAACTCTCAATATCCTCCCAGGTTGTTACCCATTAGTCCTTCTCCCGGGTCCATTTCTCCATTAAGCGCTGTTCCTCCCAATCACGCTGTTTGGTCCTTTTAAGGTGGGTTATTCTGTCACGTTCGTCGTAGTGAGGAGACCAAAGCGCAGCGTGATGTGAATATATCTTCTATTTATTCATGAAGACGAACACTAAACAAACTATACAAAATAACAAAACGACCGTGAAGCTATCTTACAAAAGTGCAGACACAGGCAACTACACATAGACATAGATAATAACCCACGAAATACCCAAAGAAGATGGCGGCCTAAATATCATTCCCAATCAGAGACAACGATAAACACCTGCCTCTATTTGAGAACCAATCTAGGCAACTATAGACATATATAAACACCTAGATGGTAAACAACCCCATAAACCTACAAAACCCCTAGACAGTACAAAAACCACATATATCACCCATGTCACACCCTGACCTAACCACCCTGACCTAACCAAAACAATAAAATAAATCAAGGAAAATGTATGGAGTAAAAAGTACAATATTTTCTTAAGGAATGTAGTGAAGTAAAAGTAAAAGTAGTCAAAAATATACATAGTAAAGTACAGATACCCCAAAAAATGACTTAAGTAGTACTTTAAATTATTTTTCCTTAAGTACTTTACACCACTGCTTTCCAACAAGTAAGTCAAATGTCTGCCCTGCTAGAGCTGACCCGGTCCTGAAACACATTGCATGTAACACTCACTACCGAGTTCCAAACTGCCTCTGGAAGCAACGTCAGCACAAGAACTGTTCGTTAAGGACCTTCAATAAATGGGTTTCCATGGCCGAGCAGCTGCATACAAGCCTAAGATCACCATGCGCAATGCCAAGCGTCGGCTGGAGTGGTGTAAAGCTCGCCGCCATTGGACTCTGGAGCAGTGAAAATGCATTCTCTGGAGTGAGGAATCATTTTTCACCATCTGGCAGTCCTGATGGACGAATACCCGCCTGAATGCATAGTGCCAACTGTAAAGTTTGGTGGAGGATGAATAATGGTCTGGGGCTGTTTTTCATGGTTCAGGCTCCTTAGTTCCAGTGAAGCATACAACAGCATACAATGACATGCTAGACGATTCTGTGCTTCCAACTTTGTGGCAAAGTTTGGGGAAGGCTCTTTCCTGTTTCAGTATGACAATGCCCCCATGCACAGAGAATGATGCTAGTACATCTAAATGCTAGTATAACCAAGTGCAGCTCTTCAACTGCCCACACCCTCCCGCCTGACTAGCATAACTACTCTGGACGGTTCTGACCTAGAATATGTGGACAACTACAAATACCTAGGTGTCTGGTTAGACTGTAAACTCTCCTTCCAGACTCACATTAAACATATCCAATCCAAATGTAAATCTAGAATCATCTTCCTATTTCGCCACAAAGCCTCCTTCACTCACGCTGCCAAACATACCCTCGTAAAACTGACTATCCTACCGATCCTTGACTTCGGCGATGTCATTTACAAAATAGCCCCCAACACTCTACTCTGCAAACGGGATGCAGTCTATCACAGTGCCATCCGTTTTATCACCAAAGCCCCATATACCACCCACCACTGCGACCTGTATGCTCTCGTTGGCTGGCCCTCACTCTCACTACATATCTGTCACCAAACTCACTGGCTCCAGGTCATCTATAATTCTTTGCTAGGTAAAGCCCCGCCTTATCTCAGCTCACTGGTCACCATAGCAACACCCACCCGTAGCACTCGCTCCAGCAGGTATATTGCACTGGTCATCCCCAAAGCCAACACTTCCTTTGTCCGCCTTTCCTTACAGTTCTCTGCTGACTGGAACGAATTGCAAAAATCTCTGAAGCTGGAGTCTTATATCTCCCTCTCCAACTTTAAGCATCAGCTGTCTGAGCAGCTTACCGATCACTGTACCTGTACAAAGCCAATCTGTAAATAGCACACCCGACTAACTCTTCCCCATATTATTACTTGCCCTCTTGCTCTTGTTGCACCACTGTATCTCTACTTGCATAGCATCATCTGCACATCTATCACTCCAGTATTAATGCTAAATTGTAATTATTTTTGCCTCTAGGACCTATTTATTGCCTACCTCCCTACTCTTCTACATTTGCACACACTGTACATAGATTTTTCTATTTTTCTTTTATTTTGTGTTATCGACTGTATGTTTATTTATGTGTAACTCTGTGTTGTTGTTTTTGTCGCACTACTTTGCTTTATCTTGGCCAGGTCGCAGTTGTAAATGAGAACTTGTTCCCAACTGGCATACCTGGTTAAATAAAGGTGAAAAAAAGGTCCATACTGAAATGATTTTTTGAGATCGGTGTGGAAGAACTTGACTGGCCTGCACAGAGCCCTGAACTCAACCCCATCGAATGGCTTTGGGATGAATTGGAACGCCAACTGCGAGCCAGCTCTAATCACCCAACATCAGTGCCCAACCTCACTAATGCTCTTGTGGCAGAACGGAAGCAAGCAATGTTCCAAAATCTAGTGGAAAGCCTTCCCAGAACAGTGGAGTCTTTTAAAGCAGCAATGGGGGCTCCAACGCCATATTAATGTCCATGATTTTGGAATGAGATGTTCGACGAGCAAGTGTCCACATACTTCTGGTCATGTATTGTATAACTCCCAGGGATGGAAATAAAGCTAACCTAAGGATAGTATTTTTCATATTGGGCTTATAGGAAATGTGCCCAACTAGCTCGCTGGCTAGTGATTTTTTTCTTCTTAAATGTCCCACAGATTTTGGACCCGGGCTTGTAGGAATTGCGGTCTATTCGCCTGGCGGGCCAGTGCTCAAAATCCTTAAATTCTATCCCTGATAACCCTCATACAAAATCTGTAGTTTCTGTCTGAACTAGGCGTAACGATATCCTCCTTTTCTCTTCCTCAGACCTGGAGAGCCCAGAGGGTTTGGCTATCGACCACCTGGCCCGGCTAATGTTCTGGACGGACTCCATGAAGGACAGGATTGAGGTGGCCAAACTGGACGGAAGCCAGCGCCGTGTTCTCTTTGACACCGACCTGGTCAACCCCCGGCCCATCGTCGCTGACCCCTCCTATGGGTACGTGTCTTTGGACAATGTCTGACTGATTCCTTTGATGCAAATTTGTGATTAAATAAGCAGTTAATTCTTTGTGCTGAATATATATTGTCCTTAACCGCTAAGGCCTGAATGATTTTGCTAGCGAATCTGTCAGGTTAGCCTTTTCATGGTTTAGATAGCACGTAGGTACAGTGGGGCAAAAAAGTATTTAGTCAGCCACCAATTGTGCAAGTTCTCCCACTTAAAAAGATGAGAGAGGCCTGTAATGTTCATCATAGGTACACTTCAACTATGACAGACAAAATGAGAAATAAAAATCCAGAAAATCACATTGTAGGATTTTTAATGAATTTATTTGCAAATTATGGTGGAAAATAGATATTTGGTCACCTACAAACAAGCAAGATTTCTGGCTCTCACAGAACTGTAACTTCTTCTTTAAGAGGCTCCTCTGTCCTCCACTCGTTACCTGTATTAATGGCACCTGTTTGAACTTGTTATCAGTATAAAAGACACCTGTCCACAACCTCAAACAGTCACACTCAACTCCACTATGGCCAAGACCAAAGAGCTGTCACCAGAAACAAAATTGTAGACCTGCACCAGGCTGGGAAGACTGAATCTGCAATAGGTAAGCAGCTTGGTTTGAAGAAATCAACTGTGGGAGCAATTATTAGGAAATGGAAGACATACAAGACCACTGATAATCTCCCTCGATCTGGGGCTCCACGCAAGATCTCACCCCGTGGGGTCAAAATGATCACAAGAACGGTGAGCAAAAATCCCAGAACCATACTGGGGACCTAGTGAATGACCTGCAGAGATCTGGGACCAAAGTAACAAAGCCTACCATCAGTAACACACTACGCCGTCAGGGACTCAAATCCTGCAGTGCCAGACGTGTCCCCCTGCTTAAGCCAGTACATGTCCAGGCCCGTCTGAAGTTTGCTAGAGAGCATTTGGATGATCCAGAAGAAGATTGGGAGAATGTCATATGGTCAGATGAAACCAAAATATAACTTTTTGGTAAAAATTCAACTTGTCGTGTTTGGAGGACAAAGAATGCAGAGTTACATCCAAAGAACACCATACCTACTGTGAAGCATGGGGGTGGAAACATCATGCTTTGGGGCTGTTTTTCTGCAAAGGGACCAGGACGACAGATCCGTGTAAAGGAAAGAATGAATGGGGCCATGTATTGTGAGATTTTGAGTGAAAACCTCCTTCCATCAGCAAGGGCATTGAAGATGAAACGTGGCTGGGTCTTTCAGCATGACAATGATCCCAAACACACCGCCCGGGCAACGAAGGAGTGGCTTCGTAAGAAGCATTTCAAGGTCCTGGAGTGGCCTAGCCAGTCTCCAGATCTCAACCCCATAGAAAATCTTTGGATGGAGTTGAAAGTCTGTGTTGCCCAGCAACAGCCCCAAAACATCACTTCTCTAGAGGAGATCTGCATGGAGGAATGGAGCAAAATACCAGCAACAGTGTGTGAAAACCTTGTGAAGACTTACAGAAAACGTTTGACCTCTGTCATTGCCAACAAAGGGTATATAACAAAGTATTGAGATAAACTTTTGTTATTGACCAAATACTTATTTTCCACCATAATTTGCAAATGAATTCATTAAGAATCCTACAATGTGATTTTCTGGAAAGAAAATTCTCATTTTGTCTGTCATAGTTGAAGTGTACCTATGATGAAAATTACATATTTTTAAGTGGGAGTACTTGCACAATTGGTGGCTGACTAAATACTTTTTTGCCCCACTGTAGGTTTGACGTAGGGTTGACAACACAAATCACTGGTGCTGTGTTCCTTTTTAAAGCTGTTGGTTTAAAAATATGGTTCTAAGCATTGTGACAGGAACATGTTTTCTATGGCTTGTTGTCCAGACGACTCTACTGGGCAGACTGGAACAGAGACGGGCCCAAGATCGAGATGTCCAACATGGATGGAACCGACAGGACAGTCTTGGTTAAGGACGACCTGGGGCTGCCCAACGGCCTGACATACGACCCTGAGAGCCAGCAACTGTGCTGGGCCGATGCCGGTAAGAGGCTACGCTAAACATGCAGACACAATCTGTAAAAAGCTTTGTTAAACATGCTTACACTATTGATGCTGTTAAGAAGGTGTGCTAAACATGCTAACACTAGTGATGCTAGTAAGAAGCTATGCTAAACATGCTAACCCTATTGATACAGGTGAAGACGCTACACTAAACATGCTAACACTATTGATATTGTGAGCTAAACATGCTATGTAGCAATCCATGGGAAAATCCCACTGTACTGAGACAGTTCAGATGACTCAGTTAGTTGGAGCATGGTGCTAGCCAGTGGTGGATAAAGTACTGTATTGTCATACTTGAGTAAAAGTAAGGATACCTTAATAGAAAATGACTCAAGTAAAAGTGAAAGTCACCCACTTCAGTAAAAAAAGTAAAAGTATAAATAATTTAAAATTCCTTATATTAAGCAAACCAAGACGGCACTATATTATTTTTTTATTTTTTATTTTTGGACACTCAGACATAATTTACCAATGAAGCATGTGTGTTTAGTGAGTCCGCCAGATCAGAGGCATAAGGGATGACCAGGGATGTTTTCTTGCATATATTGGACCATTTTCCTGTGCAAAGCATTCAAAATTGAACGAGTACTTTTGGGTAGCAGGGAAAATGTATGGAGTAAAAAGTACATTATTTTCTTTAGGAATGTAGTGAAGTAAAAGTAAAAGTTGTCAAAAATGTAAATAGTAAAGTAAAGGACAGAACCCCAAAAAACTACTTAAGTCGTACTTTTTAAAGTATTTTTACTTAAGTACTTTACACCACTGGTGCTCACAGCAGGGATGTTGGTTTGACTGCTGCATGTTTAAAAAATTTTTTTACAGGTACTCGTAAGGTACAGTGTATGGACCCCAACAGTAGGAACCGTAGGACTATTGTGGAGGGGATTCAGTATCCTTTCGCCATCGTATCCCATGGGAGGAACCTTTACTACACTGACTGGAGAAGGTATGATGACCTGGGACCGGTTTCCCAAAAGCATCTTAAGGCTAAATTCATCGTTTGAACCTTGGTAGGAGCTTCGTTAAATCTCCAAGCTGTTTCCCAAAACTATTGTTACTAAAGTTGCTCTTGAAAATGCTTGTTATTTACAGACTGCCCTTCTGTAGATTATCCTACTATACACATACAATCTCTGCTATACATAGAATCAAGATGTTCAGGCCTATCTGTCTCTCTGTGACTGACGATAAGTGCAGAATGAAGTTGACCAGAAATACAAAGTCGCCAATGTCTTTGCAATTGTTACAAACAAGTGAAGGTGCTTCAAATTAAAACATGACTGCATTAAAATAGAAATACAGTAGGTCTAGAACTATAGGCTTCTAATTATTTATATATATATATATATATTTAAATCATATACAAATAAATTCCATATCAATAATTTGAGTTCTAATTTGCTAATTGTCGGCTACTGTCTGTAATTTTTGCCTAAAGATATTTAATGATCTGTCATAATAACCTTTCATACCTGCTGTAAGCTGTGTACATGACGAATACAATTTGATTTGTTTAATTCATTCATTAATTCATACACACCTATTTCATGAGCATGCATCCATTTCCCGTTACTTAAAATGCTCAGATTTGTATACACCAGGTCAGTATATTGCCCATTTTCAAAAGGTTCATGAAAATAAATCAAAAACCCTGGCAATGAATGATAGAAAGGATTATTGTCATGTAGAATGTATTTTTTTCACGGCAGTCAATAGAGTAAGAGCCTTCATTAGATGTGTAGTCGACTTCAAAGTTATGAGTATGAGGTGTATGCTCTCTTTCTTCATAGCCATTTGAAAGAGTACTATTTATTTAAAAACGCGACTGTCTCATAAATGTCCACATTTGTTTAATGACAATGTTTATTTGATGTGACCAATGGTGAAAAAAGTACACAATTGTCATACTTGAGTAAAAGTAAATATACCTTAAAACATATTCGGGATCGGTTTCCCTTCCACGGGACGGCTGAGCTAACGTAGGCTAATGCGATTAGCATGAGGTTGTAAGTAACAAGAGAATTTCCCAGGACATAGACATATCTGATATTGTCAGAAAGCTTAAATTCTTGTTAATCTAACTGCACTGTCCAATTTACAGTAGCTATTACAGTGGAAGAATACAATGCTATTGTCTGAAGAGAGTGCCTAATTTTGAACATTACAATTTATTAATAAACAAATTAGGCACATTTGGGCAGTCTTGAAACAACATTTTGAACAGAAATGCAATGGTTCATTGGATCAGCCTAAAACTTTACACATGCACTGCTGCCATCTAGTGGCCAAAATCTAAATTCCACCTGGGCTGGAATAATACATTTAGGTCTTTCTCTTGCATTTCAAAGATGATGGTAAGAAGAATGTTTTTTTCTCCTTTGTATAATTTTTTACCAGATCTATTGTGTTATATTATCCTACATCCCTTTCACATTTCCACAAACTTCAAAGGGTTTCCTTTCAAATAGTACCAAGAATATGCATATCCTTGCTTCAGGGCCTGAGCTACAGGCAGTAAGATTTGGGTACGTAATTTTAGGCAAACATTTTTTTTTAAAGGGATTTATTAATAGAAAATGAGTCAAGTAAAAGTGAGTTGGCCAGTAAAATACTACTTAAGTAAAAATCTAAAGGTATTTGGTTTTAATTATACTTAAGTATCAAAAGTAAAAGTAGAAGTATAAATGATTTCAAATTCCTTATATTAAGCAAACTAGACGGCACCATTTTCTTTTTTCTTTACAGATTCCCAGGGGATCACTCCAACACTCAGACAGCATTTACAAACTAAGCATTTGTGTTTAGTGAGTCTGCCAGGTCAGAGGCAGTAGAGATGACCAGGGATGTTCTCTTGATAAGTGTGTGAATTGGACTACTTTTCTGTCCTGCTAACCATTCAAAAAGTAACAAGTATTTTTGGGTGTCAGGTAAATGTATGGAGTAAAAGTAGATCATGTTCTTTAGTTATGTAGTGAAGTAAAAGTTGTTAAATATGATTAGTAAAGTATTGTACAGATACCCCCCAAAATGTACAGCTTTAAAGTATTATTACTTAAGTACTTTATAGCACTGGGCATGGCTCAAACGTTGGTCCCGAGGGGGCCCAGCGAATGTTTAGAAAATGCTCTGATAATGTCGTTTGCTGTTGCCAGGGAGGCGGTGGTAGCCGTGGACCGCACAACGGACAGAGAGACGGACGAGTTTCTGCCACAGAAGCGTTCACGAGTGTACGGCATTGCCACGACCCCAACTCAATGCCCACAAGGTAAGCCTCCTCACACTTCCTCACTCTCTCAATAGCCTTGGTTTGCATCCCACATGGCACCCTATAGGCTCTGGTCAAAATAAGTACACTACATAAGGAATAGGGTACCATTTGGAGATAGTCTAGGTCAGTGGTCACCCACCTTTTCTGAGTCAAGATCACTTTCGTAGTCGAAAGCAAGCCGAGATCCACCACTCTGATTTTTTTTAAACATGACTTAAAAAATATAACATTAACCTAATAAAAACAGTTCTGTAGGAATGAGGTTTGTGCAGTAGTCCTAATACATTATCACAGCATATTGGCTATATGCCTGGCCTGCCAATATTGTCATTCTCAGACCATATTATATTTCAAAACTCGAGCTTTGATAATAAAATAGATCAGTTGGTGTAGCGCTTGCAAGGCACAGCTGAGCATAAATGTAAATCATTCGCTGGACTGATTATAGGTACCTGCATCTGATGGTCATAATGCTTTCAAGACTGGTAACTCTGGAAAAAAAAGGTCCAATTATGACATCGGTGAACATCAGGTCGGAAAGATCTAGAAAAAGAGACCAGCGTTTCCGAGTTGGATGGCAGGTCAAATAAAAAATGTTCAGTCGGATCTTGTTTTTTTCTTCAGATTTGCCATTTGTCTTGAACGCACTGAAGTTGGAAGACTTCCGAGTTCCCAGTTGTTTTGAACATGGCATTAGCCTCAGCAGAGGGTCTGCCTCTCATGGTCCCTCCTTCCTGTCCTCTGAGGCTGACCAGAGAGACGGGACACAGTCTTCCACCTGATGGCGAAACTCGAGTCACACTGCATCTGCCTCAGGCACAAATTCCTGTTTTTCCTATGACCCGAGAAAGTGAAATACTCCTTGATATTAAAACAGACACGACAAGCTGCTAATAGTAATCAAAACGCAGGGCTATCGATACACCTGGCTACTCATTCATTGCAGCTACAGCGCGAGTGGAAGTAGAGAGAAGCACGTTTTATGTTTTGTAACAGTGTTGAATAAAAACAGTGCCAACAGTGCTGAATAAAACTCAGACGTGAACTCACTCATAAAAACAGTGTTAACAGTGCTGAATAAAACTCAGACGTGAACTCACTCATAAAAACAGTGTTAACAGTGCTGAATAAAACTCAGACGTGAACTCACTCATAAAAACAGTGTTAACAGTGCTGAATAAAACTCAGACGTGAACTCACTCATAAAAACAGTGTTAACAGTGCTGAATAAAACTCAGACGTGAACTCACTCATAAAAACAGTGTTAACAGTGCTGAATAAAACTCAGACGTGAACTCACTCATAAAAACAGTGTTAACAGTGCTGAATAAAACTCAGACGTGAACTCACTCATAAAAACAGTGTTAACAGTGCTGAATAAAACTCAGACGTGAACTCACTCATAAAAACAGTGTTAACAGTGCTGAATAAAACTCAGACGTGAACTCACTCATAAAAACAGTGTTAACAGTGCTGAATAAAACTCAGACGTGAACTCACTCATAAAAACAGCCGCTCTTTGCTGTGTTATTTGACAGTCTCTCTGGTCATGGTTTTAAAAGTCATGAAACCTCTCATAGGCTAGGGTCGTGGAAGCTGTAGGTAGGCACAGTGATTTGAGCTATCCAATTGGCCAACGCAGTTGGCACACTCAATTTCGTCAGAGATCTCCTGGTCCACAGGGTAGGCAGTTTGCCTTTTCAGACAAATTAAATGGTTCAAAATAGGAACACTTTGTATCCCGGTGCGCAGGGCTTCTGAATCAAGTGCACCTGCCGCCAACAGCGCAACACAAAAAAAAGGGACCCTTTATGCCTTTATCGTCGGCTTTTCTCCAGAAATGTTTGGCGATCGACTGGTTAGTGACCACTGGTGTAGGTCTATACAATAAACACACACGCACGTGATCTGAATGTATGTTCAATTCTATTCCATGGAATTGATCCCAACTCTAACGGTTGTGGTTCTGGACTAGTTATATAGCACTGAAGCAGAATTAGTCAAGTTGGATACATAGCTTTAAATACGCAGCTGTACATGGATACATCTGAGAGTCTCATAATTGTAACGTTACAGCTGGCTATGCAGAGGTTCACTTTACTCAGCAACCGCCCGATTTCCCCCCTTCCTACATATATATCCTCACATGGTCTGGATGTAATTACTCGGGTCGGGCGGAATGTCTGCCATGTTCATACATCTGGGCTCCCTCTGGATTTATCTGGTCTGATCCCATCCACCATGGGGATCTGTTCTTACTTTCTGGCCTTAATTTGTGTACAGTATGAGTGGTATAGTAAGTACTTATAGTATAGTTGGCTATGTGCTGTAGATCGCCTAATGAGTGTCGACGAACGGTGGCCAATCAACATGCAGAATTGTCGTGAAATGACGGCCGATGTTGAAAAAGAAAAATGATGCCCGATGTTGTGTGATTAAAGGCTTTAGGATGGTGAACCGCCAGCCAACTGCTTTTAACCATTCATCAAGACAGTCTTTTTCAAATTTGGATTCAAGGGGTTTTAGGTTTAGACATACAGCAGTCCCTGCCTTACATTAAAGCTAATGCAGAGGTACAAATGGTTGGGTTAGGGTTAGGGCTTACAAACTATTACGGACTACGAAGGGAAGCACAGCTGCAAGCTGTATTTACATTACAAAAAAAATTGATTGTGACTTTTTATCAAATGGATCAGAAAATAATGCCAAAATAATTTATAAATAAATACCTGAAATATACAGTTGAAGTTGGAAGTTTACATACACCTTAGCCATATACATTTAAACTCAGTTTTTCACCATTTCTGACATTTAATCAGAGTAAAAATTCCCTGTCTTAGGTCAGTTAGGATCACCACTTTATTTTAAGAATGTGAAATGTCAGAATAATAGTAGAGAAAATTATTTATTTCAACTTTTATTTCTATCATCACATTCCCAGTGGGTCAGAAGTTTACATACAGTCAGTTAGTATTTGGTAGCATTGCCTTTAAATTGTTTAATGTGGGTCAAACATTTTGGGTAGCCTTCCACAAGCTTCCCACAATAAGTTGGGTAAATTTGGGCCCCTTCCTCCTGACAGAGCTGCTGTAACTGAGTCAGGTTTGTAGGTCTCCTTGCTCGCACACGCTTTTTCAGTTCTGCCCACAAATTTTCTATTGGATTGAGGCCAGGGCTTCGCAATGGCCACTCCAATACCTTGACTTTGTTGTCCTTAAGCCATTTTGCCACAACTTTGGAAGTATGCTTGGGGTCATTATCCATTTGGAAGACCCATTTGCGACCAAGCTTTAACTTCCTGACTAATTTCATCAGATGTTGTGAATATATCCACATAATTTTCCGTCCTCATGATGCCATCTATTTTGTGAAGTGCACCAGTCCCTCCTGCAGCAAAGCACACCACAACATGATGCTGCCACCCCCGTACTTCACGGTTGGGATGGTGTTCTTCTGCTTGCAAACCTCCTCCTTTTCCCTCCAAACATAACGATGGCCATTATGGCCAAACAGTTCTATTTTTGTTTCATTAGACCAGAGAACATTTCTCCAAAAAGTCTGGAAAAAATTGTGGTTTTGGAGCAGTAGCTTCTTCCTTGCTGAGCGGCCTTTCAGGTTATGTTGATAGAGGACTAATTTTTACTGTGGATATAGATTCCTTTGTACCTGTTTCCTCCAGCATCTTCACAAGGTCCTTTGCTGTTGTTCTGGGAATGATTTGCACTTTTCGCAACGCGTCTCCTTCCTGAGCGGTATGACGGCTGCGTGGTCCCATGGTGTTTATACTTGCGTACTATTGTTTGTACCTTTAGGCGTTTGGAAATTGCTCCCAAGGATGAATCAGACTTGTAGAGGTATACCATTTTTTTCTGGGGTCTTGATTTCTTTTGATTGAAGTACACCTCCAATTGACTGAAAATATTTAAATTAGCCTGTCAGAAACTTCTAAAACCATGACAATATTTCTGTAATTTTCCAAGCTGTTTAAAGGCACAGTCAACTTAGTGTATGTAAACTTCTGACCCACTGGAATTTTGATACAGTGAAGTGAAATAATCTGTCTGTAAACAATTGTTGGAAAAATGACTTGTCTCATGCACAAAGTAGATGTCCTAACCGACTTGCCATAACTATAGTTTCTTAACAAGACATTTTTGGAATGGTTGAAAAACGAGTTTTAATGACTCCAACCTAAGTGTTTGTAAACTTCCGACTTCAACTGTACATATTACCTCAATTACCTTGAATAACCGGTGCCCCCGCACATTGTACCGGAACCCCCTGTGTATAGGCTCGCTACTGTTATTTTATTGTTGCTCCTTAATTATTTGTTATATTTCTATTTTTATTTCATTTTCTTTCTTTAAAGGATCGGACCCTTTTTTTCAATTTTCGCCTAAAATGACATACCCAAATCTAGCTGCTTCATGCTTCAAAACCTGAAGCATGGATATGCGTATTCTTGAAACCATTTTAAAGGAAACACTTTGAAGTTTATGGAAATGTTCAATTCATGTAGGAGAATGTAACACATTAGATCTGATAAAACATATATATATTTTTTTACCATCATTTTTGAAATGCAAGGGAAAGGCCATAATGTATTATTCCAGCCGAGGCGCAATTTAGATTTTGGCCACTAGATGGCAACAGCGTATGTGCAACATTTTAGGCTGATCCAAAGAACCATTGCATTTCTGTATAAAAAAAGATGTATAAAGACTGCCTAAATGTGCCTAATTGGTTTATTAATACATTTCAAGTTCATAACTGTGCACTCTCAAACAATAGCATGGTATTGTTTCACTGTAATAGCTACTGTAAATTGGACAGTGCAGTTAGCTTAAATTCTTGTTAATCTTTCTGCCAATATCAGATATGTCTATGTCCTGGGAAATGTTCTTGTTACGTACAACCTCATGATAATCACATTAGCCTATGTTAGCTCAACCGTCCTGATGGGGACCCACCGATCCTGTAGAGGTTTTAATAATAGAGCTCTCAGTCTGGTTTACATTACTGCATAATCAAGACCGCAGGACCAAGAACAGTGTAAATCTGTTCTGGCAGTCTTTTTCAAAGTACTCTGGGTGTCTGAAACACTCCTAGAGCATACAGTGAATGTTTTTTGTGTGTGTGAAATGTCACATGTTATCAATTAAACAGTTTTTAGTGTACGAGTATGTAGCTGTGTATGTTGTTATAGCACTGTGAATATCCCTACTGCTGCTTTTGGTGGGGTTTGCTCTTATTCTTATTCAGACCACATGTAGTGTGCATTTGATATCAAAGTACAATTTAAAGTACAATTGTGCCAAATGGCTAGAAACTCCTGTAAATGATGGTAATGTTATCCAAATATCTTCCACAGCATATAACTACTGCTCGAACAACGGAGGCTGTTCACACCTTTGTCTACCTCGCCGCGGCGGCTTCACCTGCCGGTGCCCAGACGTGGTGGACGGAAGCTGTGTAGAGAGGAACTTGTGAGGACTGAAGAGAGATCAGTAGATTCTCCTGCTAACTGCACAAAAGGAGTTGTGACACGTGTGCCTTCCAACTTTCCTCTTTAGAGGAAGAAAGATAAGCTGCATCCGGCTGCCTGTTGCTCTGTGGCCCAAATCCATTCAGATCGCTAGGCCTCTATTGCTCAGTTCCTTGTTGATTTCCCTCTGGCAGATCTAAGAGGATTGGGTAGTTTGTAAGGATATGATAGGGATCTCTACTGTAGTTCTCTGGTTGGTTAGGTGGAGTTGCTATCCTATTGCTTCCACCTCTCTAGTCCTTTGACGTTGTTACTGTGTGTATTTGAAACCTCACAAATTATTTTGGCATTATTTTCTGATCCATTTATTTGATAAAAAGTCACATTGTATTTTTTTGTAATGTAAATAAATACCTGAAATATACAGTTGAAGTCAGAAGTTTACATACACCTTAGCCAAATACATTTAAACTCACAATTCCTGACATTTAATCCCAGTAAAAATTCCCTGTTTTAGGTCAGTTAGGATCACCACTTTATTTTAGGAATGTGAAATGTCAGAATAATAGTAGAGAGAAGGATTTATTTCATCTCTAGGAGACAACGCGTCTCCTTCCTGAGCAGTATGGCGGCTGCTCGGTCCCATGGTGTTTATACTTGCGTACTATTGTTTGTACAGATGAACGTGGTATCTTCAGGGTTTTGGAAATTGCTCCCAAGTATGAACCAGACTTGTGGAGGTCTACAATTTTTTTTCTGAGGTCTTGGCTGATTTCTTTTGATTTTCCCATGATGACAAGCAAAGGGGCACTGAGTTGGAAGGTAGGCCTTGAAATACATCCACAGGTACACCTCCAATTGACTCAAATGATGTCAATTCGCCTATCAGAAGCTTCTAAAGCCATGACATAATTTTCTGGAATTTTCCAAGCTGTTTAAAGGCACAGTCAACTTAGTGTATGCAAACTTTGAAATTGTGATACAGTGAATTATAAGTGAAATAATCTGTCTGTAAACAATTGTTGGAATTTTTTTTTGTGTCTTGCACAAAGTAGATGTCCTAACCGACTTGCCAAGACTACAGTTTGTTAACAAAACATTTGTGGAGTAGTTGAAAACTAGTTTTAATGACTCCAACCTAAATGTATGTACATTTCTGACTTCAACTGTAGACCTATTATCTGAAGTACACCTTTCCAGTGGTGTGCTTGATGAACAGTTATAGCTGATTACTACTGTGAAGGTGTTTAACTGCCACAAGCCTATCTGGAGAGAAGTTGGCCCAGTGCCTTTTGATGACCTCATTCTCCCCATAAGAGGGTTGACAGCCCACCATAGGAGTGTTACATAAGGTTAATGCATGTACTGTGTGTGCAGCTGTGCGGCGACTGTGGGAAAAAATAGGACATTTACAATCTGTACAGCTGTCCTATTAAACTTTTTATTTTTATTTTTTACAAGTTTGGTGTACATTGTCTTTGTTCTTGTTAGTACAGTAACATGTTAGTTATCAGGAAGCTATTTGTCTTTTTTGAAGGCATACAGTAACGTTAATAACAGTTTGTGGTTTGTGAATTCACACATTGTCATTTGTATATGCATTACATTTCTAAAAGATCTCAAAATGAACTGTGGCGAATGCAACATCTCTGGCCACAGCCTAAGTAAGTAAGCCTTGTCTGAGCCAGAACAGCCAATAGGGCAGAAACCCATCTCCTGTGTCTGTAGCGTGAGGCAGCTTGATGTACAAATACACCTATCGACAGAATGCTAGTCAATCAAAGGGCTGGACCATAAATTCATCTCCTTAATTCTGAGTGCAAAGCAGTGGCATCGGTCCCATTTTGTAAGTCTTTGGTCTGACTCGACAGGCGATTGAAACAAACAAAAGCATTTTCATTGACAAGTAATAGTGCTAATTTAGGCTACATTTGGTACAAAGACATTCTTGTGCAAGGAATAAAATGACTGTGTCAAATGAAAAGAACAGAATAACACATGTTCACTCTAGTGTACACATCCTTCGCTTTGCATTTCGTGAACAAAGTCATTGATTTCCAAACATCTTTTCCTGGTATTTTCCTGACCCTGCATATTGCACTCATCACTTGTGGGCCAGTATTCGATCCATGTCCGCTCACCCAATACATAGTCGAATCTAGAAACAAAGACATAGCTCTTAGCAGGGTTTGCGGTCTAGTAGTGTGATGGAAATATAGTTACAGTTAATAAAATAGCTCATTTATAGCTTTTACTTCAAGGATGAAATCAATGAATAACTCCATATTTGGCTTGATGTTACTTAAAGGTGATTTGGCCATTCACATCCCCCCCATCTCTTCCATTGATTGTTAGCTAGCGGTGGCTAAAGTAAGTTTGTAATGGCTGTTTAATGAAAAAACAACCATTGATTACAGTTTTTCCTGGCCCATAGACTGCTTTAAGGTTGAAGAACCATCTAACATCAAGTTGTAAATACTGAACTACTCCTTTAAAGCTGATACTGCATTCCATTGTTTGTTTACAGTTTTCCAACTGCTTACACACAAAATCTTTTCATGTCACACGATTTTTGAAACCTCTCACTCAAAGTGCAAAACTACACACCAAATATCCAAAACCATAAGCTATTTCTCAGCGTTTGACTCAGTTGTCAATTGCATAAAACACTTTTTTCAAAACACTACACATAATTATCTACCTAAAACACAAAAATCGAACAGGAATTGACTTGCTTTCCTTTTCCAAACACAACCAATCAAAATGCTACACTTATTCACCAGGTCACACACACACACTCCTCACATGTGCAAACACTAATAGCTTAACTGATCACTAACCAATCACTGCTTTACTGTAGTATAGGCCTATAAATAGGTCAAAGGTCAGATTACCTGTTTTGAACAATGGATGCCAACAATGGACAGAGAGTAGGAGGGAGAGGAAGAGGACGAGGGCAAAGAAGAGAAGGAGAGCCATCTCTGATGAGAGCCATCTCTAATGAGATTAGGGCAAAACTTGTTGATCATGTGATCAACCATGGTTTGACCGAGAGAGGCTGGACTGAGAGTCTAGCCCAACTTGAGTCGATTTACAGTGGCGTCCATAATTCGAACCTTCAGAAATGAGAACAGGTATGCAACTATCTAATGACTATTTTAGCATTACAGCAATGTACTGTAAAATACGTACGACTGCATAGTATTGCATAAACATTTGTAACTCTAAGCCATCCATTTACTGCACTGCATTGAATGAATAAGGTTGGTTATCATGCTGTACTACATTTTGTACATTGTTTACAGTTCCTATGCTGAACACATACTGTGTTTGAATTCTTTACAGAGTGGAAAGGCAAAGACATCATGGAGGACGAGGACGCTTGTTTACAGATGTACAAGAGACTGCAATTATAAATATGATCTATGTGGGGACATAGAGGTTGCCTCTGTCCAAGGTTGGATAAGCCATGCTAGGAGATATTTCCCTCGATGTTTGGCAAGAGAAAACGTATCCTGTGATGTGGACAAAGTATTGTGACCAGACTCAGGCCGGAGAAGAGCTGAAGCATAGCTTAGCACTGGTGACCCCCCCCTCCCCACCAATTCCTGGACTGACCCCCCCCCCCCGGGACCCCACACACACAAATTGTGTTCTTTACTGTATTCTAAAGAATATACTTTTGGTTTACATATGTTTATGGTTTTGTTGTATGCTACTGTATACAACAGTAATGTTTGGCCTAATAAATATTTTCTGTTTCTACATTGCATTGGTGTTTACAGTGTACTTGTTACCCCGCTCAGCAGGTTACTTTAACTGTAGAACATTGTATTGAAATATAGATATAAGCCTATGAAAGACCAGAGAGCTTTAGATTTAAAACAACAGTGTTTACATGGTATATCCAAAAATGTACTATTATGAAAGCAGAGTTTGCCATTTGATGCAAGTGCTTCATTCTGACATGTGTTTATGGCATTTTGAATGCAGTGTTACATTTTGAAGGAGATGTGAGGCATTTTGCATTTTGTGTGTGCAGTTTTGGGAATTGTGTGTAGAGTTTTGAAAAAAAGGAGACAGTTTTGAAAACTTGTGTAAAGCAGTTGGAAAAAAACTGTAATCTGATCTACACTTGAAAGGTTTTAATCAGGAATCTGAATCCACAATGTGGTTTCAATACAGCGCCCCCTGTTGGTCATCCAGGGTTTATACATATTGACTAGAACTCACAACCATTCAACAGTATGAGCCATCTGTTTTAGACCACACCACCAATCAGTCAGTGTTTGGGAAAAAATACAACAAGTTCACATGACCACCATTGTCATCTATTTCTTCTTAGGATGTAGCTACAACTATGAATGTATAATCCTCATAGTTTACATGTTTTTTGTCAAATGCGTAGATGTGTATGAAATGGTAAGCAAAAACATAGAATTTATGTCCATATGGGGAAATGCACCTTACTTTCTTTTGAATTTTGTGTAACGTCAGTAGTCTAGTCAAGGTAGCATCATGCTAAATATATTGGCACACTCCACTTACCAAGATCATTTCCAAATAAGGCAGGCTTTCACCTGCTTTTATAGTAAGACTTCAGGTGGAACCACCCAGCACATCTAGAAGGGAGTGTATTTCATACAGAACCCCTCCCTTGAAATGACGTAGAGGCACCTTCTCAAGGTGCCTTTACATTATGATTTCATTGGTACCGCTAGGGGCGAAAATAGCTAGATTTACTACTAAAATACCAAAACATATCACTTTTGCAACGAACGGTCAAACTGAAGACCAGAATAGATGCGTATCACTATAACTGAGCCTAAAATGTCTGGTTTTTGATTAAAAAACATATGTTCATGAAAGTTGCTTTTTGAAAAAATATGAGCCGTGGGCAAGATTTCTCTTCAAAACCCTTTTGAAACGAGCGTAATGAAATGATGAGACATTTCTTACCCGTGACCACTCTGGATTAGATCTGCAGTGTCTCCGATGAGCAGGTAGCTCTGGCCTTCTTTCAGATCTAGTGCCTCTCTACAGGAGGGGTGGGCCAGGAACAAGCGTTTTCCCCCTTCTAACACACGGTCAGTGCCTAAAGAGAAATGAAACATTAACGTTGATCTCATTTGTAAAGAACTTTGGTTTGAAACTTTCTGGAAAAAAAGAGTGGCTTGCAAAACAAAAAACATTTGCATTTGTGTGCAAAACCATATTGTGTTTCTAGGGAATATTTGGGTCGCTTCACAAATAGATTGCCTTTTATATACTTCAGACATTATGCGTGTACATGTTGATAAAACAGTTGATTTACCAGTTGGACCACAAACATCTATGCTCTAACTAAACCATGTTAAAAAATTCCAATAGCTGTCTGTTTTTATTCAAGTAAGTGATTTGTTTTCTCTGAAAATCCCCATTTTGGCATGTCCCACATCATGTCAACTTCTCTGGAAAATTTTAACCCACATAACCCCAAGATTTTCACAAGTTTTCACCATCATTGTGAAGCCCTATTTACTTTGTTACTTTGGTAAAGTCATTTCTGAAGATGTTTACTTATTTCATGTGATTAGTGATTCATTTTTTTTTTTTTTTTTTTTTTTCTCTACTGTGTTATTGACTTGTTAATTGTTTACTCCATGTGTAACTCTGTGTTGTCTGTTCACTCTGCTATGCTTTATCTTGGCCAGGTCGCAGTTGCAAATGAGAACCTGTTCTCAACTAGCCTACCTGGTTAAATAAAGGTGAAATAAAAAATAAAAAATAAAAAAAATTAACAGTTGTCCCTCAGTTTTTGCTAAAGAAACATTGAACATTTAATAGTCAAATCAAAATGTACAAGCAGGTGAGCTGGCCGTTTTCTGGTGTTTAATTGTGGAAAACTGAGCACATTAAACATAACAAGTCAACCCTGTTACTCATCGATAGGAAGGCTAGAAATATTTTAACAAGTGAAATATTTGTATTAAGCTTGCATTCAATTGCCCCTCTCTGTTGCACACTACAAGCTTCCATTTCCCCAGTCAGAAGGGAAGTTATGGTTGATTCAAGATGAAATCGTCAACACTGTTATGATCAACCCTGTCACTATAGTAATTTCTTTTAAATAAACCTCTTGAGATTGGGAAACATGTTTTTATGAATTTGATCAGAATGTGAAAATTAGGTGAAAAATTCAAAATATATATTTTTGACAAATTACACTACCCAATGATAGGCATTCTATTTGAGGAATGACACATTTGTGTTGAAGTGAGAGGAGCATTTGAAAATGTTAAAAAAATATCAACTGCCACTGATTATACACATAGTCCTACTCCATTATAATCCAGCAGTGAATGATTCTCGTTTGGGAACTCCGGACTAAACATTAAGGACTTATCCTACCTTCTTTAATAATCATTTTTATTTCCATGAGGTATGTGTCGGTGTAGGACTCCAGTGTTGCATTGACCATGGAGGCTTTGAAAACTGTGAAAAAAAGACAGTCATATGAATAAATTAACATATCATTTTGTTCAATTTAATAAAAACCTGTGTTGTGTCCAGTAGGGAGAAAACACAAATGGTCCCATTGCAAAGCACTTTGTGTCATACTACTGAACACAATTGTCTGCCTCAACAGACTTACCATAATCCATACGAGCTTCGCAGGCTTTGTCCAACAATTTTATTTCACTCACGTCTCCAAGTTTCTTCTGGTAGCTACAGCTCTCTATGAAAGAAAGGTCATGTGTATGAACATTTCAAAGTAACCAGACAATCTATGTAGTGAGGACAGTATTACTTTGGCATTCAGAATATTAACATTAGGCTAAAATTCAGAACATGTTTTGTGCGAACATTCCACTCCTTGTACTCTGTGTCATTGCCAAACATGGCATTGTACTCCGTGTCATTGTTTGGCATGACA
Organism: Oncorhynchus nerka; assembly: GCF_034236695.1. NCBI lineage: Eukaryota > Metazoa > Chordata > Actinopteri > Salmoniformes > Salmonidae > Oncorhynchus > Oncorhynchus nerka. The sequence continues at coordinate 11,799,476 of NC_088416.1, forward strand.
AGGAGTCGCAAGGAGTTGAAAGATGACAGAAACAGACTGGTTCCCAGGCAACATTAACATATCATTGTACAGGCAAAATGATCATTCGATGTGAAAATGTTACACAACATTTAGGTTTTTCCTGAACATTGAATGGATGATGGAGGGATTTTTGACAATAGTAAAAGGATCAGAGTAGAGTAAGCTGATCCTATTACTGCAACTACTTTTTGGCAGCAATTTGGTCACCGAGGCATGGTACCTTCAGCACAACGGCACACATCATCTCGACAAAGCCGGTTCAGGGTTCCATCCTTCTTCAATGGGTGGTAGAACTTCACACAGCGGTTCTCTAAAATGACAAAAGTCCCTATTCAAAACAATTTCTTCTGTGTGTTGGCATTTCTAGTGAATGCATTGTAGTCTATGAGGTACATGTGAGTATTTGTGCTTATATCAGACCTGGGTTCAACTAGTTTTTCATTTTCTTTCAAATACTTTGAGTGTTTGATTGAGCCTCCCTGGAATACCAGATGGGCAGGGTTTATACTTTTGGGAATATTCCATTGGCTCCATTCCACCAGACAAGCTGAATCAAGCACAGGTTAAGTATTTTATAGAAAGGTACATTCTATTTAAACCAGGTCTGGTTCATCTCACCTCTCAAATAAAGCATACCTTGAGCATAGTATTCATAAACGGTGACCCCGACAGGTTGAAGCAGACCTACATCTTGTACCTTGTGTATTCTGAACGCCACTTTGTCTGGTAGTTTAAAAGATACCTTAATTGATACCGGAGATATAGTGAAAGTTGAATAATACAATTAAGTTACATCATTGTAAACATGTCACTGTCACTGAGCAGAAGAAAGTCATTTCAATACCAGTGTGGCATGCAGTCACAAACAGATACCTGGTCAAGATAGATGATGAGGGAGCCCCTCTCAGACAACTTTTGGTCCATTTCAAACTTCTGAATGTACTTTTCCCTCCCGGTTGACAACTGCAAGCAAAAACACAAGAGTGAACTTTGAACCATTAATGTTTATTGTATTATCCACAAAAAAAATCTGAAATTAAGAAAAACTGTGTTTGGCAATGCTGTGCTAAGAAGTGTTCATCCAGGTTGAGGGATTAAGAGTATTGCCATAACTACACCAGAGCTCACACTGGTGAGGTTAGCATAGGGCTAACATGTGCCAGGTTATCTGATGGGACCAACTACAATGTAGCGTTCTATCACGTGAAACAACATAAACAATTTTAGCGACTCGTCCAGTTAAAAATTGGTACACTAAAAAGTAACTGATTGGCAAATGGTGCTGTTTGACTGCTGTTAAGGAAAAGTGTTCTCTCGCGTCCAACTACGTCAATGATTTTAATTCGCTAATATGGAATTTGCCAGGTTATGTAATGCGAACAGCTAACATGTAGCCTTTGATCACGTGCCACTACGTCAACAATTTTATTCGGCTGTTGATTAATCATTAACAAAAACTTTTTTTTATGTTCGCAAGTATGGACTCAATTGATTTTACAGGGAAATATTACAATTAGGCTAATGAAAGACTATTAAGGGTAAGAGTACATACAGATCTGCTATCTTAATTTGACCATGTTTCTCACAGCAGGAAGATAATCCTGTAGCAACAAGACATTTGTATTAGCATGTGGATTATAACTACTGAACATTTTTGTAGGGGTTGATACATTTTTCGTTAGGGCAAATCAAGTCTAATTTGTGGAAACTTTAGAAGCCTTTTTAAACCTCAAATACAGCACAATTTGCATTTCACTGCGACAGCACAGGGATCAAATTAAGACCGCATATCTGCAAGCTGTTTTGCTAGGTATGTATCACCGAAATTGCCCAGCCAAAAGGAACACTGTGATCCCTCTCTGACATCCAATGATTCCAGGCGTTCTGGAGAAACAGCATTGACTCCAGGCATTCTAGGAGATCTGCAAGAAGCACAGTCAACACTAGAGGTTGACCGATTAAATCGGCACAGACGATTAATTAGGGCCGATTTAAAGTTTTCATAACAATCTGTAATCAGCATTTTTGGACGCCGATTATGGCCGATTACATTGCAATCCATGAGGAGACTGCGTGGCAGGCTGACAACCTGTTACGTGAGTGCAGCAAGGAGCCAAGGTAAGTTGCTAGCAAGCATTAAACTTATCTTATAAAAAACAATCAGTTTTAACATAATCACCAGTTAACTACACATGGTTGATGATATTACTAGTTTAACTAGCTTGTCCTGTGTTGAATATAATCAATGCGGTGCCTGTTAATTTATCATCGAATCACAGCCTACTTCACCAAACGGATGATGATTTAACAAAAGCACATTCATGAATTTTTAAATTATTTTACCTTTATTTGACTAGGCAAGTCAGTTAAGAAAAAATTCTTATTTTCAATGACGGCCTAGGAACAGTGGGTTAACTGCCAGTTCAGGGGCAGAACGACTGTACCTTGTCAGCTCAGGGATTTGAACTTGCAACCTTTCGGTTACTAGTCCAACGCTCTAACCACTAGGCTACCCTGCCGCCCCCCAAAAAGCACAATCATTGCACCAATGTACCTCACCATAAACATCAATTTCCTTTCTTAAAATCAATACACAAGTATATTTTTTTAAACCTGCATATTTAGTTCAAATAAATTCATGCTAGCAGGCAATATTAACTAGGGAAATTGTGTCCCTTCTCTTGCGTTCAGTGCAAGCAGAGTCAGGGTATATGCAACAGTATATGCAACCATTTCTTCCTAACAAAGACCGTAATTAATTTGCCTGAATTTGACATAATTATGACATAACATTGAAGGTTGTGCAATGTAAAAGCAATATTTAGACTTAGGGTTGCCACCCATTCTATAAAATACCGAACGGTTCCGTATTTCACTGAAAGAATAAACGTTTTGTTTTCGAAATGATCGTTTCCGGATTTGACCATATTAATGACCTAAGGCTCGTATTTCTGTGTGTTTATTATAATTAAGTCTATGATTTGATATTTGATAGTCTGACTGAGCAGCAGCATGCTCGTAAGCATTCATTCAAACAGCACTTTCCTGCGTTTGCCAGCAGCTCTTCGCAATGCTTGAAGCACAGCTCTGTTTATGACTTCAAGCCTATCAACTCCTGAGATTAGGCTGGCGATACTATAGTGCCTATAAGAACATCAAATAGTCAAAGGTATATGAAATACAAATGGTATAGAGAGAAATAGTCCTTTAATTCCTATAATAACTACAATCTAAAACTTCTTAACTGGGAATATTGAAGACTCATGTTAAAAAGAACCACCAGCTTTCACATGTTCTCATGTTCTGAGCAAGGAACTTAAACGTTAGCTTTCTTACATAACACATATTGCACTTTTAATTTCTTCTCCAACTGTGTTTTTGCAGTATTTAAACCATATTTAACATGTTTCATTATTTATTTGAGACTAAATTGATCTTAGTTATTATATTAAAAGAAAAGTGTTCATTCAGTATTGTTGTAATTATCATTATTACAAATATATGAATAAAAATCGTCAGATTAATCGGTATCGGCTTTTTTTGGTCCTCCAATAATCGATATCAGTATCGGCGTTGAAAAATCATAATCGGTTGACCTCTAGTCAATACTACTGACCCAGTACATGCCAATGCGTTTTCTGGATCCAGGCCAGAGCAACAGTACTTCTAGGTCTCAGAAAGGCAGTAGCGATGCACCGTAAGCCATCTGCTATATCAACATTGATCACTCACCTGTTTCAGATCCTCAAAGTCAACTACAAAGCCAGTCAGCAAGCTGATGTCTAAAATTGTCATGGTGGCATTTCTGTCAGAGTTAAACCTTAGGAGAGAATGGGAGTGTCCATAAGCAAGACTTGATTTGAACTGATTTCATTTTTGCAAGTATGTCCTATTCCTCACTAGATAAGAATCAGATATAACAATATTGGCCTATGGCAAGGTATGAAGGTGATTACAGTATACCCCGAGTAATCAGGTTTTTCTTTTACTTACAACACGTCAATGTAGAGCTTATATGTCTCTGTAGCTTCTTTGAGTGAAACTTCAAAAACAAGAAATGTCATTTTGAAGGTAGATTTAGCAATATGACATCATACACAGTGGGGCAACTTCAGTCTTGCAACAACCACAGAACGTAAATCTTCCACTATTAGCTCTTACGCATTTCAATTAAATAAAACAAATCAAACAAACCTGAATTATCACTGTGGAGTGGAAACAAGTTCAAATACAATAGCCATGACAAGTAGCCTACCTGTATCCTGTTTTATTAGTTCCACATTAAGCGAAAATATTTTGCAGTCTTGGTTCTTCTCCTTGGGCATGGCATAGTATAAGGTTGTAACCTTGACACGGATAGGCAAGGAGAGGGTTGGTGTTACGTGGTTAGCCTTAGGTACTCATTTCATTTGAATGTCATCAAATATTGTCTTCACACTAATTCGACTCATTTAAATCCAGTTCATTGTGTGTGACTATTGTGTGGGAAAGAAAACAGGGAACTGTCGACTTGAGCAAAGCCTGGGTACCTGAGGCTGGATTTGGGGTAAGGAAGGATGGGCAGAGGGATAGCCCCCGCCCCCATAAAATGATGCATCATTGCCCATTTGTCGGCAGACTAAATGCCAGTGTCTCTCCTGGAATTAAGGCCTTGTAAGAAAAAGTGGCATGCTTCTTACCAATAATCCCCCCTGACCAGTTCCTTTGGCTGTTACTGTGAAGTTCTCATGCAGCATGACCTATACAGAATGAAAACTTGAATTTAAGACCTGCCTAACAGACAACATAGCATACATCCCACACTGTTGTAGTTATTATTCCATATGGCTGTGATCAACTATTCTCTAATTTTGCTTCCTCTAACACACATTTCTCCTTCCCCCGCTGTGATGCAGGTTGCCTTGGCTCCTTTCCTCTGGGAACCATTTTCACACCTGCAACATTTTGACCCAGAGGGGTGAATCAGGTAGCTAGATTGTGTTGTTCTGCGCTCATTGACAATAGGTCCATCCACTTCTAACGTGTTACAAAGGGGCATATGTGTTGCATACGTCCTTATCTTGTCGGTGCGTATGTGTGCATACGTCCTTACCTTGTCGGTGCGTGTGAGTAAGGCGTTACGTTTGTTAAATGACCACTTGATGACTTGAGATCTCCCTGCGATATCAATATCCACATTCAGATTAATGTCTTTTACTTTTCCTGCTTTCATCTTGTATTCTGCCACAGCCTGGAACACCATGATAGTGGCCTATTTTTGGAAGAAACAGAAGCCGGAGGTAAGAAAGTGTACAAAGTGTCATATGTGGCTCTTGAGTTTTGAGTGTTGTATTTGCTGTATCCTAAATGCAGCTTTCTCCAACACACATCATATTACCAATATTGTGTTATAAAGTTGTATGACCTTGATGCAGCCTGTTTCAAATTATATGATATTGACAGTAGCCCTACTTAGCCAAGGTTAGTTAGGCAGCTTGTTTGCCCTGGTTGGATGTTTGATGTTACTTGTTACCTGAGTGTATGAATCCTCTCCACCTTTAAACCCCAGCCTGTTGAGCCATCTGACGATGGAACCAGCCTCCTCATAGGCACCGGCCTTCACCAGGGCTAACAGGGCATAAGCTGTGGCCTCCAATGTGAACAGGTTTTTGCCTGGAACAGGCCAGTGGGTCCGGTCTGTGGGCGAAACACACAAACATACACTGTAAAGAATATCTGTCATTTTAATGGACAATCTTCTGCATTTTCCCAACAGAAATGTTCTGTATAACCGCTTACAGGTCATTTACGGATTTAACCAAACACGTTTTGCCTGTTGGGTATCAGGCAGCATCACTACAGAGACATCTGCCATGTGCCAACCTTTGTTTTTGGGAAAAGTTTTGCCTTGAAAATTGAACAGCTCCGGAATGACTTCCGGCGCCGACAGAGATGGCTTCGCGTTCCTAGGAAACTATGCAGTATTTTGTTTTTTTACGTGTTATTTCTTACATTGGTACCCCAGGTAATCTTAAGTTTCGTTACATACAGTCAGGAGGAACTACTGAATATAAGAGCAACGTTAACTCACCATCATTACGACCAGGAATATGACTTTCCCGAAGCGGATTCTGTGTTTTGCCTTCCACCCAGGACAATGGATCGGATCCCAGCCGGCAAACCTAAACAACGTCGCCGTAAAAGGGGAAAACGAAGTGGTCTTCTGGTCAGGCTCCGGAGATGGGCACATCGCGCACCACTCCCTAGCATACTACTCGCCAATGTCCAGTCTCTTGACAACAAGGTTGATCAAATCCGAGCAAGGGTAGCATTCCAGAGAGACATTAGAGACTGTAACGTTCTTTGCTTCACGGGAACATTGATCACTCGAGAGACACTATCGGAGTTGCTGCAGCCAGCTGGTTTCTTCACACATCGCGCCGATAGAAACAAGCATCTTTCTGGTAAGAAGAGGGGCGGGGGGGTATGCCTTATGATTAATGAGACGTGGTGTGATCATAACAACATACAGGAACTCAAGTCCTTCTGTTCACCTGACTTAGAATTCCTCACAATCAAATGTCGACCGCATTATCTACCAAGAGAACTCTCTTAGATTATAATCACAGCCGTATATATTCCCCCCCAAGCAGACACATCGATGGCCCTGAACAAACTTTATTTGACTCTATGTAAACTGGAAACCACATATCCTGAGGCTGCATTCATTGTAGCTGGGGATTTTAACAAGGCTAATCTGAAAACAAGACTCCCTAAATTCTACCAGCATATCGATTGTGCAACCAGGGCTGGTAAAACCCTGGATCATTGTTATTCTAACTTCCGCGACGCATATAAGGCCCTCCCCTGACCTCCTTTCGGAAAAGCTAACCACGAATCCATTTTGTTGCTTCCAGCCTACAGACAGAAACTTTATCAAGAAGCTCCCGCGCTCAGGTCTGTTCAACGCTGGTTCGCTGATTCCACGCTTCAAGACTGCTTCGATCACGTGGATTGGGATATGTTCCGCATTGCGTCCAACAACAACATTGAGGAATAAGCTGATTCGGTGAGCGAGTTCATTAGAAAGTGCATCGGCAATGTCGTACCCACAGCGTCTATTAAAACATTCCCAAACCAGAAACCGTGGATTGATGGCAGCATTCGCGCGAAACTGAAAGCGCAAACCACTGCTTTTAACCAGGGCAAGGTGACCGGAAACATGACCGAATACAAACAGTGTAGCTATTCCCTCCCCAAGGCAATCAAACAAGCTAAACGTCAGTATAGAGACAAAGTAGAGTTGCAATTTAACGGCTCAGACACAAGAGGTATGTGGCAGGGTCTACAGTCAATCACGGATTACAAAAAGAAAACCAGCCCCGTCGCAGACCAGGATGTCTCCCAGACAGACTAAATAACTTCTTTGCTTGCTTTGAGGACAATACAGTGCCACTGACACGGCCCACTACCAAAACCTGCGGACTCTCCTTCACTGCAGCCGATGTGAGTAAAACATTTAAACGTGTTAACCCTCGCAAGGCTGCAGGCCCAGACGGCATCCCCAGCCGCATCCTCAGGGCATGCGCAAACCAGCTGGCTGGTGTGTTTACGGACATATTCAATCAATCCTTATCCTAGTCTGCTGTTCCCACATGTTTCAAGAGGGCCACCATTGTTCCTGTTCCCAAGAAAGCTTAAGGTATGACTTCCGTCATCATGAAGTGCTTTGAGAGACTAGTCAAGGATCATATCACCTCCACCCTACCTGACACCCTAGACCCACTCAAATTTGCTTACCGCCCCAATAGCGCCACAGACGATGCAATCGCAACCACACTGCACACTGCCCTAACCCATCTGGACAAGAGGAATACCTATGTGAGAATGCTGTTCATCGACTACAGCTCAGCATTTAACACCATAGTACCCTCCAAACTCGTCATCAAGCTCGAGACCTTGGGTCTTGACCCCGCCCTGTGCAACTGGGTACTGGACTTCCTGACGGGCCGCCCCCAGGTGGTGAGGGTAGGTAACAAACTCTCCACCCCACTGATCCTCAACACTGGGGCCCCACAAGGGTGCGTTCTGAGCCCTCTCCTGTACTCCCTGTTCACCCACAACTGCGTGGCCATGCACGCCTCCAACTCAATCATCAAATTTGCGGACGACACTACAGTGGTAGGCTTGATTGAGGGCCCTCGGAGTGTGGTGAAAATAACCTCACACTCAACGTCAACAAAACAAAGGATCATATCATCGTAGACTTCAGGAAACAGCAGAGGGAACACCACATTGACGGGACAGTAGTGGAGAGGGTAGTAAGTTTTAAGTTCTTCGGCGTACACATCACGGACAAACTGAATTGGTCCACCCACACAGACAGCGTTGTGAAGAAGGCGCAGTAGCGCCTCTTCCACCTCAGGAGGCTTAAGAAATTTGGCTTGTCATCAAAAGCACTCACAAACTTCTACAGATGCACAATCGAGAGCATCCTGTTGGGCTGTATCACCGCCTGGTACGGCAACTGCTCCGCCCACAACCGTAAGGCTCTCCAGAAGGTAGTGAGGTCTGCACAACGCATCACCGGGGGCAAACTACCTGCCCTCCAGGACACCTACACCACCCGATGTCACAGGAAGGCCATAAAGACCATCAAGGACAACAACCACCCGAGCCACTGCCTGTTCACCCCGCTATCATACAGAAGGAGAGGTCAGTACAGGTGCATCAAAGCAGGGACCGAGAGACTGAAAACAGCTTCTATCCCAAGGCCTTCAGACTGTTTAACAGCCACCACTAACATTGAGTGGCTACTGCCAACATACTGACTCAACTCCAGCTCACTTTAACTACTAACATTACAATAATATTTGATCATTGGGTAAAGTTAGCTAGCTGGCTACAGCCATGGTCGGACGGTAAACGCTGTCACTTGGCACTGAATTAACGTTGGGCTAGCTATTTTAGCAAATTCGGTTTTAACGTTCTGGTCTAGGTTTCTCAAAAACATAAGATCATCTTAATTCAATTCAAACTAAATAGACAAAAGATTAACGTTATGCTTTTGGGAAACCCAGCCCTGGCTATAATGCATCTCAAAGCCCTGCGTAGTAATGAGTGAATTAATAAATTCCCATATGAGGACATTTTGCATTTGCTAGCTATCTAACGTGGATGCTGTCCTGCCAGCTAAATTAGGGTACTGAACAAAAATGTAAGATTTTTACTGAGTTACAGTTCATTTGAGGAAATCAGTGAATTTAAATGAATGAATTAGGCCTTAATCTATGGATTTCACATGACTGGGGATACAGATATGCATCTGTTTGTCACAGATACCTTAAAGAAATATATGGGCCTCAGGATCTCATCACGGTATTTCTGTGCATTCAAATTGCCATCGATAAAATGCAATTCTGTTCTTTGCCCGTAGCTTATACCTGCCCATACCATAACCCCACTGCCACCATGGGGCTCTCTGTTCACAATGTTGACATCAGCAACCTGCTAGCCCACACAACACCATACACATGGTCTGCGGTCATCTCTAAAATGACATTGGAGGCAGTTTATGGTAGAGAAATAAACATTAACTTATCTGGAAACCACTCTGGTGGACATTCCTGCAGTCAGCATGCCAATTGCACGCTCCCTCAAAACTTGAGACATCTGTGACATTGTGACAAAGTGCACATTTTAGAGTGGCCTTTTATTGTCCCCAGCACAAGGGGCACCTGTGTAATGATCATGCTGTTTAATCAGCTTCTTGACATGCCACATCTGTCAGGTGGATGGATTATCTTGGCAAAGGAGAAATGCAAAATTGAGCAGAACATTTGAGAGAAGTAAGCTTTTTGTGCATATGGAAGTTTTTAGTTTTCCATGTGGTTATTCAAATTTTGGAAGGGCTTCTTCATTCAATTCCTACACTGTTCACATGTCTAGAGTTTACCCTGACAGAAGGGCACAGCAAACTTTAATCTGAAATGTGTGTACAGTTGAAAAGTTCATGGGATTTCTGCAGCAGAGAATTTGTAAATTTGAAAGGGCTTGTAATCTCACTTGAGTTCCCACATACAAGAAGGTCTGAACATAACCTGGCCCTTTTGAAGGATGCTCAAAGACTTTTAATGTAAAGTCATCCTTCTGCTCCCATGTCTCCAGATATCACAAACAGTGGGATGCCACTCAAATATCACCTGTTCACCTATGTGACAAGAACTGCAATGCTGTTGGGTTTTTCACGCTCAACAGTTTCCCGTGTGTATCAAGAATGGTCCATCACCCAAAGGACATCCAGACAACTTGAAGCATTCGAGTCGACATGGGCCAGCAACCCCCGTGGAACACTTTCGACACCTTGTAGAGTCCATGCCCTGACGAATTGTTTGGTACACTCAATGTATACAGTATATAATGTATTTAAAATTATATGTTGTGACCTATATAAACAGAAACGTCCTTTTTCAGGACCCTATTTTTCAAAGATAATTCATAAAAATCCAAATACCTTCACAGATCTTCATTGTAAAGGGTTTAAACACTGTTTCCATGTTTGTTCAATAAGTAATGAGCATGCATGCACCTGTGGAACGGTGGTTGAGACACTAACAGCTTACAGACGGTAGGCAATTAAGGTCACAGTCATGAAAACTTAGGACACTAAAAGAGGCCTTTCTACTGACTCTGAAAAACACCAAAAGAAAGATGCCCAGGGTCTGGGGCGGTGTGTCACAGCATCATCGGACTGAGCTTGTTGTCATTGCAGGCAATCTCAACACTGTGCGTTACAGGGAAGACATCCTCCTCCCTCATGTGGTACCCTTCCTGCAGGCTCATCCTGACATGACCCTCCAGCATGACAATGCCACCAGCCATTCTGCTCATTCTGTGGGTGATTTCCTGCAAGACAGGAATGTCCGTTTTCTGCCATGGCCAGCAAAGAGCCCGGATCTCAATCCCATTGAGCACATCTGGGACCTGTTGGATCGGAGGGTGAGGGCTAGAGCCATTCCCCCCAGACATTTCCAGGAACTTGCAGGTGCCTTGGTGGAAGAGAGGGTGACATCTCACAGCAAGAACTGGCAAATCTGGTGCACTCCATGAGGAGGAGATGCACTGCAGTACTTAATGCAGCTGGTGGCCACACCAGATACTGACGGTTCCTTTTGATTTTGACCCACCTTTGTTCAGGGACACATTATTCAATTTGTGTTAGTAGCATGTCTGTGGATCTTGTTCAGTTTATGTGAATCTTGTTATGTTGGGGTGGCAGGGTAGCCTAGTGGTTAGAGCGTTGGACTAGTAACCAAAAGGTTACATCATCATCTATCACTCCAGTGTTAATGCTAAATTGTCAGTATTTTGCCACTGTGGCCTATTTGTTGCCTTACCTCCCTAATCTTACTACATTTGCACACACTGTATTTAGATCTTTCTATTGTGTTATTGACTGTACGTTTGTTTATCCCACGTGTAACTCTGTGTTGTTTTTGTCGCACTGCTTTGCTTTATCCTCGCAGTTGTAAATGAGCACTTGTTCTCAACTGGCCTACCTAGTTTAATAAAGGTGAAATAAAAAATATAAAATTGTCCATACAAATATTTACACGTGCTAAGTTTGCTGGACAAAAATGCAATTGACAGTGAGAGAACGTTTCTTTTTTTGCTGAGTTGATAGATAACAGATTTACTTCTGTCCATTGTCAGTTTTGTATTGTGCACCTTATAAATATCAATCCTGGTATGAATTCTATATATTAAAGACTTTTTCAAATGGAAGAATATGAATGATCTTAACATGCGCTCAAAAGTCAGTTAATCAATAAACTGAACTATTTCTGTTATGTCTGCCATTGCTCATGATTTGTTTTTGGTGATGTGGTGATGCTGCCCCCTAGCCCTCTCAACCAGTTTTGTCATAGCCTCCAACATTGATAGGTCCCAGTTGCCTATCCAGTGAGGTGTTCACAATTCCTTGGCACAAACTACCCTCTAACCTCACTCTTGCAATGGAAGAAAAAAAGAGATCAAGCAAATCACTAAGAAGAGAGATGGTTCTCATTTTCACTGATGATCTACTGAGCAAAGAGTCCAGGCCCAGGAAGAGGAAAGGGGCAGCAAGATGCTAAAGAGATCATAGAGAAATATCCCTGCTCTTTGGAAGACAGAAGTGGAAAGAATGTCATTGAAACGGGATACGATTTATTTTTCCAACTATTTCAAGTAGAATACTGACCAAAGTTTACTTTTTACTCCCATTCACTCCAATTTATTAGTATTCATGCCCCTCACTGGTACAGGATGAGGTCGCCAACTACAGTGCCCTCCGTAATTATTGGGAAAGTGACCAAAAAAAATTGTTTTGGTGCTATACTCCAAAGGTTTGGATTTGAAATTTTACAATGACTATGGAGGTCAGCTTTAATGTGAGGGTATTTTCATCCATATCGGGTGACCCTTTTTAAAAAAAAATTTTTTACAAAGTTCTCCCACATTTTAGGGGACCAAAAGTATTGGGACAAATTCACTTGTGTATTAAAGTACTAAAAAGAGAAGTATTTGGACCCATATTCATAACATAATGCAAAGTGTATTTAATGTGAAAACCGTGATAATTTTTATCATTATCAAAACTGACCACAAAGAGCACTAATTGCTCATAACTATGAATTTGAAAAAACTTTCATAACCTTTTCTCTCTTTTGCCAATATAGACAACAACAATTTGTACTTTACACAATGCTATTGTACATTAAGTGTTTATATTATTGCATTTATTTGTTGTATTGAGGAATGTATCGTTTGTTCTTTTGCAAAAAAAATATTTCTGAATGATAATTTAACAGTTTCTTTAAAATAATAGTTTCTGTTAATTTATGTACATTTGCAATTTTTCAACATACAGTATTTACCATAGATTTACAGGGAGAGATTAAAAATAACTTTGTATATACATGGAGGGGGAGCACTATTTTAACAACATATCCATATAAAAACAGAACATGTATTGGCAAAAAAATTATTGATACAATTTCCATTATTTTACAGACAGTTCGTTCAAAGATATTACAGAAAATACTGTATAGACACAGTGTCTATAATAGACAGAGCTGATGTTTGGTTAAATATGTTTTTTTTTTTTGGCACACATAATAATTACCCAACCCTTGCTCCTATACCTTCCTTTTTCTGTGTCTTCCACAGATATGACTTCCACTTTCCCTCCTGAGCAACCAGTAAACATTCGCCCATGTCAAGTTTCTTTTTCACGTCCTCCACATCCATTTTGCTGTCACGTGTTACTGTGTTCAGAGTTTGTTATAACCAATTTATTGATGTGAATATGATAAGCTTCAGGTCAGGCCCTATTGTTCACATGCATGCAATGCTTACATGTTTCACGTAAAGAGAGCAAGGGTTGAGGAAATAGAGAATGTTTTTCCTAAACAAATTAGGGATTTCGATAACATAAGTATGAAACTAAATGGCTGAAATGATAGTTGCAACTTCAGCACGGACAGCATAATAAACACTTGCTGTGCTGTAGTGCCTTTTCGCTGCAGTAGGGAGGAGAGTGAGACAACGTGCGCCAGTCACTGTCATTTTTTTTAACCCAGTGTGACCATCGGGCTCTTTCTTGTCTTCATTATTTAATCAAACAATGTGCTTAAATCATCAGTCAATCTCAGTGCATATGTAGTTGATTTTATTCAAACACATAGGGTGTGTCTGTCTATACGGAAAAAGTTGTTTAAACATTTAGACCAATCGATTGGTCAAAAGAACAGGATGACTCTCGGTCGACAAAGATTTGTTTAGTCGGGGACAGCCCTACATTCTTTATTGATAACAAAAGAAGTGTACAAAAACACATCTGCTACACTGGCAAAATGAACCTTTTTTGATGTCAAGAGCACTGGGCTATACAGTGGGGCAAAAAAGTTTGACCTCTGTCATTGCCAACAAAGGGTATATAACAAAGTATTGAGATAAACTTTTGTTATTAACCAAATACTTATTTTCCACCATAATTTGCAAATAAATTCATTAAAAATCCTACAATGTGATTTTCTTGATTTTTTCCCCTCATTTTGTCTGTCATAGTTGAAGTGTGCATATGATGAAAAATACAGGCCTCTCTCATCTTTTTAAGTGGGAGAACTTGCACAATTGGTGGCTGACTAAATACTTTTTTGCCCCACTGTATGAGTCAGCAATTGAGTTTCATGAAACTGAAGGTTACCTGTCGATGAGTATTTGAACAGGATATCCTTGTTGAGCTTGCCCTTGTTAGCCAGGGCATATGAGGTCATGGCCACTGAATAGGGGTTGGTCAGGTATTGATTTCGAGATTCCAGGTATTGCATAGCCTTTTTCATGCTGTCTGGTAGCTCCTGGAGAGAGAGAAAGAAAAAGAGAGGCAGTTGCGAACTTCTTGAAGTATCAGAGGAAAAAGGCAACCAAAAACAATTCCATAGACTTCTTAAAAAAACTGCCATTGTTGTTCGACTATGCATGACCATAGAAAACATGTTTATGAAAGAAGTAATAGGAAATTAGATTGTGTAAATTTCACTTACACTGATACCATCGTAATTTGTGCAAAATGTGTGTGCTTCCTGCATGGCTATGAGCACAAATGCTGTCAGTGTGTCGTCCACGTCTTTCCCCAGTACATCTCCCTGTAGATAAGCAAATACAAGACAGAAATGGTATGTCAGTTTTCTTGTCTAATTCTCTGCAAGAATGTACCCCTGAATTGGGTTAAGAACCTTTCCATGAAAACTCCAAAGATTTTGATTAAATAAGACTCAGAAACAAAATTACAACAGAGGAATATTATTATAATTCTTGTTCGGCTACATGTATTGTAAGACAGGGGTGAGATGTAGGCCTACTGCCATTGATATCATTTGTTTTAGGAAATCAATTTGGCACAAATAATGATGGTTGCCTTGATTTTGCCCGCAACCCATACAGTACCATCATGCTGGGGGTCGCGATTTTGCCAGATTCTTCAAAAATGCCATTGGGCCGCTGTCTTTCCATGACAAGCCACTTGACTGCACTGCACAGGACATCTTTCGAAATAACGATGAACGGGTTTGCCATGGCAAATACCTTCACAACATAAGCTGTGAGCCTAGATGGAAAGGATGATATTTAGGCCTATGTATCACATGCCCTGCCATGAACAAAATGTAAATGTATAAATCGTCTTCCTTTGTTATTCCTCAAAGTGTTACGTGCTCTTTGTTTCACCATTACAAGGTCTTATTGGCGTAAGTCAACAGATACAATTCAGTTAAAGTTGCAGTCTGCGATTCGAAGAAGAAAAAAACAACACGGCTGCCCTGACACTTGTTTTGGTAAACAGCTGAGGGATTGGGGCTGAGGAACTGTAACCACTCAAAGAAATGACAGATAGAGCTATAGATGCAAGGACATTCATGAGATCAAAAAACAGTAACATTGTTTACAAATAATGAAATAAAAATGTGCTTATATTTTGGGTTCTGATGGGGTAAGACAGTTGTTATATTCTTAAAGAATCAATGGCTATGTCAATCATCTATTTATTTGTTAAATGATGTACCAATCGCAGACTGTTGTTTTAACATACAGTAGACCTAGGCCTATTTGTTGTACATCTAATGTTGTGTCCCTGGTATTGTGGAACATTGGAGGATATAGAGAACATTTGTGTGGGAGTGGGGGAAGGTTTAGCTCACCAGGTACCACTACGCTCATCAGGAAAGGTAGCATATGATCCATCTGGTTTCCGATAGGCCATTTCCTGCTTATAGCCTTGATATAACAAAAGAAAACCAGGAACCATGAAGATAATCAAAGCCTTATTTGTGCTGATGATAACAAAGAATTTGTGCTGAGGGTGCTGATCACACCCAAAGCATTTGTAGCTAACATGTTAGGGAGTGTTACTTTATTCAGCGATCAGCGTTTCCGCAATTTTTTTTTTTTACTTTTTTTTTACAACTTTTAATGCAAATGCTCCAATCAATGCCATCCTCTCTGGGAGTTGTGCAACTGTAAACCTCAAAAGTGGAATTCTAAAGCTTCTCACCCATTTTAATGAAGTTGATTGCTTCCTTTCTGCGTTCTAACCCCACCTTATCCCACTGTTTGGTCTCGTCCAGGTAAAGTGTGGCGATGAGAGGTAAAGTCATCTTCATCATGTTCTGCTCCCCGCAGCCACTTGGTTGCTGAAGGAGGTCACCCAGGGGTGAACCACTGATGGCAGCCTCTATCGTCCGGGCCAACTGCTGACCTGACAAGTTGCATACAGCCCATTCAAAGGTAAATGCAGACAGTAAAACATAATCAGAACTGGAATATGACTCAGTCAGTGGTCAGTGACTAAATGACAAAGACATTTTCGTGACATAGATGATAAAGAATTACCACGGAGCAATAGAGCCACACTACAACAGTATTATTACTGATCCCGGCTTATCCCTACACTAAGCTTCCAAAGCATCACACAATGGTTTTTTTCTACTGACGATGTTAATAGCCATGGCGGTCCTATAGCTTTGTGAATCCAGACGAGACTAGTGAGCAACTCTAGCTAATTCAACTAATGTTGTCAACACGTATCCGCAGAACATTTCTAAATGGTGCATGTATGTCAGATCATTCCGTCTCACCTGTCACACTTATGTGTGTGCTGGCAAGTGTATTTGGAACCTGGTCAGTCAGTGCACCACTCCCAACATGCACAATATCAGTCCCCCCTTTTAACCAGAGAGAGACAAAGACAGAGAAAGAAAGAGAGAGCAAACAGTTGTTAGGAGTTTTAACCATTCAGTCTCACTTACGGGTAAAGCCATACAATATGGCTTGCATATTAAATGTATATTATCAACCATCATGACACTCATCAGTGCAAAGACTCAATCATGGACACTCTTACCGACAGTTTTGGCTGCTTTGCGGGATGTATTGTTGTCTCTACCTTCTTGCCCTTTGTGCTCTTGTCTGTGCCCAATAATGTTTGTACCATGTTTCGGTACGTGTTTTTGTGCTGCTACCATGTTGTGTTTCTACCATGTTGTTGTCATGTTGTGTTCCTACCATGCTGTGTTGTCATGTGTTGCTATGTTGTGTCATGACGTTGGCCTGGGGGTTAGGTTTATGACAGTCATAAATACCTCTTTCCCCCCTTTTCCTCTCTCTACCCTACTGATGTTACATTTGCAAAACTCTTGATTTACATAGAGATTCTGGGAACATCAGAAGGTGGGGGGAAATGAACGATATTCTGGTAATGCGACCAATTGAACATATGCGGTGGTACTTAATGAATATGATGTCAGTTCGGTTGTCATCTGAGACATTCTCATCAATGATAAGATGACATAAACTCTACAGTGGAAAGTCTACACATCAGAGATATCGGAACCACATGGAATTGTTGTTCAATTTAAATGTTTGAATATGAAATTATTTGTGATGGGATGAAATGTGATTTTAGCTTTTAAAATGTGAGATGTGGGTTTTCATAAGATAGGGCTGCACACTCAGTGGCCCGCCCACGTGAAGAGACATAGGTTGTAAACTATGAAACGCACCCCTTTTCTCCCTTCCTATATAAAGTCTTGACGACAATATAACCAGCTGTTCCAACGATGTGAGGACGACGGTCCTATGTCAGAATGGTTCAGATAATAACTACAGAACGAAGCCAACAACAGCGTGAGCTTTGGTTGCGAATGGTATGAACTTTGAACTCTTATTCACTACAGAAGTGATACCTCCTAGCCGTTGAGTTAGCAACAGCAGATGCAACGAGGGTTAGGAAGGAACAGACAGAGTATCCCGTCTATCCAACGACGTTACTACAACGTATCCAATTGACAACCAGATACATTCTTCAAAGGACTCGGTTTGGCAAAACGGTCTTCCATCTACCACCAACCTACCGAAGCGCAGCTCAGAGTAAATATTTATTGCATTTTCCTTTTCCAAATGGGCGGTAATTTAGAATGCATAAGATACTGTATTTACGATAGCCCAGCTTCTTCCCTTTGTTCCTCAGTCTTCCCGCTCCTTCACTCAAACCAAGCCCCTTTTCTTTTGTGTGACAAGCTGTCATATCTGTTTCGCCCGCTAGGGACGTTTTCCTTTATGATGTAATTTGTAATCAAGTTATGATTTAATTATGTATATGTGTAATTCTGTGTGATTAGTTAGGTATATAGTACATAAATAATTAAACCCAATTTTGTATTGCTGATTCAAATTGTTAGCCAGGGTTTGTGCAGATAACTAAGAATTTACAACTTTCAGATGAGACTGAATTAAGGTGACGATTGATATTGATTGCTATTGATGTAAAATATTACGAGGTCCTTAAGAGTTTATTCGGAAGGTAACAGCTCTATAAATATTATTTTGTGGTGCCCCGACTCTCTAGTTAATTGCATTTACATGATTACCTCCATCAGGTGAAATTAATTACAGATAAATTATTTTATAGAATAGCATGTCATATCACTTAATCCGGGATAAAAAAATGTATATATATATATTTTTTATTACCCCAGCTCCCGTTCCCACAAGTCCTTTTGGTAGGCCATCATTATAAATAAGAATTTGTTCTTAACTGACTTGCCTAGTTAAATAAAGGTTAAATACAAATGTTTATTTTTTTTAAACGAATGGCAACACTGTCACTGGAACTATAAATCATTTACATCTGTATATGTTGCCATACACTCACCGTGTCTGGCAGGATCCAGTTCCACATTCTTCACCTGAAGCCATCTCCGCACCCCTTCTGCCTGTCATTGTTAGAATGAAAACACTGTCATTTGCTCTTATGCTTATTTATCAACTCAACATATAGGTTTTTTGCTTGAATTACAACAATTCACCTGGTGGCCTAGGTTATCCAAAAGACTCGATAAAGTATTTACTTGTACAGCAAATAGGCCTACTTTTTATGGGAAAATTCTGGAATCATTGTTAAATAGCAAGGCTTTCCAGTTTACCAAATATTCAAGGATCAACATCCACCACAAGGGTCAAGAACTGCCAGGTCGCAGTTGCAAATGAGAACTTGTTCTCAACTAGCCTACCTGGTTAAATAAAGGTGAAAAAAAAAAAAAAAAATGCCACATTTCATCATAGTGGTGAAGCACCACTACAGTCTGGGGTTCGATGCCAGGCTGTGTGACAGCCGGTCGGGAGCTCCATATAAGGCGGCACATAATTGGCCCGGTGCCGACCGGGTTAGGGGAGGGTTTGGCTGGAGGGCTTTCCTTGGCTCATTGCACTCTAGCGTGTCTTTGTGGCGGGCCAGGCACCTGCAAGCTGACCTCGGTTGTGAGTTAAATGGTGCGGCTGGCTTCCGGGTTAAGCTATAGTGAATTAAGAAGCATCACTACTTGGCAGTTCATGTATGTCCAACTTCCCACTCTTCTACACATAACTGAAGATTCACAAGTGCCTGGATAGGCAAACCCATTGTGTCAGATATTGAGAGCATCAAACAAATGCTTCCTGTTCTTCCATCTTATCATAAAGACAGGTGACTTCAAGGTACCAGAACATCTTGATTTGAGAATTGATACCAGTCCACTTTCCTCTTTTCCAGCAACACTAATTATTTTAAGTTTGACGCCTTATTGGTTACAGTGTAGTTGGACGGCTGGGTACATGGATGGCACCAAATATTGACAACCTGTACCTTGGATAGGTTGGGAAAGGTCACATTCTTAATAAGTCAAAATCTTGTTTCGATAACTTAGTCATTTGGAAACAGCTACATTGACTACAGAATGTTTCTGTGAAGGGCAAGGGCCCCTTCTCTATGTTGGCCCGGTGACTCTGTGACCCCCCCCCCCCCCCCTTATTGGTTATAATTGGATATTTAAAAAAATGTGGCACCTCATCTCAAATTGGTTAAGTGCCTTCCACTCTTCTCCAGGTGTTACCTCTTAGCATAACTGTAAGGTGGTAGCCCTCATTTGTTGAGGACTGGAATTTATGATTCAATCAATTCACACTGATCGACACATGTTCATATATAAATTCCATATCATCCTCAGGGTAGTTACTAGATAGATCTGTCAAGATGCAACGGTTTGCCTTACCACCACACGTAGCTCCTTCTTAACACCGTCTTGACCACCCCAATCTCGGACGGAGGCCTTCACCTCGATGGTATGGAGGCCCAACATCATGGGGATGATGACAAAGGGGACACTACGTGTGGACCTGGGGTCCACCATAACAGTAACAACATACTTCCCCTTCTTGCTAGCAGAGCTGCACACGTCTGATGTCTCCCTCAGTTCTACACGGACCTGCCATTAGGGTGGAGAGGTGATGTTGTCACATCATCGTGCATCTGATCAGATAAAAAACACACTGAATGGTATAATAATAGTAATTATCATAATAATAATCAGGCGTCATACTGATTTTAGAATAAAATATTTGGGCTGGGTTGCGTGCCTGCTTTTAAATGACAATAAGCTTACGGTTATAGTGTCGTCTATGTAGTTGTGAAGAATGGCTTTGATTTCCAGCTGCTCATTGCGTACGGCAGAGTAGGGCAGCTTCAGATCAAGGAAGAAGTTCTTACGAACAATCAGCGTAAGGGGTTCAGACACACAGATTCCTATTGAGCAAGAGAGTTGCAATAAGATGTAGAAAGTGTAGCCACCAATAAAGAAAGAGGGGCACAAATACATGACCGTACCATGTGTTTTGGACAGGCCAATAGCAGTGATCTGCCAGCTGGTGATGGAATCTGGTAAGTCAATTGATTTCTGTATAGCACTAAATGGCAAAAAGAGAGAGAAGATAAGTAGGATTTTATTTACATGGGAAAAGGGATATGCATAAGAACACATTTTACTGTAGTGCATTGAACGATCTCACTCAATTCTGCTCTTACCACTCCTCATCTTTAGGACACTGTGGCAAACTCTCCTCATTCCATAGCCAACTCTCAGGGAAGAAGGAACGGGACTTGATTTCGTCAAAACCTTCGAAACGGTCATCCTCTTCCTCACCTTACAAAGAGTGACAAGTCAGACAGTTCCCATCACTGTGAATGTATTTCCCTTTTACACAAAAGGGAATACCAGAATACTTTAACATTCACATTCTGGTTTTGTTTATCCCTCTCGATTTCCATAGTGTGCAATTTTAGAATTGACAATTCCAGTCCACCACAGTTGTTTTACTTACTGCGTGCTAGTGTGAGCTGGTCAATCTTGGCCTCTTCGCCTTTGGTGACCATTTCTCTACAACATTTCAGGAAGGCTCCCACACACTCTGTTCCATCACTGATGTATTGGGATCGCCGCTCGCACGTGTAATCTAGAATGTTCTTCCTCATACCGTCCATGCAGCACTGTCTCTCCAGGCCTGTGTACTGGCTCGCTAGGACAGAGAGAAATGCATTAAAAGCTTTGGGAAACCCAGTAGTGAGAGTCACTTGAAGTTTGTTTAGTGACCAATCAGGACAGCAGTCTTCCTATTTCACAATTTGTTCTCATTCCCAGAGATTGAAAACATAAACAATAAAACACTATTTGACATCCTTACAACAGATGTCTGTTTGGTAAGAAAGTAGTACTAAGTTCTACTAATAAATAAATACATACGTACATGGATACATACAGTACATAGTCAAAACAAAAACATCCAGTTTTATGATCAGGCATTACAAGCAGAGAAACTCTTGTCCTACCCAGTGTGGTTCCGACATCATTTACAGTCACTGCTCGTCGTCTCCGTGAGTTGACAGGGCAGCTGGAGACTAAAGCACACAAAGAAGAAGACTGATGGACAAAACTTGCCAAGACAATATTTAAGGACAAATCTATTAAGCCTACATCAACCAAACTCCACATTGAGAATGAAGATACTCTGGTGAAGTAATATATGATACACCAGCTGATAACTGGCTAAAATATTTATTTTTATGTATTTACAAGTTAAGTAATAATACATGGGACTTCTTTGCAGAGTTGCAAATAAAAAGTAATATCTCAGACTGGCCAATAAAAATAAAAGATGGGCAAAAGAACACAATCGCCTCTTCATTGTTGATGTTGAGACTGGTGTTTTGCGGGTACTATTTAATGAAGCTGCCAGTTGAGTACTTGTGAGGTGTCTATTTCTCAAACTAGACACTTTAATGTACTTGTCCTCTTGCTCAGTTGTGCACCGGGGCCTCCCACTCCTCTTTCTATTCTGGTTAGAGCCAGTTTGTGCTGTTCTGTGAAGGGAGTAGTACACAGCGTTGTATGAGATCTTCAGTTTCTTGGCAATTTCTCGTATGGAATAGCCTTCCTATCGCAGAACAAGAATAGACTGACGAGTTTCAGAAGAAAGCTCTTTGTTTCTGGCCATTTTGAGCCTATAATAAAACCCACAAATGCTGATGCACCAGATATTCAACTAGTATAAAGAAGGACCGTTTTATTGCTTCTTTAATCAGACAACAGTTTTCAGCTGTGCTAACTTAATTGCAGAAGGGTTTTCTAATGATCAATTAGCCTTTTAGAATTATAAACTTGGATTAGCTAACACAACGTGCCATTGGAACACAGGAGTGATGGTTGCTGATAATGGGCCTCTGTACGCCTATGTAGATATTCCATTAAAAATCAGCCGTTTCCAACTACAATAGTCATTTACAACATTAACAATGTCTACACTATATTTGTAATCAATGTAGCTTTTTTTGTAGCCAAACTGGAATTAAAGCCAGACTAATTCAGTGGCACAGATGGAACTACCAAGCAGAAGACACAGCGTTGACAACCAAACCCAATTCATTATCACTAAATACCATTACATTTGAAATCAACCAGAGCTTGAAACAGTAGGCCTACAACATGAATTGTCTATTTAAGAAATAAGGCCAGAGGGGCTGTGGTATATGGCCAAAATCGATAGCAACAGTGTATCCATTTAGTTTTTAGGTTGAGATTTTTCAATAATCATTCTCACCATAGCATATTGGTAATAGGAAATATATTGGTAATAATATTGGTAATACAAATATCGTAGGGAAGGGAAAGGGGGTACAACTGAATGCATTCAACTGAAATGTGTCTTCCGCATTTAACCAAACCCTCTGAATCAGAGAGGTGTGGGGGGCTGCCTTAATTGTCATCCACTTCATTGGCACCCGGGAAACAGTGGGTTAACTGCCTTGCTCAGGGGCAGAACGAAAAATGTGTACCTGTGTATACACATGTGTCATAGCTAAGCAGGCCTTGGTTAAAACCCTGGATGGGAGACCAACGGGTAGCTTTTGATAGATCAATTCTCTAGTTGGAGGTGCGGCCCAGCCTGTAGTTTTTCTTCTGATAGTGGATATAACGTTGAAGATCTGACGTTGTTTTAAAGGTACAAATTCAAAGGTTTGTCTATGTTGACTTTTGGTTACCAAAGGACAATCCTGTGGTTGAAATTTCATCCTCAAAACAACAGTTTACGTTGATGATTCAACTTCACAATACATTGACAAATTATGTTGAAACAATGTTGATTCAGCCAGTTTGTGCCCAGTGGGTAATGCCTCTATCAAACCTCTATCAAACCTCTATCAAACCAATCAAGTATTTTGCATGGGTGCCATTCCAAAGAGACATTGAGTAACAAAATAACAAGCAACAAGCTAGCATGCATAAGATACAAAACAAATGTTGCATAGGCTACTTAGACAGAGACACGGACAAAACAATAAAAAAATACACAAAATGCCTTTACTGAGGCAATCAAATCCGAGCGCTGAATGCAATTGACTTTGACCATTCCCATTCAAACTAGAAATCCAAACGTGAAGTTTGCCTGACTTCCAATAGTCAAGTGAACGAGAGACTAGGCAGGCATGGCCACGCAAGACTAGACAGGCCTGAATGTGTATTGCAGCTTTTATGTAGAGGCCTTATGTCACATACCTGTCCTCTGAGGGGTGCCCTTTGCAGTGTTGAATGCAAACACCAGCCCAGCATCGTAGAAAACCCCCATACTGTCTTTTCCACTCCCTGCAGTGCAGCCTGTGTCATGTTTCTCTATTATATCCCAGATCTAAGGATGGATGCATGCACATACCCAGTACACACACACACACACACACACACACACACACACACACACACACACACACACACACACACACACACACACACACACACACACACACACACTTTATTATCCTTGTGGGGACAAGACAATTGATTCCCATTCAAAACCCTATTTCCCCTAACCCAACCCTAAAACTAACCCCTAAACCTGACCTCTAAACCTAAAATAGCCTTTTCCTTGTGGGGACCGGCAAAAATTCCCCCACTTACTATCTTTGTGGACTTCTGGTCCGCACAAGGACAGTAAAACCAAAAACACACTTACACACAAATCAGCTAAGTCCCAAAACATTCCCAAGTGTTGGTGGGCAAGTAGGGTGCAATCTTCTGTATGGTCAAAGTTTACAAAAAAAGTTGACAAAAAAAGAGTACAAATGAAAATGTTGCATCTATCAAAAATCTATTTATCATATTGTTTTATAAAGATTCTCCAAGTTGAATTCTCTCGCGCATTAATTTGATTTATCAAACCAACCAGTTTCCCGAGTACAATTATGTTAAATACCCACATGGCCTTTAAAAAAAAAAATACACTTGAAAGATTACATTTAAAAAAACACGTCACTTTTTTTTTATACCCACATGAAATACATTCAGTGGGGGTCTGAAATGATTAACACCATTGATAAAGATGAGCAATAAAAATGTGTAAAATAAATAAATAAAATATTCTATGCTCCAAAAAATTGGGAAACGATATTAATTTAATACATTTCTCTGCGAAATAAATATTGTTTAACATCTTTTTTCTTCTTCATCTAGATAAGGTAGGGGTCAAAATTATTGACACCCCTAAAGATTCTTACGAATAAAGGGGTTTAGTATTTGGTCCCCTATTGCTAGTACACAATGACTACATCAAGCTTGCTTTTGAAGTTCCAATAACAGGCGAGATTAGCATGTCTTGGGGGGGGGGGGGGTATAATCTTTGACCCTCTCATCATCATCATTCACAAATCATTCCGGATTATCTGTATTATCTGTATACTATTTACAAAACCAAAACAAACTGCAAATTCATCCAACAAGTTTGTAGAGTCACAAGGTTGATGTACTGTCTCATTTCGCTTCACAGGTAGTATCACATTTTTCATTTCATTTCATTACAGTACAACGGCTTGATTTGTTTGATCGTAGCTAGCTACATAGCTAGCTACATAGCCGTCTTTGTATCAAAGATAATTGTGTAGTCTTGAGCGATTTCCTAGGTTAGCTAGCCAGCTATTGTCGTTCTTTTAACGCAACGTAACGTAATCAACACTGCTAGCTAGCCAGCTAGCCCCGAATAGCAGCACAGTAGCACAGTAGAAACTATTACACTCAACGGAACGACTTGATTAGTGTAGTGTCAACAACGCAGACACTGCCAGCTAGCCTACATAGTCAACAACGCAGCCTCTGCCAGCTAGCCTACTTCAGCAGTACTGTATCATTTTAATAATTTTAGTCAATAAGATTCTTGCTACGTAAGCTTAACTTTCTGAACACTCGAGACGTGTAGTCCACTTGTCATTCCAATCTCCTTTGCATTAGCGTAGCCTCTTGTGTAGCCTGTCAACTATGTGTCTGTCTATCCCTGTTCTCTCCTCTCTGCACAGACCATACAAACGCTCCACACCGCGTGGCCGCGGCCACCCTAATCTGGTGGTCCCAGCGCACACGACCCATGTGGAGTTCCAGGTCTCCGGTAGCCTCTGGAACTGCCGATCTGCGGCCAACAAGGCAGAGTTCATCTCAGCCTATGCCTCCCTCCAGTCCCTCGACTTCTTGGCACTGACGGAAACATGGATCACCACAGACAACACTGCTACTCCTACTGCTCTCTCTTCGTCTGCCCACGTGTTCTCGCACACCCCGAGAGCTTCTGGTCAGCGGGGTGGTGGCACCGGGATCCTCATCTCTTCCAAGTGGTCATTCTCTCTTTCTCCCCTTACCCATCTGTCTATCGCCTCCTTTGAATTCCATGCTGTCACAGTTACCAGCCCTTTCAAGCTTAACATCCTTATCATTTATCGCCCTCCAGGTTCCCTCGGAGAGTTCATCAATGAGCTTGATGCCTTGATAAGCTCCTTTCCTGAGGACGGCTCACCTCTCACAGTTCTGGGCGACTTTAACCTCCCCACGTCTACCTTTGACTCATTCCTCTCTGCCTCCTTCTTTCCACTCCTCTCCTCTTTGACCTCACCCTCTCACCTTCCCCCCTACTCACAAGGCAGGAAATACGCTCGACCTCATCTTTACTAGATGCTGTTCTTCCACTAACCTCATTGCAACTCCCCTCCAAGTCTCCGACCACTACCTTGTATCCTTTTCCCTCTCGCTCTCATCCAACACTTCCCACACTGCCCCTACTCGGATGGTATCGCGCCGTCCCAACCTTCGCTCTCTCTCCCCCGCTACTCTCTCCTCTTCCATCCTATCATCTCTTCCCTCTGCTCAAACCTTCTCCAACCTATCTCCTGAAACTGCCTCCTCAACCCTCCTCTCCTCCCTTTCTGCATCCTTTGACTCTCTATGTCCCCTATCCTCCAGGCCGGCTCGGTCCTCCCCTCCCGCTCCGTGGCTCGACGACTCATTGCGAGCTCACAGAACAGGGCTCCGGGCAGCCGAGCGGAAATGGAGGAAAACTTGCCTCCCTGCGGACCTGACATCCTTTCACTCCCTCCTCTCTACATTTTCCTCTTCTCTCTCTGCTGCTAAAGCCACTTTCTACCACTCTAAATTCCAAGCATCTGCCTCTAACCCTAGGAAGCTCTTTGCAACCTTCTCCTCCCTCCTGAATCCTCCTCCCCTCCCCCCCCCTCCTCCCTCTCTGCAGATGACCGTCAACCATTTTGAAAAGAAGGTCGACGACATCCGATCCTCGTTGCTAAGTCAAACGACACCGCTGGTTCTGCTCACACTGCCCTACCCTGTGCTCTGACCTCTTTCTCCCCTCTCTCTCCAGATGAAATCTCGCGTCTTGTGACGGCCGGCCGCCCAACAACCTGCCCGCTTGACCCTATCCCCTCCTCTCTTCTCCAGACCATTTCCGGAGACCTTCTCCCTTACCTCACCTCGCTCATCAACTCATCCCTGACCGCTGGCTACGTCCCTTCCGTCTTCAAGAGAGCGAGAGTTGCACCCCTTCTGAAAAAACCTACACTCGATCCCTCCGATGTCAACAACTACAGACCAGTATCCCTTCTTTCTTTTCTCTCCAAAACTCTTGAACGTGCCGTCCTTGGCCAGCTCTCCCGCTATCTCTCTCAGAATGACCTTCTTGATCCAAATCAGTCAGGTTTCAAGACTAGTCATTCAACTGAGACTGCTCTTCTCTGTATCACGGAGGCACTCCGCACTGCTAAAGCTAACTCTCTCTCCTCTGCTCTCATCCTTCTAGACCTATCGGCTGCCTTCGATACTGTGAACCATCAGATCCTCCTCTCCACCCTCTCCGAGTTGGGCATCTCCGGCGCGGCCCACGCTTGGTTGCGTCCTACCTGACAGGTCGCTCCTACCAGGTGACGTGGCGAGAATCCGTCTCCACACCACGTGCTCTCACCACTGGTGTCCCCAGGGCTCTGTTCTAGGCCCTCTCCTATTCTCGCTATACACCAAGTCACTTGGCTCTGTCATAACCTCACATGGTCTCTCCTATCATTGCTATGCAGACGACACACAATTAATCTTCTCCTTTCCCCCTTCTGATGACCAGGTGGCGAATCGCATCTCTGCATGTCTGGCAGACATATCAGTGTGGATGACGGATCACCATCTCAAGCTGAACCTCGGCAAGACGGAGCTGCTCTTCCTCCCGGGGAAGGACTGCCCGTTCCATGATCTCGCCATCACGGTTGACAACTCCATTGTGTCCTCCTCCCAGAGCGCTAAGAACCTTGGCGTGATCCTGGACAACACCCTGTCGTTCTCAACTAACATCAAGGCGGTGGCCCGTTCCTGCAGGTTCATGCTCTACAACATCCGCAGAGTACGACCCTGCCTCACACAGGAAGCGGCGCAGGTCCTAATCCAGGCACTTGTCATCTCCCGTCTGGATTACTGCAACTCGCTGTTGGCTGGGCTCCCTGCCTGTGCCATTAAACCCCTACAACTCATCCAGAACGCCGCAGCCCGTCTGGTGTTCAACCTTCCCAAGTTCTCTCACGTCACCCCGCTCCTCCGCTCTCTCCACTGGCTTCCAGTTGAAGCTCGCATCCGCTACAAGACCATGGTGCTTGCCTACGGAGCTGTGAGGGGAACGGCACCGCAGTACCTCCAGGCTCTGATCAGGCCCTACACCCAAACAAGGGCACTGCGTTCATCCACCTCTGGCCTGCTCGCCTCCCTACCACTGAGGAAGTACAGTTCCCGCTCAGCCCAGTCAAAACTGTTCGCTGCTCTGGCCCCCCAATGGTGGAACAAACTCCCTCACGACGCCAGGACAGCGGAGTCAATCACCACCTTCCGGAGACACCTGAAACCCCACCTCTTTAAGGAATACCTAGGATAGGATAAAGTAATCCCTCTCACCCCCCTTAAAAGATTTAGATGCACTACTGTTCCACTGGATGTCATAAGGTGAATGCACCAATTTGTAAGTCGCTCTGGATAAGAGCGTCTGCTAAATGACTTAAATGTAATGTAAATGTACTGTAGTCATTGCGTGCTAGGAATATAGGCCCAAACACTAAACTTTTGACTGCTTTATTCATAAGAATCTTTAGGGGTGTCTATAATTTTGACCCCTACCTAATTTTTGTTACTTGTTTAAACAAAATCTCTTTCTCTGAGCAATTGTGTTAGTATAAAAAAAATGTTTTGGCATGCAATATAGCTCAGTATTTATTTTATACAGTCAATATTGCTCATCTGTTTCAAGCGTGTCAATAATTTCGGATACCACTGTAGGTATGGACTAACATCAATAAGTGAACAATTATGCACAATTTAGATGACAAAGCTCAAAGAGTATCATTAATTAGCTGGCTGAAGTAGGGAAAGTTCAGTCTGCAGTTATTCACCTTAGTCTGAGTAAGTCGTCTTTTGTCATTCAGGACGTAGACACCCTTATCCACGGCCACAAGTCCCACCTTGGCCCCTGGATCACCAATGATAGACAGGGTGACTCTTTTCTGAGGTGCATAACTACCAGGATGTCGGACATCCTTCACGTTTAGCTACAGTATGGCACACAAAGACGGAGGTCATGTTTGAGAAGTCCTGAATGCAACACCTCACACTGAAATACCAACACAGTAAGGAACCATTTTTAAGAGGGGGAGACAGGCACATGGGTATAACAGCAGAAAGGGTGGACACAGGTTGAACCCCGCTCTCTGGTGGAGAGTGGTAGATGTGACTAGAGCACAGTGTTACCACTAGACGATGGGCTCTGCACAGTAAGGCAACATTCTTACCAATCCCATGCACGTGTCCTTGACGTCGATCCACACAGAGTCAGACACAACCTCATTCTGGCCCACGTGGTAATACGCCACGACCCGGAAGGAGGGGATCATATCCTTGTTCACCGTCAGAGGCAGTGACATCAGTCCCTGTCCCTTATTCCACTCTATCTTTTCGGAGTTGATGAGCTGTCCCTTGCTCAAGATCTGTGAACACAGAGACCGATAACTGTCCCTACGGGGATGACAAACTGGCACTAAGGGAATAAATTACCAACCAGGGATGGGTGGAGTCAGTGAGTTCATGGTTTAAGTAAGGAACAAGACCCAGGGTTATTGTTCCTTCCTCAAAGCAGCACCTCTGTGCTTTTACGTTTTTTCAAAAACAACAAAAAATATAGATATATTGGTTTACATACCACACTTGAATACAATAAATAAACACCATGTAGCATTTTTACCCTGTAATGTTGCCAACCAATGCACCCCAGCTAGGTAAAATACACAAGTCTATGTGGTTAAAGTTGACCGGTACACACCAGGAAGGTTATCTCATGATTGTTATTTTGGGCCGAGGGACTGCTGCCGAGGCTTAGGTCTATTTTGAGTGGATCCTTGATTTTGACATCTGTAGAATGGATGTGTATGTGAATGTAGTTCTGTGAATTGTTTTCTGTTTGATAGGGTTTGGCAGTCATCTTCTGTGTGCCCTGCCTGTCATCCCCAAGTCCATCGACTTTGGTTTTCACCTGTGTGGAAATAGAGTAACAACATGAACGACTACAAGGCGTCAACACTGTGATTGATACAGAACAAAAAGCCAAAACAGACATGCACACATAATTGGATTGCGGCTTAGAGAAGTTTTAGTTTTGAACTTGCCGTGATTGGCAGCTCAGAATCCCCCGCTCTCGTGTTAATGGTTATTTTGGCAATACCATTGTCATGGGTCTTCCCCAGCACTTTTTGGTCTTTTTGTAAAACCTCCACATCGATATCTTTGGCTGGAGAATCGTCTGGATTGGTCACATACACCTAATAGTACAAATGGAAAGAGGTACAATTAGACCAATAGGTAGGAAAGACAGTGTAAGCCCAATATTTCATCCTACCCTTTGACCACAGTTACCAGGTGGGTTCCCTGGTTAAAATAACTGGGCAACACTTTGGAATAGCATAGTGATTGAGTTCATGTAGAACACAGTGATTGAATGTTCTTAAATGTACCGAGACGTCATACGGCATTCCTGGTTTGAAGTACGGCGGGGTCTTCTTGAAGTGAATGCTATACGGCGACTTGACTATGAAGATTCCCTTCTTCTCTGCTTTCACCATCTCACTCCCTGAGGGATTAAAACCAACACCTTCCCTGTTCTGAGACTGAACACAAACGCACACTTCAAAAGATGCAAACGTATGCACGTACCACAACTTACAGCCTCTACTTACCCGTGTCTGTTAGCACATTGACTGATATGTATAGGGATTTATGCAAAAGCTTATTGATGTCTGTAAAAGTTGTTTTAATGTGCTGTCTCTTCAGTACCGCTTTGCACACTCCTTCCTTAAGCTGCATTTGAAAGAAACAAAGCCAAGATGTCCATCTGTCAGACTTGTGTTATTCGAGCTATAGAGCTAATCAAATATAGACTGCCCATGGTGAATGTTTGTGAATACCCGTATGTGTATCATCCAAATATACTCCCACCCATATTACATGCACAAACCTCCACTCTCTGGAGAGAGCCAGGAAAACTCGTCCTGTCAACTCCTTGGATCACCCCGAACACCACAAAACAAACTCCTTTCACAGGCTCCTCAAACAGGTACCTTCCGACACAAACCATACAGAAATATCACCACAGAGAATTCAGGGGGAGGGAAACAGATAAAGGAGTACTATAAATGACATGAAACGTTAAGTAGCAATTTTAGCAATAGTTACCATGGAAATAACAACTATAAATATATTTTGACATTCTACAATGGCTCCAACCTGGCATTAATGTTGACCGTTAGCTCATCATCGTCAACGTAGAAGAAGGACTTGCTCACTGTCAATTTGACTTCAAAGCTGGGTAGAACTAGATAGGAAGTTAGTTATGAATTAATTTACTGAACAAAAATATGTAAATGGTTGGTTTCTTGTTTCATGACCTGAAATAAAAGATCCTAAAGAATTTCCAAACTCACCATATTTCTCTAAAATGTTGTTCAAAAAATTTGTTTACATCCATGTTAGTGAGCATTTCTCCATTGTCAAATAATCCATCCGCATATCAAAAAGCCTTTGCTGGGGACAATAAAAGGTCACTAAAATGTGCAGTTTTGTTACACAACACAGATGTCTCAGGTTGTGAGGGAGCGTGGCACTGCAGGAATGTCCATCAGAGCTGTTGCCAGAGAATTGAATGTTCATTTCTCTACCATAAGCGGCCTCCAACGTCGTTTCAGATTAGTTTGCAGTACGTCCAACCGGCCTCACAACTGCAGACCACATGTAACCAGCCAACCCCAGGACCTTCACACCCAGCTTAAGTGTTGGATTCTAACTTAAAATATCCTTATTCATGTTACCATATTAGAACTGGGTGTATAGAAATCTACTGAGTGAGAAAGGGGAGTGCAGAAAGTTTACATTCTGTCCATACAGCGACTGCCGTGAGAATAGCTATGGCATTGTCTCTGTCTCCTGCTCCTGATATACTATTGCTTACATTTTGTTTTTGTCAAATCTCATGTATCCTATGGAGAGAGGCAAAGAGTAACAGTCTGGTTTCAGTCACTGATAAGGTTGTATAGCCGTGGATTAGGGAGGAGTGAGGAATGTGGGCCAAGGTCAGGTCAGATGAAGTGAGAAGGAACAGTCACCACTTAAATTCCTGCCTAGCAACAGACTCCGCCTATAAGGAGGGTATAAATATATGTGCCTGTGTAAACATGTCTTTTCAGCTGTTTGACCAAGTGGGTGAATAAACTTGGGTTGAGCTTTGACTAGTTGTCCGTTAGTTTTTCACTCTGTTTGTCAGAACACCATCCACCCACATAGCTGATGAACCTATGGATTTGCTGAAGAATTTCTGCACAAACTGTCAGAAACCGTCTCACGGAAAATCCTCTGCATTCTCATCGTCCTCACCAGGATCCTGCACTGACTGCAGTTTGGCGTTGTGACCGACTTCAGTGGGGAAATGCTCACCTTCGATGGCCACTGGCACGCTGAAGAAGTGTACTCTTCACGGATGAATCCCAGTTTCAATTGTACCTGGTAGATGGCTGACAGCGTGTATGGCGTTGTGGAGTGGTTTAGTGATGTTAACATTGTGAACAAAGTGACTTGTACACAAGGATCTGTACACAATTAATGGAAGCTGAAATGTCCAAGTTCTTCCATGCTCAATGTCACAAATTGGGCATGTTTGGGATGCTCTGGATTGACGTGTACGACAGCGTGTTCCAGTTCCGCCAATATCCAGCAACTTCGCACAGCCTTTGAAGAGGAGTGGGACAACATTCCAATCAACAGCCTGATCAACTCTACGTGAAGGATATGTGTCGCGCTGCATGAGGCAAATGTTGGTCACACCAGATACGGACTGGTTTTCTGATCCACGCACCAACCTTTTTTTGAAGGTATCTGTGACCACCAGATGCTTACAGTGCATTCGGAAAGTATTCAGACCCCTTGACTTTTTCTACATTTTGTTGCTTTACAGCCTTAATCTACACACAATACCCCATAATGACAAAGCGAAAACAGGTTTTTAGACATGTTTGTAAATGTATTTAAAATAAAAACAGAAATACCTTAGACTCTAAATTTTGCTCAGGTGCGTGTTTCCATTGATCATACTTGAGATGTTTTTACAACTTGATTGGAGTCCACCTGTGGTAAATTAAATTGATTGGACATGATTTGGAAAGGCACCCACCTGTCTACATCTATTTCTGCAGCATTTAAGTTCCCCAAGAACACAGTGGCCTCCATCATTCTTAAATGGAAGAAGTTTGGAACCACCAAGACTCTTCCTATACCTGGCCGCCTGGCCAAACTGAGCAATCGAGGGAGAAGGGCCTTGGTCAGGGAGGTGACCAAGAACCCTATGGTCACTCTGACAGAGCTCCAGAGTTTCTAAAACCATGTTTTTCCTTCGTCATTATGGGGTATTGGGTGTAGATTGATGAGGGAAAAAAACGATTTAATCAATTTTAGAATAAGGCTGTAACGTAACAAAATGTGGAAAAAGTCAAGTGGTCTGAATACTTTCCGAATGCACTGTATCAGCATTCCCAGTCATGTGAAATCCATAGATTAGGGACAAATATATTTATTTCAATTGACTGATTTCCTTATATGAATTGTAACTCAGTAAAATCTTTTAAATTGTTGCATGTTGGTTTATATTTTTGTTCAGTTCATGTAGTTTACATAGGCCCTATTTACTCTGTACAAACACTGTACAAACACTCCGTCCTAGACAAGCGAGGCCTGTTCTTAAAAGGCCAATTCCACCTCTTTTCATCTCATTGAAAACGGTGCATTTCTATGTTTTATAGAAAGAAAAAACAAAAAAATATTCCCAATGACATCATAAGAGATTAAAACGTTTTTATTTTTAAAAATGATTTTCAATCATTATGATATTTTCAGTGATGTGGGGAGAAAGAAAATAACCTCCCTCTGGCTAGAAACAGGTTTTGAAAATCACTGTTTTTCTTACTTTTAATCCTACCCTATTATGTCATAGAGAAGCATTTTTTAGGAACATTATTTTCTTATCTTTTTAACCACAGATCATAGAAACGTGTCATTTTCACATATGGAGACTGGAAATGAATATGAGGTGGAAAAGTGGCGTAATTGTCCTTTTAATAAAAGGCCACCCAAACCAATACCCTTCTTACCATATTCTTTCACCTCGAAATCTGCAGTGAAGTTCTTATGTGGGCTATTCTTAAACTTGGCCACCACTTTCCAGTTTCCAAAGCTATATAAAAAGAGAATGAGAGCAGAAGAGTTCACAGGCAAAAGTTTTCCTGATAAGTGTGTTAGGATGATTGAATAGCACAAAAAAACCTGGTGATTTCTGGGACAGGGAAGACTCTAGATGTCATCCCATCATCTGGTTTGAAATCTTCCTGCAGTAGGGTGATTCCATGAGGATTCTATAAATAAATAATATACATGAAATGTGAAAGACTAACATAAATTGATCACAGATAATTAATCTGTTACTACGCAAGACTGACAGTTGTAAACATGAGCAATGTCAGAAAAAAAACTATTTTGACAACTGGCCATATGCATCG
The DNA here is from genome assembly GCF_034236695.1 of Oncorhynchus nerka. Classification (NCBI taxonomy): domain Eukaryota; kingdom Metazoa; phylum Chordata; class Actinopteri; order Salmoniformes; family Salmonidae; genus Oncorhynchus; species Oncorhynchus nerka. The sequence goes on from NC_088416.1 coordinate 11,834,316, forward strand.
ACCACTACTAAGGAAGCATTGTCAATGCAGTTACATTTATTGTGAGGACTACTTACTTACCATAATTTCCACATTGATGCTATCTGTTACAGGCTCTAAACCGGAGTTTAAGCTGAAGACTCTGTATTTAACTGAAACAATATTACTGAATTAATACACTAAGAATGTAGTTTAAGATGTTAGGTTTTTATAGAGTAACACCTTTTTATCTGTGGATTAAGTAGAGAAACACGATTTTGACTGCGGATCAAAATTCTACAAAGATCTGGTAAAAAAAAGGACCACATGCATTTCAGGTAAAGTAACACCCCAATGTTCATCTCCCAGCTAGCTAGCTAAATGTCCATGAATGTTTCATGTGAGTTTCGACCCGACCCCAAATTAATCAAATTGATTCACAGGGGCAGACTGGCCATCTGGCATTTGCTCGAAATGCCAGATGGGTCGGTCCATTTTTAGCCCAGTGGGCCTGTTTAACTTGTCTTTTTTTTGCGCTAAATGATCATTATCTGGCTAAAAAAATTAATGGGCCGGTGTGTTAGGAATACCAGGGCCGATTTCTGGTCCCAGTCCGCCACCGAGCATAGGTGGTTGCTGAGCGATGCTAATTCGAAGTCTTTAGGTCAGTGGGCTCAGCCATACCTGTACTTTCCGGCGTGTAAATGGTTTTGTCCATTTGTATAAATATGTAGCCGGTTTGAAAGGAGACCAGGACTACTTTCTCAAGCTTGTGGCTTGGGAACTGAGCGTATAGGTTCACATACTGGCTCCCTGTGTAGTCCTCATCAAAGAAGTCAGGTCCCTCTGGGATCTGACAAGTTGGAGAAAACACAAGTGATTTTTTGTGCAAAGTTCACAACCATAGGTAAAATTGTGAAATTAATAACTTATATGAAGATACAGTCCCTTCAGAGAGTATTCATACCCCTTGACTTATTCTACATTTTGTGTTACAGCCTGAATTCAAAATTGACTAAATATATATATTTTTCTCACTCATCTACACACAATATCCCATAATGGCAAAGTGAAAACATGTTTTTAGAATGTGATGGAGCTTAGAGGGTGGGTGTGTGAAGGTCGGTATATTCCTGCTTGTTGCCTACATCTGCTGGCCAGGAGAGAGGATGGCCTGGAAGGGTAAAGAGCCTTTATTTAACTAGGCAATTCAGTTAAGAACAAATTCTTATTTACAATGACGGCCTACACCGGCCAAACCCGAACGCCGCCCAATCACAGGGATTGCAAATAAATTCATGAAAAATCCTACAATGTGATTTTCTGGATTTTTTTTTCTAATTTTGTCTGTCATAGTTGAAGTGTACCTATGATGAAAATTACAGGCCTCTCTCGTCTTTTTAAGTGGGAGAACTTGCACAATTGGTGGCTGACTAAATACCTTTTTGCCCCACTGTATCAGCACCCTGGATCTTACTAAGGGGTAGGGTGAGTACTTGGCAGCATATTTGGATGACATGATTGTGTCATCCAGCCCTAACTGGAAATCTCCCCTGAAGCAGCTCAACACTGTCTTGGAGGCTTTACACAGAGCAGGTCTAACCGCCAATGCAAAAAAATGCAGACTGGGACTTGAGGAAGCAGAATACCTGGGCTTTATCAGCGGGTGGTGCAACGTCAAACCACACGAGAAGAAAGTTCAAGCCATCCGACAGTGGCCACGGCCCCAAACCAAGTCTCAGGTAAAAACCTTTGAGGGGCTAACCAGCTATTACCGTAGGTTCATTCCTAACTATGCAATTGTATCTTGTCAACTCACAGACCTGACCAAAAACGACCCAGCCTAACAGGACTGACAAAGCGGAAGAAGCCTTCCAGAACTTGAAGGCCCTGTGCTCTGGACTGGTATTGGTGATGCCGGACTTTGGGAGAGAGATTGTGGTCCAGACTGATGCCTCCGACACAGGGGTGGGAGCGGTCTTGTCACAAGTGGTACAAGGAGAGGAGCATCCCATCATATATCAGTCGGAAACTGTTGCCTCGAGAAACAAAATAAAAGAGTGCCTAGCGGTGGGTGCAGTGGGCATTGAAGAAGTTAAAGTACTACCTCCTAGGACGACACTTCACTCTGGTCATGGACCATGCTCCTCTAGTCTGGATGTCCAGGAACAAGGAAACCAACGATAGTTACCAGGTGGTCTCTCTGACTCCAACAGTATTGTTTCTCTGTTGTCCACAGGTCCGGGTCAAAACAAGGAAATGCAGACGCCTTGTCCCACCGAAATCCTCTGTGGACAATGGCCTCGTTGGCTACATCTGCTGGCCAGGGGAGAGGATGGCCCGGAAAGGTATGAGCCTAATTGAACACACCTGAACATAACTAGTTTGGAGGTTGGGTGGTGGCTGGACATGAACCTAACGGACATTACTTGGCCGTTGACCTGACCCCAGTAAGGACAAGCCTGTTGGATTTCTGTTTACTCTTGTTGTATACACTGGTAAACAGCTTAGCTGTCCAGTAGCAGAGAGGGACCGGAAGACCTGTGTAGAAAGGTTTAAAGACGAGCTAGGTTTTCCTCTAGGATTTTGCCTGTGCTTAGCTACATTCCGTTTCCTTTTTATCCTGAAAAAGTCCTTAATGATTACAAGCATACCCATAACATGACGCAGACACCACTATGCTTGAAAGTATGGAGAGTGGTACTCAGTAATGTCTTGTATTGGATTTGCCCCAAACATAACAATTTGTATTCAGGACAAAAAGTGAATTGTGCAGCTGCAACTTATTATGTTATTATTTTTACTCTTAAACTCTAGGTTTGTCATAAGGAAGGGGTTGAATACTTATTGACTCAAGACATATCAGCTTTTACCTGTTTTTTCAAAAAACATAATTCCACTTTGGGGTATTGTGTGTAGGCCAGTGACGACAAAAAAAAATCTACATTTCATCAATTTTAAATTCAGTCTGTAACATATTATGTGTAAAAAGTCGAGGGGTGTGAATTCTTTCTGAAGCCATTTAATTTATGTGAGGAAACATGTATAAAGACTTACTTTAATGTCCTTAAGAGCCTGGTATTTGTTCACTGAATTCAGGGACACACTTGTGCTGTAAAGCAATTTATTTTGCGCAGGGAAGTTCGTCACCTTGATTTGGACATTGAGGTCATTCCCTGAGTAACCTTGAGCTTCAACAAAGACCCTCTCCATGCTACCCACCCGTAGAGGGTTAGGAGCAGACATGACATACCTGCAGTGATGAAGAGAGGGGAAAGGATGATTCAAAATATGGAGGGTGGAATATTGATTTGTGCTTGACTAAGCCCGGGATGTAATTCAGGGCACGTCACAGCACACTATAACACACTTTAAAGGTCATTTACAGTTGACCTGACATGGGCAGCGTTTACCATGAATGTGATCTCCACGAACGTTGGGAAAAATGCCTTTTGAAGGCATATTGTTGGCTGTTTTAGTGCACCATACTATAACACACCTTGCACTGAATCACAGGCTAGACGTTTTTGTTATGGAATGACTGACATCTGATCAATGTGTACATGCATCTGTCTGCGTGTGTGTTTTTGGGGAATCTGTCTGCAGATACATGCTGTGTTCGGAGCAGTGTAATAATCCATTTTTAGTTCCCATTTCTCACGCCATTCATAAAGTATAGCAAAATGTAGTAAACTGCTGAGAAATGTATTACCCCTGAACAAGGTTCCAAACCAGTAGACTTATTCAGCCATTCTGGCATGTCTAGTAGGCTAATGTTTCACTGACCCCTCTATGCAAACGTTGGGTTAAAAAATCATATAAACAGAATATGTTTTTTGTCAACCAAATATGTAGTTGATTTCAGTTGATTTGGCCATTGATAGGCGCAACTGTCCATCAATCAAATGTATTTATAAAGCCCTTTTTACATCAGCAGATGTCACAAAGTGCTTACACAGAACCCAGCCTAAAACCCCAAAAGAGGAAGTAAATGTAGATGTAGAAGCACAGTAGCTAGGGAACACTCCCTAGAAAAGTTGGGAACCTAGGATGAAACCTAGAGGAACCTGGCTCTGAGGGGTGGCCAGTCCTCTTCTGGCTGTGTCAAGTGGAGATTATAAGAGTGCATGGCCATTAAAGCCAGATCGTTCTTCAATATGTTCAAACGTTCCTAGATGACCAGCAGGGTCAAATAATAATCAGTGGTTGTAGAGGGTGGAATAGGTCAGCACCTCAGGAGTAAATGTCAGTTGGCTTTTCATAGCCGAGCATTCAGAGGTCAAGACGGTGGTTAAACAAAGACGATGTTTGTAGAGGTCGTTTAAAGACAACGAACCCATAGATTACAGTTTCTTCGGGCCCATAGACTACTTTTAGGGTGATGATCCTCTTAACATCAAGTTGTAAAATCCCAAACTTTCCCTTTGATTTAAAAAGTGAACAAAATCTCTTTAAGAATTTCCCCCCTCCTTTTTTAAAATAAAATATTGTACTTTTTTGTGTAATTGAAGGAAATAAAAATGTAACTGGTGTGTCATAACATTATGGTACCTGCAGTGGCCATGCAAACAAAACATGAATAAATTCACAACGCATGCACAGTAACTGGTAAACAAGTTGTATGGCACAAATCACGTTTCCATCCACAGTTTTTACGTAAGTAAAGTCATATCATATTAAATTTAAAAATCACAACAGCTGATGGAAACAGGAAGTTTCGGTATAATTTTATAAATGCAAACAGATCATTTGTTTGTTTGACATGGTGTGGTCTTTTTTGTCAGTAAATATATATTATAAGATAAATTGCGGTGGACACGCCTTTATAAACAAATATTGATATAATAACCATCATATCGTACTAGACTTGGAGTCACGTGAAGATATGGTGTCCTCCCACTATGACTCGGGAAACCATACTGTTTACTGGGCTACTGATGAAATAAATGAGGATGAACTTCACAGGGTGGTAAAAGTGCACAGTGATCTTTATGCTCCATTCCAATAAATATTGAGGGTCTTATTCTGGCGATATCATGACAAATACAAATATTATTGCTCTTATCCATAATAATCTCATCATCTAGACTAGTCTACCCGCACTATATCTGCGAGCTGTTGGCTAGAGCAGTGATTCTCAATTTGGGGGGTCGCGACCCCCACGTGCAGCACTTCCGCAGTGATGAAATGGCTAGCTACATTTTCACGCTGCACATACTCACTGACCAAAACAATAACAATTCTCACCCCACACATACCCACTTCAAGCGGAGATTGCTTAAGTTTTTTTTTCGGAGAACAAGTTACCTCTGGCTGAACATTTCGTTTGTGAGGAGTAGCTCACAAAGTTTGCCTACCTGGTGGATATTTTTTAGAATCTGAATTCGCTCAAAGTGTCAACGCAAGGGACGGGGGCACAATCGACTTGAACAGAGGGACAAAGTGGATGCCTTCAAGATGAAGCTTACCCTTTGGTCAAATCATATTTCTAACGGGACGATTGACATATTTCCCAATGCTAATTTCGAGATTTGGAATCTGATCAACAAAGCACACAGCGACACACTGAAAAAAACTGTTAAACAGCATCTTGTCAAGCACAGATAAACAGGTCAATTAGTTATTGTTCAGTATGTTAATTAACTCTGGCATTCATATTAGTTTTTATTGAACTGGTTAAAAATGTACACCTTTTCAAGGTTGTGAAGCTATTCATATGGTAATTGCTGATTACGAAATCCTAATGATTGTTGTTTTTTCCATTTTAAACACTGGTATGTGTTACTGTTCATTAACATAATTAGACTGGTTTCGATGTCATATTCTGAATCTGATCATTTATTACACCCACTCCTGAACTGGTTGCCTAATTAAATGGCTTATTCTCTTGAATTGATAATAAATGTTTTCTCAGTTAATATGGCTGTGTAATGACTTTCTTTTATACCATAATAGTAGCCCATTGAGCCAGAGTCTATTATGCAAGTGAAGCCTCTGCAATACAACATTACAAAATATAGCTGCAATACAACAGTCCATAATATTGGGTCGTGCCTCATTTGTCATTGTCAATTTTGGGTCCCCAGGCAAAATCAGTTGAGAACCACTGGTCTAGAGTACATGTGCCAAAACAAGATTAGGCACATTTGCTATTTAGCGCAACTGTTTTTGTGACAAAACTATTGGTACTGTTGAAAATGCAATGGAAAAATATTGAACTTCAGATTTAGATTTTGTACATGAAAACTTAAGCAAACAAGTACATTTTGTGTGCGCTACATCATTACACCCTGATTTTTATCCACAAAAAGTTAATTTTATCCGCAACAAGTCCTTCAAGCGGATTTTAGAATTTCGCATGAAAATCTGTCTCCAATTGCATGGAAATCTATCTATTAATACTACAATTTTTAGAAGTAATATTTATTATTCATCAATGTTTCTATGACACATTTTACCATGACAATTCTAGGAATGATGGCTGATTGCCTTTAGAATTGTGGCACCAAATGTTCTACCACATTGAAAACAATTTTATTCATGATGTACTCACAGCACTTCACCATTGGAGAGGAGAGGGAGAGACAGAGCCACAGCGGCCAGCAACACTAGCTCCACCAGCATAACGTGGGTCTGATTCAAGCCCAAATTAAATTGCTTCACCCAGGCTCAAGCTTTTATCGTGGCATTTTCCCAGACCATAACTCCGTTCTGCTTTTGACCCTCCCCTTTCGGACGAGTGCCAGACAACATGTTCACCCTCCCACCCTGTATTTGTTCTTATCAGAATTGGGAATTTACGGGAACAGAGAGAAAACAGTACAAGACACCCTTAAACCTTACTTCTGCCACCTAATTAATGAGACATTGAGTCTTTTTTTTATCTTAACTGTGTGTAATAGTTTATTTATTGCTGTTACAGTTTTTCCCAATTGCTAAAACACAATTTTGCAAACTAGGCTGGTTTTATCAAAATACTTAACACAGTTCACAAAACCACACACCCAAACTGCAAAATACCTCATAAATCCTGCAAAATGAAGCACTGCAACCAAAACTACATATAGCATTATCAAAATCAAATGTTTGCACGAAATGGCACACACTTCATTCATATTACCAGATTTTTGTCTAACCAACTACACACTGTTGGGCATAATGAAAAGCACTCTCATCTTTAGTATGCTTTGCCATAATACTAAAATAGTTCAAATTGTAGAAAATCTTCAGATGCACAGAAATATTTGCAGATACACACACACACGCTTTTGAAACAGTTTTTTATTTAGTCAGTGCAACATATGCACAGCAGATATATTTACATTGGACTGAACAAAAATATGCTCACAAAAAAACAGTAAACTGAAAAAGAAAAATTGCAGAAAAAATGTTCAGAAAAAATATATATAGAAAAAAAGGAGGCAAGAAAAATAATTAGGCAGCATCTTGCCGCACAGCTGGGTCTGTACGCCTCGTCCACATCACAGGCAATATCTTCCCTTGCCAGACATCGAGGGAAGAAGTGCCTTGAGTGCCTTATCCATCCCTGAATCGCACCAACATCAATCTCATCACATGCCTCTTCCATAGCTTGCACAAGAGGCATGAGCACAAAGGGCTGCCGGTCGTATACCTTCCACCGCCATGCCGAAAACAACTCTTCTATGGGGTTCAGAAATTGTGAGTATGGTGGGAGGTATTGCACGAGAAATGGTGGGTGGTCAGCAAACCAGTTTTGGACTGGGGCTGCACGATGAAAGCTCATATTGTCCCATACTACAACGTACCGGGTTCTTTGATGGTCTGCATCATTCATACGCTCTGGTGGTATGAGAATGTTGTGGAGTCTGTCCAGAAATGTGAGAATATGGGCTGTGTTGTATGGTCCAAGGTTGGCATGACGGTGGAGGACACCATGCGTATTGGAGATGGCAGCGCACATCGTGATGTTCCCACCACGTTGGCCAGGAACATCTATAATGGCTCTGTGGCCAATGACGTTTCTCCCCCTTCTTCTGGTATCTGCTAGGTTGAACCCAGCCTCATCTATAAAGATGAACTCATGTGGGATTGCATGAGCATCCATTTCCAGTACTCCCTGAAAACAAAGAACAAAAGCAGTCAATATGGTGTTATCCAGTACACTGGGAAACAATGTTGCGTGTAGTGTACTGCAGTCAATATTGTACTTACATCCACATATGCTCGTCTGACCTCTTTGTTTCTTTGAGAGTTTCTCTCAAACGGCACCTTATAAAGTTGTTTCATTCTGATTTGGTTTTGCTTGAGAATGCGAGCCAATGTGGACAGACTGACTCGTTGAATGTTGTTGAATATGGTGTTGCCTTGGATGATTTGGCTTTGAATTTCTCGTAATCTGATTTCATTATTTTCCAAAACCAAGTTTACAATGTTAGCTTCCTGTACCCTGGTGAACATTTGGCCTCTTCCTCTACCATGGTTGCGTCTCTCAGTCCTTTAGAAAAACAAAAATATAGGGCTTGGACAATGCAGCCTAAAGATATTTCCCCCACAGTAGAGTAAATTCTACAGGAAATGTGTGCAGTTAGTGTATGACATCAGCCATTTATGAAGTAGACAGGTGTCACCCAACTGATACACTATGACATGGGGTGTACTACATAGTGTGAGAGAAATTTTGGTTACATACCTGTACTCCAGTCTAAATGTCCGGATGATACAGGCGACAGTAAAACGGCTCAAGTTGGGCTGCCCTCTCTGTCCAGCCTCTCGCATTGTCAGCCCATGGTTGATGACATGATCAACTAAGGTTGCTCTGATTTCATTTGAAAGATGTTTGTCTTCTTTGGCCATGAACTCCTTTACCAGCTCTACCCATACCTCTCACTCTTCCTCCCCCTCTGATTCTCCCTCTTCCTCTTCCACTCTCTGCAACGGCTTCCATTGTTGTTGTAAAACAAAAAGGTGCTCAGCTGTGGTCTTTTCATAGTGCTTACTTCCTGATTGAAGTGGTAACAATGAACCATTGAGGTGTTTGGCCAGGTGGCACATGTATTGGCCAATTAGCTCATGTAGTGTAATTTTGAATGGCTGTGTTTTGAAATGGCAAACATGTGACTTTATGTCAGATTGTTGTGTCTTATTCAGAGAACCGTGTGCAGTGCATTTAAAAGTGCCATTTTGAATTGCAAAATGTGTGTAAAGCAGAAAATGTGTTTAGACCTTTGGAGACTTGAGAAGAGGTTTTGCTCTCTGTGTGTCAGTTTAAATAATTGTGCTGTGCATGTCATTTTAGTGTGTTAGCAATCGGAAAAAACTGTAAGTCTATACCTATGTATGTCAGTGCTTAAAATGCCATGTGGGTATACTACAGTTTTTTCCAACTGCTTACACACAAAATCTTTTCATGTCACACGATTTTTGAAACCTCTCACTCAAAGTGCAAAACTTCACACCAAATATCCAAAACCAATGTCAATTGCATAAAACACTTTTTTTCAAAACACTACACACAATTCTCTACCTAAAACACAAAAATCTAACAGGAAGTGACTTGCTTTCCTTTTCCAAACACAACCAATCAACATGCTACACTTATTCACCAGGTCACACACACACTCCTCACATGTGCAAACACTAATAGCTTAACTGATCACTAACCAATCACTGCTTTACTGTGGTATAGGCCTATAAATAGGTCAAAGGTCAGATGACCTTTTCGCTATACACCAAGTCACTTGGCTCTGTCATAACCTCACATGGTCTCTCCTATCATTGCTATGCAGACGACACACAATTAATCTTCTCCTTTCCCCCTTCTGATGACCAGGTGGCGAATCGCATCTCTGCATGTCTGGCAGACATATCAGTGTGGATGACGGATCACCACCTCAAGCTGAACCTCGGCAAGACGGAGCTGCTCTTCCTCCCGGGGAAGGACTGCCCGTTCCATGATCTCGCCATCACGGTTGACAACTCCATTGTGTCCTCCTCCCAGAGCGCTAAGAACCTTGGCGTGATCCTGGACAACACCCTGTCGTTCTCAACTAACATCAAGGCGGTGGCCCGTTCTTGTAGGTTCATGCTCTACAACATCCGCAGAGTACGACCCTGCCTCACACAGGAAGCAGCGCAGGTCCTAATCCAGGCACTTGTCATCTCCCGTCTGGATTACTGCAACTCGCTGTTGGCTGGGCTCCCTGCCTGTGCCATTAAACCCCTACAACTCATCCAGAACGCCGCAGCCCGTCTGGTGTTCAACCTTCCCAAGTTCTCTCACGTCACCCCGCTCCTCCGCTCTCTCCACTGGCTTCCAGTTGAAGCTCGCATCCGCTACAAGACCATGGTGCTTGCCTCGGAGCTGTGAGGGGAACGGCACCTCAGTACCTCCAGGCTCTGATCAGGCCCTACACCCAAACAAGGGCACTGCGTTCATCCACCTCTGGCCTGCTCGCCTCCCTACCACTGAGGAAGTACAGTTCCCGCGCAGCCCAGTCAAAACTGTTCGCTGCTCTGGCCCCCAATGGTGGAACAAACTCCCTCACGACGCCAGGACAGCGGAGTCAATCACCACCTTCCGGAGACACCTGAAACCCCACCTCTTTCAGGAATACCTAGGATAGGATAAAGTAATCCTTCTCACCCCCCCCTTAAAAGATTTAGATGCACTATTGTAAAGTGGCTGTTCCACTGGATGTCTTAAGGTGAACGCACCAATTTGTAAGTCGCTCTGGATAAGAGCGTCTGCTAAATGACTTAAATGTAAATGTAAATGTTTTGAACAATGGATGCCAACAATGGACAGTGAGCAAGAGGAGTAGGAGGAAGAGGGCAAAGAAGAGAAGGAAGGAGAGCCATCTCTGATGAGATTAGGGCAACACTTGTTGATCATGTGATCAACCACGGTTTAACCATGGACTCAGAGTCCAGCCCAACTTGAGTTGATTTACAGTGGCGTCCATAATTCGAACCTTCAGAAATGAGAACAGGTATGCAACTATCTAATGACTATTTTAGCATTACAGTAATGTACTGTAAAATACATATGACTGCAGAGTATTGCATAAACATTTGTAACTCTAAGCCATCCATTTACTGCACTGCATTGAATGAATGAGGTTGGTTATCATGCTGTACATTGTTTACAGTTCCTATGCTGAACACATACTGTGTTTGAATTCTGTACAGAGTGGAAGGCAAAGACATCATGGAGGACGAGGACGCTTGTTTACAGATGTACAAGAGACTGCAATTATGAATATGGTTTTGGCCAACGATGCAATTAGGATTCGAGAGATAAGAGAGCTTATCTTGAATAATGACACCATATTTACAGTTTTTCTCAGTCGCTTTGGTGCATTTCTTAGATCAAAAGTGCAATTCTTGATACTAATTGTACAAATTCCAAATAATCTAGTCACTTGTGCACATCATTAAAGCAATTTCTTATTCCTTTGAACAAATTGCAATTGATAATGTACAAGTGTCAGCTTTTTTCCACATTATCAATTGCTCATGTCATGTTGATCAAAATATAGTAGATGATTCTCTGTTGAATAGTCTTACCCCCATAAGCCATTACATGCAAAATTGTTGAACTATTTGTCATCAAGCATAGTTTTACACATTTCTATTAGACCTTTTGTACAAAATGTGAATTGATGAATCGTGCAGGTGAAATTGACCCTCACTCATGAAGGAATGTAAAGTGTTAGTTCAACCAACAATCAACCAGTTGTCTAAATTGCTCAAAGGTGCATCTCATGAAGAATCAATTGGCAAGCATATATAGACAGACCACAACAGAGTTGCAATTTTCCTATAATGGATGGACCAGGAAACGAACAGGGTCAACAGCCAAGAGGAGCAAGGATGCATGGTGGAAGGCAAAACAGAGGAAGAGGCAGAAGAGGACATAGGCGCATAGCTGATGACATAAGGGCCACTATTGTAGACCATGTTGTCAATGGCCTTACAATGGCTGAGGCGGGTCGAAGGGTGCAGACGACTATTGGGAGATCAACCGTGTCCTCAATAGTTCAAACGTTTCGAAGAGAGAACAGGTATGTCCACCAATGTACAGTGCACTATTACTGTATATAAGCAGTATACTGTATACTTCCTACAATGCTTCATATTACAGTAGTCTACTTGTATTTCACAGCATACAGGTATATACTCTATACCGATACATACTGCACCTTACATGCACCCACCTGTATGTTTTACAGTAAAATGTGTGTTCGCATAGTTTTTGTCTATGTGAAAGTGTGCGATGCATCACTGCATTTTTCCCCACATAGGACTGCAAGATTACCTCAAACCGGTGGCAGAGGACGCCTTTTCACACCTCAACAAAAGGAGGATATTTGCACCATGGTCCGTGCTAACAACGCCATGAGACTCAGGGAAATACAAAGGACCATTATAGAAGACAACGATGTCTTTGAAAACATCCATATGGTTAGCATCTCAACCATCGACAGGGTGCTGCATAGAAACCAGATGAGTATGAAACAGCTGTACCGTGTACCATTCCAAAGGAATGAGGACAGAGTTAAGGAGCTACGGTACCAGTATGTACAGGTAAAACATATATCTATGTAACTACTTTACAGCAACATTTTATAGTGATACATAGTACAGTAAGCATAAACTGCACACATTTCCATTGCTGTGGAAGGAACATGCAATATATGTACATTTTACGTCACTCTTCCTTACCCAAAACAAATTCAACTGGGATATAGTGTATAATGGAGTTGGAATCAAGTGAACCCTCTCACAACTTTGTATACGTGGATGAGGCTGGCTTCAACCTGACCAAACGCAGAAGGCGGGGTCGGAATATCATTGGTCACAGAGCTACTGTGGATTTGCCAGGCCAACGGGGAGGAAATATCACCATGTGTGCTGCTATTTCGGAGCATGGCGTCCTAACCCATATCCCCCTTATAGGGCCATACAACACCCAGCATCTACTCAACTTTTTAGAGACTCTCTACAGGGCTCTCATCCCTGATGATGAGAGGGGTCTGTTTAGAGAGAATTTGCCAAAGTATGTGGCCATTTGTGATAATGTGAGTTTCCATCGATCAAACATCATAAGGCAATGGTTTGTGACCCACCCGAGGATGCTCATAGAATTCCTCCTACCTTATTCACCATTCCTTAACCAGTGCTGCGGGCAAAGTTGTGGTTTCCTGTGTTTCTTTCTAATTTCGTTTTTTTTTCTCCTTTGTGCCCCTTTGGTTGTCCAGTCTCTTTCAATCAATAACACGCATACAGTAATATGTAAATAGTACTGTTGAAATTGATATATGCCATAGAAGTGCAGCCTTGTGCATTTTCAATACAGTAACTGTCATCCAAACTGTAGCCTAAGTTTACATCAGGTAATACTGTTAAAGTACACAGTTACGTTGACAACATGCCTAAACATTTTGACGACCTTGTTCGTGAACAATGACTCAATGACTTATCATTCTGATGACACTGACATGATCATTGGCATGAATATTTACTTTTGAGAGATGTACTAAGGATTTTTAGTGACGTACTAGCTTTAGAAACATACCTATTGTATATTGCAGTTTGTACAAATTTTTCGGAGAAATGCACTTATTATTTTGCACATGTTAGGGATGATGTGAAAAATGCACCAAAGCGACTGAGAAACTGTAACGACATCAATGATGTAAGCCTGTCAACCATACAACGCATCCTCCAACGGCACCGAGTGACGATGAAACAACTTTACAAGGTGCAACTTGAGAGAAACTCTGTCAGAGTCAAGAATATGCGACATTACTTTGTAGAGGTATGTATGCAACACTACTTCCAAAACCAGGACAGAGGGCAATTACCAATGTCCCTGGACAGCGTGGGGGTAATATAACCATGTGTGCTGCCATCACTCAAAACGGGGTCCTCCATCACAATGCCACACTGGGTCCGTACAACACCGGCCATATGCTCACTTTTCTGGATGCAATTTACACAATGCTTGTCCCTGATCCAGATCAGGAGCCTGCTAGATTTGTGGTTTTATGGGACAATTTTAGTTTTCACCGGGCTGTTCTGGTCCAAAACTGGTTTGCCACCCATCCACAAATTGTAGTTTTGCACCTACCCCCATGTTCACCTTTTCTAAATCCCATAGAGGAATTTTTCTCAGCCTGGTGCTGGAAAGTGTATGATCGCCAACCCTATGCCCGCATGCCGCTTCTCCAGGCAATGGAGGACGCATGTGGGGACATAGAGGTTGCCTCTGTCCAAGGTAGGATAAGCCATGCTAGGAGATACTTCCCTCGATGTTTGGTAAGAGAAAACGTATCTTGTGATGTGGACGAAGTATTGTGGCCAGACCCAGGCCGGAGAAGAGATGAAGCGTAGCTTAGCACTGGTTAGCACCCCCCCCCCCCCCCCCCCCGGGACCCCACACACACACACACAATTGTGTTCTTTACTGTATTCTAAAGAATATACTTTTGGTTTACATATGTTTATGGTTTTGTTGTATGCTACTGTATACAACTAATGTTTGGCCTAATAAATATTTTCTGTTTCTACATTGCATTGGTGTTTACAGTGTACTTGTTACCCCTCTCAGCAGATTACTTTCACTGTAGAACATTGTATTGAAATAAGCCTATGAAAGACCAAAGAGATTTAGATTTAGAACAACAGTGTTTACATGGTATATCCAAAAATGTACTATTATGAAAGCAGTGTTTGCCATTTGATGCAAATGCTTCATTCTGACATGTGTTTATGGCATTTTGAAAACAGTGTTACATTTTGAAGGAGATGTGAGGCATTTTGCATTTTGTGTGTGCAGTTTTGGGAATTGTGTGTAGAGTTTTGAAAACGTGTGTAAGCAGTTGGAAAAAAGAAACTGGAAAAAACTTGGATTTGGGAAACTGGTTGGCTAGATAAATTAAATGAATGTGTGAAGGAGCTCAAATGAGACTCTTTAAAAGAAAAACATTAGGCTAAGTAGGTTTTTGTACTTAACTTTGACCAAATAGATGATTGAGCCCTACTTGCCCACCAATACTTTAATGTTTTATGATTTAGCTGGTGTGTGTGTTTACTGATTGTTTCAACATTTCCTAGCAGCTCTTATCTCTCTCTGAAAACTGTGTTTGTTATGTGAAAGGCTAGTGGCAGAGCCCCCATTTTTTTTTTTTGAATTTTTTGGGGGATTTTTTTTTTTGATTATCCAACTCGAGGTATAACAAAATAAAACATTTTTTTCACATCCCTAATGTCTCCCATTTATGAAATGGATGGTTGTGTAGAAATGTTTTACTGCAAAGGGGGTTAAATTGATAGATAGTGTCACAACCCCCCCCCCCTCCTAAAAGTGCAGAATAATTACAGGGTTGAGGGGTGATGGGACACACAAACTAATGTAAACCAATACCGCATGCTCTGATATTGCTCAAATTTTTAATATAAGTTGTCAGTCATATGCACTACATACACAAATAGCCCTAAGATATCAAATTTTATCTTGGAAATATAGACCTGGAAACAGATAAAATAGGTGAAAATATCTATCATGAATATTTATGATGAATGTAAGCTTTACTTTTTGGTGCTTGATTACTAGACAACTTTCCAAGTCAAATTTGCTCTCATTCACTGCTGTATGGTCCTTCTGTCTGACAAATGTACAAACAGTTACACATGTTGTGGCTATTGTAATCTAATCGGCTCTAACGAAAACAAGTGGGCTCAGACACTGGAAACTCATTTTTTTCAGTCAATGGTTCGTCTGTGGATTTGATTTGTTCTGCCCACTCTCTTGCAATTACGAATGAAACATTTATTACATTTATATTTTGTTTCACAGATCTACACAATAACTCAATGTCAAAGTGGAATTGTGTTTTTAGAAATGTTTACAAATTATACTGAACAAAAATATAAATGCAACATTTAAGTGTTGGTCCCATGTTTTATGAAATCAAAGATTTTTCCATACGCACAAAAAGCTTATTTAGCTCAAATTTTGTGCTCAAATCCCTGTTAGTGAGCATTTCTCCTTTGCCAAGATAATTCATCCACCTGACAGGTGTGGAAAATCAAGAAGCTTATTAAACAGCATGATCATTACACAGGTGCACCTTGTGCTGGAGACAATAAAAGGCCACTCTAAAATGTGCAGTTTTGTCACATGACAATGCCACAGATGTCTGAAGTCTGTCTTCTCCAACCTATCTCCTGATTCTGCCTCCTCAACCCTCCTCTCCTCCCTTTCTGCATCCCTTGATTCTCTATGTCCCCTATCCTCCAGGCCGGCTCGGTCCTCCCCTCCTGCTCCGTGGCTCGACGACTCATTGCGAGCTCACAGAACAGGGCTCCGGGCAGCCGAGCGGAAATGGAGGAAAACTCGCCTCCCTGCGGACCTGACATCCTTTCACTCCCTCTCTACATTTTCCTCTTCTGTCTCTGCTGCTAAAGCCACTTTCTACCACTCTAAAGTCCAAGCATCTGCCTCTAACCCTAGGAAGCTCTTTGCCACCTTCTCCTCCCTCCTGAATCCTCCTCCCCCTCCCCCCCCCTCCTCCCTCTCTGCAGATGACTTCGTCAACCATTTTGAAAAGAAGGTCGACGACATCCGATCCTCGTTTGCTAAGTCAAACGACACCGCTGGTTCTGCTCACACTGCCCTACCCTGTGCTCTGACCTCTTTCTCCCCTCTCTCTCCAGATGAAATCTCGCGTCTTGTGACGGCCGGCCGCCCAACAACCTGCCCGCTTGACCCTATTCCCTCCTCTCTTCTCCAGACCATTTCCGGAGACCTTCTCCCTTACCTCACCTCGCTCATCAACTCATCCCTGACCGCTGGCTACGTCCTTCTGTCTTCAAGAGAGCGAGAGTTGCACCCCTTCTGAAAAAACCTACACTCGATCCCTCCGATGTCAACAACTACAGACCAGTATCCCTTCTTTCTTTTCTCTCCAAAACTCTTGAACGTGCCGTCCTTGGCCAGCTCTCCCGCTATCTCTCTCAGAATGACCTTCTTGATCCAAATCAGTCAGGTTTCAAGACTAGTCATTCAACTGAGACTGCTCTTCTCTGTATCACGGAGGCCCTCCGCACTGCTAAAGCTAACTCTCTCTCCTCTGCTCTCATCCTTCTAGACCTATCGGCTGCCTTCGATACTGTGAACCATCAGATCCTCCTCTCCACCCTCTCCGAGTTGGGCAACTCCGGCGCGGCCCACGCTTGGATTGCGTCCTACCTGACAGGTCGCTCCTACCAGGTGGCGTGGCGAGAATCTGTCTCCTCACCACGCGCTCTCACCACTGGCGTCCCCAGGGCTCTGTTCTAGGCCCTCTCCTATTCTCGCTATACACCAAGTCACTTGGCTCTGTCATAACCTCACATGGTCTCTCCTATCATTGCTATGCAGACGACACACAATTAATCTTCTCCTTTCCCCCTTCTGATGACCAGGTGGCGAATCGCATCTCTGCATGTCTGGCAGACATATCAGTGTGGATGACGGATCACCATCTCAAGCTGAACCTCGGCAAGACGGAGCTGCTCTTCCTCCCGGGGAAGGACTGCCCGTTCCATGATCTCGCCATCACGGTTGACAACTCCATTGTGTCCTCCTCCCAGAGCGCTAAGAACCTTGGCGTGATCCTGGACAACACCCTGTCGTTCTCAACTAACATCAAGGCGGTGGCCCGTTCTTGTAGGTTCATGCTCTACAACATCCGCAGAGTACGACCCTGCCTCACACAGGAAGCAGCGCAGGTCCTAATCCAGGCACTTGTCATCTCCCGTCTGGATTACTGCAACTCGCTGTTGGCTGGGCTCCCTGCCTGTGCCATTAAACCACTACAACTCATCCAGAACGCCGCAGCCCGTCTGGTGTTCAACCTTCCCAAGTTCTCTCACGTCACCCCGCTCCTCCGCTCTCTCCACTGGCTTCCAGTTGAAGCTCGCATCCGCTACAAGACCATGGTGCTTGCCTACGGAGCTGTGAGGGGAACGGCACCTCAGAACCTCCAGGCTCTGATCAGGCCCTACACCCAAACAAGGGCACTGCGTTCATCCACCTCTGGCCTGCTCGCCTCCCTACCACTGAGGAAGTACAGTTCCCGCGCAGCCCAGTCAAAACTGTTCGCTGCTCTGGCCCCCCAATGGTGGAACAAACTCCCTCACGACGCCAGGACAGCGGAGTCAATCACCACCTTCCGGAGACACCTGAAACCCCACCTCTTTCAGGAATACCTAGGATAGGATAAAGTAATCCTTCTCACCCCCTTAAAAGATTTAGATGCACTATTGTAAAGTGGCTGTTCCACTGGATGTCTTAAGGTGAACGCACCAATTTGTAAGTCGCTCTGGATAAGAGCGTCTGCTAAATGACTTAAATGTAAATGTAAATGAAGGTTAGAGGGAGCATGCAATTGGCATGCTGGCTGCAGGAATCTCCACCAGAGCTGTTGCCAGAGAATTGAATGTTAATTTCTCTACCATGTCATTTTAGAGAATTTGGCCTCACAACCGCAGACGAAGTGTAACCACACCAGCCCAGGATCTTGACATCCGGGTTCTTCACCTGCGAGACGAGCCACCCGGACATCTAATGAAACTATGGGTTTGCACAACTAAATAATTTCTACACCAACTGTCATAAACCTTATCAGGGAAGCTCATCTGCTTGCTCGTCGTCCTCACCAGGGTCTTGACCTAACTTCAGTTCGGAGTGCTCCATAGTGTTGGTGTTTTTTAAATATTTTTTAATATTTTTTATTTCACCTTTATTTAACCAGGTAGGCAAGTTGAGAACAAGTTCTCATTTACAATTTCGACCTGGCCAAGATCAAGCAAAGCAGTTTGACACATACAACGACACAGTTACACATGGAGTAAAACAAACATACAGTCAATAATACAGTATAAACAAGTCTATATACAATGTGAGCAAATGAGGTGAGATAAGGGAGGTAAAGGCAAAAAAAGGCCATGGTGGCAAAGTAAATACAATATAGCAAGTAAAACACTGGAATGGTAGATTTGCAGTGGAAGAATGTGCGAAGTAGAAATAAAAATAGTGTGGTGCAAAAATAAATAAAATAAATACAGTAGGGAAAGAGGTAGTTGTTTGGGCTAAATTATAGGTGAGCTATGTACAGGTGCAGTAATCTGTGAGCTGCTCTGACAGTTGGTGCTTAAAGCTAGTGAGGGAGATAAGTGTTTCCAGTTTCAGGGATTTTTGTAGTTCGTTCCAGTCATTGGCAGCAGAGAACTGGAAGGAGGGGCGGCCAAAGAAAGAATTGGTTTTGGGGGTGACCAGAGAGATATACCTGCTGGAGCGTGTGCTACAGGTGGGAGATGCTATGGTGACCAGCGAGCTGAGATAAGGGGGGACTTTACCTAGCAGGGTCTTGTAGATGACATGGAGCCAGTGGGTTTGGCGACGAGTATGAAGCGAGGGCCAGCCAACGAGAGCGTACAGGTCGCAATGGTGGGTAGTATATGGGGCTTTGGTGACAAAACAGATTGCACTGTGATAGACTGCATCCAATTTGTTGAGTAGGGTATTGAAGGCTATTTTGTAAATTACATCGCCGAAGTCAAGGATTGGTAGGATGGTCAGTTTTACAAGGGTATGTTTGGCAGCATTAGTGAAGGATGCTTTGTTGCGAAATAGGAAGCCAATTCTAGATTTAACTTTGGATTGGAGAAGTTTGATGTGGGTCTGGAAGGAGAGTTTACAGTCTAACCAGACACCTAGGTATTTGTAGTTGTCCACGTATTCTAAGTCAGAGCCGTCCAGAGTATTGATGTTGGACAGGCGGGCAGGTGCAGGCAGCAATCGGTAGAAGAGCATGCAATTAGTTTTACTTGTATTTAAGAGCAATTGGAGGCCACAGAAGGAGAGTTGTATGGCATTGAAGCTTGCCTGGAGTGTTGTTAACACAGTGTCCACAGAAGGGCCAGAAGTATACAGAATGGTGTCGTCTGCGTAGAGGTGGATCAGAGACTCACCAGCAGCAAGAGCGACATCATTGATGTGTACAGAGAAGAGAGTCGGTCCAAGAATTTAACCCTGTGGCACCCCCATAGAGACTGCCAGAGGTCCGGACAGCAGACTCTCCGATTTGACACACTGAACTCTATCAGAGAAGTAGTTGGTGAACCAGGCGAGGCAATCATTTGAGAAACCAAGTCAAGTCTGCCGATGAGGATGTGGTGATTGACAGAGTCGAAAGCCTTGGCCAGATCAATGAATACGGCTGCACAGTTATGTTTTTTATCGATGGCGGTTATGATATCGTTTAGGACCTTGAGCGTGGCTGAGGTGCACCCATGACCAGCTCTGAAACCAGATTGCATAGCAGAGAAGGTATGGTGAGATTCGAAATGGTCGGTAATCTGTTTGTTGACTTGGCTTTCGAAGACCTTAGAAAGGCAGGGTAGGATAGATATAGGTCTGTAGCAGTTTGGGTCAAGAGTGTCCCCCCCTTTGAAGAGGGGGATGACCGCAGCTGCTATCCAATCTTTGGGAATCTCAGATGACACGAAAGAGAGGTTGAACAGGCTAGTAATAGGGGTGGCAACAATTTCGGCAGATAATTTCAGAAAGAAAGGGTCCAGATTGTTTAGCCCGGCTGATTTGTAGGGGTCCAGATTTTGCAGCTCTTTCAGAACATCCGCTGATTGGATTTGGGAGAAGGAGAAATGGGGAAGGCTTGGGCGAGTTGCTGTGGGGGGTGCAGTGCTGTTGACCGGGGTAGGAGTAGCCAGGTGGAAAGCATGGCCAGCCGTAGAAAAATGCTTATTGAAATTCTCAATTATTATAGTGGATTTATCAGTGGTGACAGTATTTCCTATCTTCAGTGCACTGGGCAGCTGGGAGGAGGTGTTCTTATTCTCCATGGACTTTACAGTGTCCCAGAACCTTTTTGAGTTAGTGTTGCAGGAAGCAAATTTCTGCTTGAAAAAGCTAGCCTTGGCTTTTTTTCTAACTGCCTGTGTATAATGGTTTCTAGCTTCCCTGAACAGCTGCATATCACGGGGGCTGTTCGATGCTAATGCAGAACGCCATAGGATGTTTTTGTGTTGGTTAAGGGCAGTCAGGTCTGGGGAGAACCAAGGGCTATATCTGTTCCTGGTTCTAAATGTCTTGAATGGGGCATGCTTATTTAAGAAAAAATAACCAAAAATAACCGGCATTTAAAACAAATACCATAACCAGGTTATGGTATGGGCAGGCATAAGCTACAGTCAACGAAGACAATTGCATTTTATCGAAGGCAATTTGAATGAAAGATACCATGACGAGATCCTGAGACCCATCGTCGTGCCATTCATCCACCGCCATCCCCTCATGTTTCATCATGATAATGCACAGCCCCATGTCACATCTGTACACAATTCCTGGAAGCTGAAAATGTCCCAGTTCTTCTATGGCCTGCATACTCACCAGACATGTCACCCATTGAGCCAGTTTGGGATGCTCTGGATCGACGTGTACGTCATCGTGTTCCAGTTCCCAACAATATCCATCGACTTCGCACAGCTATTGAAGAGGAGTGGGTCAACATTCCACAGGCCACAATCAAAAGCCTGATCAACTATATGCCAAGGAGATGTACTGTATCATGCTGCATGAGGCAAATAGTGGTCACACCAAATACTGACTGGTTTTCTGATCCACGGCCCTAACTTTTTTGAAAAGGTATCATTGACCAACAGATGCATATCTGTATTCCCAGTCATGAAATCCATACATTAGAAATGGAATAGAGCCAAGCACAAGAGCTGGGTTCATACGAGAGGTCCATGGCTCTGTTAATAAGGGTAGTGTTCGAGCATCCACTGGAGGGCAGATAGGGAGGTAAACGATTACTCCCACTCCGGCAGGGTGCCAAGATCGCTGTGGAATATGCCCTCACCTACCGTGGCAGCCTCCAGCAGATGGAATGAGCCGGCACTCCACTCCCTATTCCGAAGTGGACTGGGTGAGGAGGTCCAGACAGGGTTGGCGTGCTGAGCCGATGACCTTTCCTTGGATACGCTTATCGCGATGGCCATCCGTCTGGACAACCTTCTTCAGGAGTATCAGTGCCCCACTTCGCCTCTCTCCCTCCTCCTTTCGTCGTCCTGGGGCAGAGCCTGATTTCACGGAGGTAGGGGCCACACACCTCCCGACTGCAGAGCGGCGTCGCTGGAAACAGCTGGGGCTCTGTTCCTATTGTTAACAGGAGGGTTATCAGCTTCAGCAGTGTCCGGTGAGTCCTAACCCGAGGTCCACGGGGGCAGAGGGGCGGGCCCCGTGATCACCCATCTTCCAGGGTAGGCGTGAGTATTACATCATCATCGCTTTCCGCCATACCATTCCTGATTTCCATTTCACTGACTGGCTGTCCCTCATGTGTTGTCTCGACAGCCCTAGTGGACTCTCGGGCTGCGGGGAATTTCATCGACCAGGCACTCGCCTCCTCCCTGAACATCACCTCATACTCACTCTCCTCTCCTCTTCCGGTCCAAGCCCTGGATAATCAACCAGTGAGATCTGGCACAATCACGCACATCACAGCACCACTCACACTCACCGTGGGCCCCATCTACCAAGAAAGCCTTTGCTTCCTCCTCATCATTGCATCCGTACACAAACTCATCCTCAGTCTCCCATGACTCAACTCTCGGTTGTGTGGTCATGTGGTTGCCCTCCAGCCCATGAGGTTTTCTCTAAGACCCACGCCACCTGTCTCCCTCCTCATCGCCCCTGGGACTGTTCCATCGACCTGCTTGCAGGCTCTGCGCAGCCATGTCTACCCTCTGTCGGTGGCTGAAAACGAGGCCATGGAGGAGTACATCGAGGATGCTCTCCAACAGGGTTTCATCCGCCTATCCACCTCCCCTGCATAGGAAGGCTTCTTTGTGGCCAAGAAGTACGCAGGTCTATGTCCATGCATCAATTAAAGAGGACTCAATTCCATCACCACCAAGTACCGCTACCCTTTCCCATTGTTGCCGGCCACTGTCGAACAGCTTTGCAGGGCCCGTTTTTTTTCTAAACTGGAACTGCGGGGTGCCAACAATCTGATCCTCATCCGGGAGCGGCACTACGAGTACTTGGTGATGCCTTATGGATTAGTCAATGCTGTGTTCCAGGCATTTGTGAAAGAGGTGTCGACAACATCCAAAGTCCTGGGACGCCTCCTGGAAAACTGCCTGTATGTGAAAGTGGAGAAGTGCCAGTTCCATCAGGTCGCTGTCTCCTGTTTGGGACGCCAGATCAGCCCACAGGGAGTGATTATGGATGAAAGGAAAGTCGAGGCAGTCAGGTCAACTTCTACCACCGCTGCTTCTTTAAAAACTTCAGTTCCATTGCCTCTCACCTCTCTCCTCAAGGGCGGTCCCCGTGAGTTGATGTGGAGTCCTGCAGCTGATGAGGCCCTCCGCCTACTGAAGGGCCATTTGACCTTCGTCCCGTTACTGAAACAACCAGATTCTACGCTGTCCTTCGTGGTGTAGGTGGATGCCTCAGAAGTGGCAGTGGGGGCTGTCCATTCCCAACGCCAAGGTAACCCACATATATCCATGTGCATACTACTCAAATAAACAGTCTCCTGCAGAGAGGAACTACGACGTTGGCGACCAGGATCTCCTTGTGGTGAAGTTGGCATTAGAAGAGTAGAGACACTGGCTGGAGGGTGCCAAGGACCCATTTCTCATCCTCACCAACCATTGGAACCTTGAGTACATATGGACGGCGAGGCGGCTGAACCCATGCCAAGCAAGGTGGGCCCTTTTCTTCACTAGATTCAAATTCACCCTGTCATATCGCCCAGGTTAAAAAAATAATTAAAGCTGATGCCCTGTCCCATCTCCACTATTCGGGAGAAGCTCCTGGGCGCCCACAACCCTCACCGCTGGACACCCAGGTATCACCCGCACTATTCAATCCATCTCCGCAAAGTACTGGTGGCCCATCTTGGAGCGGGACGTTGCCCGCTATGTCAATTCCTGCTCCGTATGTGCCCAAACAAAATCTCCCCGGCAGCCTCACATCCGGGTACTGGCCGCAATCCAACGGGCAGGTGGAGATATCAACCAGGAGCTGGAGAGGTTCCTTAGGAGTCACTGCCCAGTTCCTTCCCTGGGGGAGTACACCCAGAACTCACTTTGTCACTCCTCCACCGGGCTGACTCCCTTCCAGTGCGTCCTGTGATATCAGCCAGCCCTGGCCCCGTGGACCCCGAGCCAGACTGAAGCCCCTGTTCCGGTGCGCATAGGAGGTTTGTAACGCTTCCCACGTCCACTGCCAGAAGGAGCAGGCAGACCGCTACCTCATTGAGGCTCCTGTGTTCCGTCCTCGAGATCACGTCTGGCTTTCCACCAGGGAACCTCCCGCTCCACCTGCCCTGCCGGAAGCTGATCCCCCCCGGTTTGTAGGGCCCTTCAAGGTCCTCCGGCGGGTCAACGAGGTAACACATCGATTACAACTCCCCCCCCAACTACCAGATCTCACCCTCTTTTCATGTTTCCCTTTTCAGGCCTGTGGTTTCTGGTCCCCTGGCTGGTGCCGTCCCCCGTGTCACACCTCTGCCTCTCCTGGACATCGATGGGGCTACCGCCATGCCAGGCCTGGGCAATTCCAGTCCTTAGGGGCCTGACAGGTGTCACACTTTTGCCCTAGCCCCAGCTAACACACCTGACTCCAATAATCAACTAATCGTGACCTTCAGTTAAAAATTAAATTAGTATAAATCAGGTGTGTTTTCTAAGGATGGGGGAAAAGTGTGACACCTATCAGACCCCCGTGGACTGGAATTGCCCAGGCCTGGCCTATACCATCAGGTCCCTCCACGCTCCAGCGCTCGACTTCGCCAATCTACTAACCACCGGTCCTGGCAGCCGTCATCACACACACCTGTTCCCCATTGTTACGCACACCTGGACCTACTGTCATCACCTTGATTACTCTCCCTTTATTTAGTCCTGGGTAGGCTCAGTCATCAGGCAGTATTGGTTTTGGTCATGTTCAGTACGCTTCTCCTGTTTTGTTCTGCCTTATTCTTATCATTACACTCACCTTCTGCACCTGCTTCCTGACTCCCAGTGTTTCCGTTACACACTAGGAGACAAATTCCCCTTTCACAGGACAATAACCTAAAAGACTAGGCGATATATACAATGGAGTTGCTTACCAAGACGACATTGAATGTTCCTGAGTGGTTCAGTTACAGTTTTGACTTAATAACATCTAGTGACTCCATCCCGGGTCCGGGAGCGTAATCATCGACTGACACTAATTAGCATAACGCAACAGACATAAATATTCCTAGAAAATATTCCTATTCATGAAAATCACAAGTGAAATACATTGAAACACAGCTTAGCCTTTTGTTTGTCACCCTGTCATCTCAGATTTTCAAAATATGCTTTACAGCCAAAGCTAGACAAGCATTTGTGTAAATTTATCAATAGCCTCGCATAGCATTTTGTCCAGCTAGCAGCAGGTAACTTGGTCACGGAACTCAGAAAAGCAATCAAATTAAATCGTTTACTTTTGATGAGCTTCGGATGTTTCCACTCACCAGACTCCCAGTTAGATAGCCAATGTTCCTTTTTTCCCAAAATATTATTTTTGTAGGCGAAATAGCTCCGTTTGTTCTTCACGTTTGGCTGAGAAATCTCCCGGAAATTGCAGTCACGAAAACACCAAAAAATATTCCAAATTAGCTCCATAATATTGACAGAAACATGGCAAACGTTGTTTATAATCAATCCTCAAGGTGTTTTTCAAATATCTATTCGATAATATGTCCACCGGGACAATTTTTCAGTAGGACCGATTGGAATAATGGCTACCTCTGTATTTTACGTGAGAATCACTCTGAGATCTATCAGGTGACCACTTGCGCAATGTAGCCGCTTACGGGTATTCTTCAACATAAATGTGTAAAACTACATCACAATGCTGTGGGAATACGGAGAAAAAGTAATCTGGTTGATAGCCCATTCACTGCTCAATAGGGACGCAGAGCTTTCAAAAGATGAGTCACTTCCGGATTGGATTTTTTTCAGGTTTGTGCCTACAATATCAGTTCTGTTATACTCACAGACAATATTTTTTACAGTTTTGGAAACTTTAGAGTGTTTTCTATCATAAGGTGTCAATAATATGCATATTCTAGCATCATAAAAAATTTATAACACCAAAACAGTCTTTATGAGTTGTACAAAATTTATATTTACACGTGATTTAATTTGAATGAAATGGTATTATGGCAGTGATATTGGATTTGAGGCAATAGGGAAGGGTGTGGCCGGCAAGGATGTTCTTGTCCCATCACGCTCAATTGACTCCTGTGGCGGGCCGGGCGCAATGCACGCTGACACGGTCACCAGGTGTGCAGTGTTGCCTCCTGCTTCTGGGTTAAGTGGGTGTTGTGTCAAGAAGCAGCTCGACTGGGTTGTGTTTTGGAGGACGCACAGCTCTCAACCTTCGCCTATCCCGAGTCTGTAGTTACAAGACTGTGTAACTACTAATTGGATAAAAATACTAAAAATAATTCTTAAAAGATAGGTGTAACTGTATGAATTTTTGTCAGACAAGAGGACCATATAGTACTGAATGAGAGCAAATTTGTCAGCTAATCAGCTACAAAAACAGTAGCCTACATTCGTCATA
Source organism: Oncorhynchus nerka (assembly GCF_034236695.1). Classification (NCBI taxonomy): domain Eukaryota; kingdom Metazoa; phylum Chordata; class Actinopteri; order Salmoniformes; family Salmonidae; genus Oncorhynchus; species Oncorhynchus nerka. The sequence goes on from NC_088416.1 coordinate 11,860,933, forward strand.
AAACTTCATAGTTGATATTTCTGCCAAATGTACCTCTGTGTTTACAGAGGTACATTACGTTACCAAAACCCTTCAAGACATCATAATGCAGTTTGTTTGTGTATGTAGGGCAGACAACTGACTACTTGTATTCCACATTTGAGCAATTTCAGAGCTTGCAATATTGGGTTAAAAAAGCTTATGAAGCACTTTCTTTAGTTTAGGGTGTGTTTTACTTCATAAATGTGAGAAATAAGACACATGGTTGTGTTTTGTTCTACCTCAGGTATCTCAAAAACTAAAGCCCTTTTTGGATTGGCCACTAGCCTAGTAAGTGTAAGGCTGGGATTCTATCCAAGCCACACTATAGCACAGCTGCTCTAGGCAGCCGATATCGTGTATTAAAGGAAATGTACTCTTAAGCTTAAGCCAACATCCACAGCAATTTCCATGAATGCAAATTTCCGTGAACCCCGGGGAAATTACCTTTAAAAGGCTAATTGTTGGCTTTCTAGAACAGCTGCGTTAATAAGCAGGTACAGTAGTTAAGACTCCTGGTTTCAGAAAGTAGGGGGTGCAGGCAGGGGGTAGGGGGTGCAGGCAGGGTGCTGTAGTGGTTTGTCAGGATATCCCAAACTTGATCACCACTATGAATTTTTATTATTAAATACACAAAGTTCAAGAGTATATTCATACGCACACCACACTACAAAGCTAAAATCATGTTGCCAATTTTCCACATAAATTCCCAAACGTTGAAAGACAAATCCAAACAAAAACGTTCACACAGCAATTCTGTACCTTTATTTAGTACACATTTAATACAAAGGAGCTATCCTGCTACTGTAGAAGCCTTACTATGGACCAAAAATGGGGTTTAAATATGTATTTTCCTCTCAAAATGTTGAAGTGCTCTTGGGTTAGCAGACAAGTGAACCAAGGGAATTTCCACAAGTGCAAAATTCACCCAGCCAGCACACTGGACATTCAACTATGATAATATTTAAGAGAAAACAATAGGATTCATACAATGCATACGGAAAGTTTTCAGACCCCTTGACTTTTCCACATTTTGTTACGTTACAGCCTTATTCTAAAAAGGATTCAATTGTTTTTTTTCTCCTCATCAATCTACACCCAATACCGCATAATGACAAAGCAAAAACATTTTTTTTTTGACAGGCTCTCATGTGCCTTTTACTGAAGAGTGGCTTCTGTCTGGCCACTCTACCATAAAGGCATGATTGGTGGAATGCTGCAGAAATGGATGTCCTTTTGGAAGGTTCTCCCATCTCCACAGAGATTGCTCAGTTTAGCCGGGCAGCCAGCTCTAGGAAGAGTCTTTGTGGTTCCAATCTTCTTCCATTTAAGAATGATGGAGCCAACTGTGTTCTTGGAGACCTTCAACGCTGCAGAAATGGTTTGGTACCCTTCCCCAGATCCGTGCCTCGACACAATCCTGTTTCTATATACAGTGCCTTGCGAAAGTATTCGGCCCCCTTGAACTTTGCGACCTTTTGCCACATTTCAGGCTTCAAACATAAAGATATAAAACTGTATTTTTCTGTGAAGAATCAACAACAAGTGGGACACAATCATGAAGTGGAACGACATTTATTGGATATTTCAAACTTTTTTAACAAATCAAAAACTGAAAAATTGGGCGTGCAAAATTATTCAGCCCCTTTACTTTCAGTGCAGCAAACTCTCTCCAGAAGTTCAGTGAGGATCTCTGAATGATCCAATGTTGACCTAAATGACTAATGATGATAAATACAATCCACCTGTGTGTAATCAAGTCTCCGTATAAATGCACCTGCACTGTGATAGTCTCAGAGGTCCGTTAAAAGCGCAGAGAGCATCATGAAGAACAAGGAACACACCAGGCAGGTCCGAGATACTTTTGTGAAGAAGTTTAAAGCCGGATTTGGATACAAAAAGATTTCCCAAGCTTTAAACATCCCAAGGAGCACTGTGCAAGTGATAATATTGAAATGGAAGGAGTATCAGACCACTGCAAATCTACCAAGACCTGGCCGTCCCTCTAAACTTTCAGCTCATACAAGGAGAAGACTGATCAGAGATGCAGCCAAGAGGCCCATGATCACTCTGGATGAACTACAGAGATCTACAGCTGAGGTGGGACACTCTGTCCATAGGACAACAATCAGTCGTATATTGCACAAATCTGGCCTTTATGGAAGAGTGGCAAGAAGAAAGCCATTTCTTAAAGATATCCATAAAAAGTGTTGTTTAAAGTTAGCCACAAGCCACCTGGGAGACACACCAAACATGTGGAAGAAGGTGCTCTGGTCAGATGAAAGCAAAATTGAACGTTTTGGCAACAATGCAAAACGTTATGTTTGGCGTAAAAGCAACACAGCTCATCACCCTGAACACACCATCCCCACTGTCAAACATGGTGGTGGCAGCATCATGGTTTGGGCCTGCTTTTCTTCAGCAGGGACAGGGAAGATGGTTAAAATGGATGGGAAGATGGATGGAGCCAAATACAGGACCATTCTGGAAGAAAACCTGATGGAGTCTGTAAAAGACCTGAGACTGGGCCGGAGATTTGTCTTCCAACAAGACAATGATCCAAAACATAAAGCAAAATCTACAATGGAATGGTTCAAAAATAAACATATCCAGGTGTTAGAATGGCCAAGTCAAAGTCCAGACCTGAATCCAATCGGGAATCTGTGGAAAGAACTGAAAACTGCTGTTCACAAATGCTCTCCATCCAACCTCACTGAGCTCGAGCTGTTTTGCAAGGAGGAATGGGAAAACATTTCAGTCTCTCGATGTGCAAAACTGATAGAGACATACCCCAAGCGACTTACAGCTGTAATCGCAGCAAAAGGTGGCGCTACAAAGTATTAACTTAAGGGGGCTGAATAATTTTGCACGCCCAATTTTTAAGTTTTTGATTTGTTAAAAAAGTTTGAAATATCCAATAAATGTCGTTCCACTTCATGATTGTGTCCCACTTGTTGTTGATTCTTCACAAAAAAATACAGTTTTATATCTTTATGTTTGAAGCCTGAAATGTGGCAAAAGGTCGCAAAGTTCAAGGGGGCCGAATACTTTCGCAAGGCACTGTATCAACTCATACACCCTGTGCCATGGAATCGGTACATCAAACATCTCTTCCAAGTTATTTTGCCACAGCTGTCAACATCCTGGTTCTCAAATTAAAATATTTTACGTTCCTATTTGGCAAATTTTTGTTCCTCTGCCAGTTTTGATCCTTTATATTGGGCAGACAGACCAGTTACCCACTTCCTCCCACTGCCACCTGCCTCCTCCATTTTTGAGGTAATGATGTAATCAAATCATTGTAATCTTGGACCTAACAGAAGATTGAGCATTCCTACCAAATCAAATCAAATTTTATTTGTCACATACACATGGTTAGCAGATGTTAATGCGAGTGTAGCGAAATGCTTGTGCTTCTAGTTCCGACAATGCAGTGATAACCAACAAGTAATCTAACTAACAATTCCAAAACTACTGTCTTATACACAGTGTAAGGGGATAAAGAATATGTACATAAGGATATATGAATGAGTGATGGTACAGAGCAGCATACAGTAGATGGTATCGAGTACAGTATATACGTATGCATATGAGATGAATAATGTAGGGTAAGTAACATTATATAAGGTAGCATTGTTTAAAGTGGCTAGTGATATATTTACAACATTTCCCATCAATTCCCATTATTAAAGTGGCTGGAGTTGGGTCAGTGTCAATGACAGTGTGTTGGCAGCAGCCACTCAATGTTAGTGGTGGCTGTTTAACAGTCTGATGGCCTTGAGATAGAAGCTGTTTTTCAGTCTCTCGGTCCCAGCTTTGATGCACCTGTACTGACCTCGCCTTCTGGATGATAGCGGGGTGAACAGGCAGTGGTTCGGGTGGTTGATGTCCTTGATGATCTTTATGGCCTTCCTGTAACATCGGGTGGTGTAGGTGTCCTGGAGGGCAGGTAGTTTGCCCCCGGTGATGCGTTGTGCAGACCTCACTACCCTCTGGAGAGCCTTACGGTTGAGGGCGGAGCAGTTGCCGTACCAGGCGGTGATACAGCCCGCCAGGATGCTCTCGATTGTGCATCTGTAGAAGTTTGTGAGTGCTTTTGGTGACAAGCCAAATTTCTTCAGCCTCGTTCAGCCTCTGTACCCACCAATACCTGGGGAAGGTTTTGCGATTTAGCTGATTTGTAAGCGTGTGTTTTGTGTTATTATTACTGATCGATCATTTAAACCAAAATTCCCGGCAGCTCTTATCTCTCTGCAAACATCAGTGTTTGTTTAGGCAATGTTGCTTACCCAGCACACTGGAGTCAGTGACATCAAACACACCTTGAGTAGTCAAGAAAATAAACATGTATTTGACCCAGGTCTGCTGACCTCACATGAACGGTTACGAAACGTGAGTGCAGCGGTCAGCCTGGTTTCACAAGGCTACCAAAATCAGGGCTGCCAACTTTTGGAGTGATTGAAGTGAGGTATGATATGTTAATTTCATTGCCCCCTTGCACAACCCCTATACAGGGGGACTGGGGGTCCTCTCCTAGGAACATTTGACTGTTATAAAGCTCATTTCCTGCAATTCTACGTATTAGGCCTATAACCAGGCTCGACAAATTTTTTTCCAAGTGTATTCAGGATGCTTTGAACATTAAATGAACACTAAACATTTGACAACTTTCTTTGAGTTTCTTGTGGGATGAAATTTTAAGTATGCTAATAATTGTTTTAAACATATTTTTTAGGTGTTTTTTACACTGTATTCAGACAGTAATGAAACGAGACAGGGACACAGGCAAATGGGAGAAACAGTGGAAAGGTTGGAAGCAGAGATTGATCCCTGTTCTCAGGTGGAAAGTTGTATGTGACAGGTGCCAGATACAACATGGCTCTGCACAGGAAATACTAATACTATTGGTTGATTGCAGTTAAGTGACCACATTTAAGATATCCAAATGCGGGACAATAGGAGGATTTTATGGGACTCACACACACACACACACACACTACAATCCCCCTCCCATTCATGGTGTAGTGCACATTTTTTAGGTGCTGGATAACAGTACAAAAGTAAATTACGTCATCATTTCTCATCGTCTGTACCAACAGATGTAGCCTATTGAATATCATTATGGAATATCCACCTGACAGGTGTGGCATATCAATAAGCTTATTAAACAGCATGATCATTACACAGGTGCACCTTGAGCTGGCTACTCTAAAGGCTACTCTAAAATTTGCAGTTTTGTCACATCACAATGCCACAGATGTCTCAAGTTTTGTGGGAGCGTAAGATTGTTATCCTGACCAGGAATTTCCACCAGAGCTTTTGCCAGAGAATTTAATGTTCATTTCTCTACTATAAGCCGCAGGATTGTTTGAGACCAGCCACCTGGACAGCTGATGAAATTGTGGGTTTGCACAACGGAAGAATTTCTGCACAAACTGTCAGAAACCATCTCAGGGAAGTTAATCTGCGTGCTCGTCGTCCTCGCCAGGGTCTTGACCTGACTGCAGTTTGATACTGTAACCAACTTCAGTGGGCAAATGCTCACCTTCGATGGCCACTGGCATGTTGAAGAAGTGTGCTCTTCACAGATGAATCCGGGTTCCAATTGTCCCGGGTAGATGGCAGACAGCGTGCATGGCGTTGTGTGTGCGAGCATTTTGCTGATGTCAACGTTGTGAACAGAGTGCCCCATGGTGGTTGTAGGGTTATGGTATGGGCCGGCATAAGCTACGGACAACGAACACAATTGCATCCAAGGCAACTTGAATGCACAGAGATACCGTGACGAGATCCTGAGGCCATTGTCGTGCCACTCTGCCGCCATCACCTCATGTTTCAGCATGATAATGCACAGCCCCATTTCACAAGGATTTGTACACAACTCCTGGAAGCTGAAAATCTCCCAGTTATTTCAGGGCCAGCATACTCACCAGACATGTCAACTATTGAGCATGTTTGGTATGCTCTGGATCAATGTTTACGGCAGCGTGTTCCAATTCTTGCCAATATCCAGCAACTTCACACATCCATTGAAGAGGAGTGGGACATTCCACAGGCCACAATCAACAGTCTGATCAACTCGATGCGAAGGAGATGTGTCGTGCTGCATGACATGATGCAAATGACAGTCACACCAGATAAATTACTGTACTGTATCACGAAGCCTTTATTACTGTCCAAATAGAGTTCTCAATAAAGAAAGAGCCTGACAGGCCAATTTGTTTTGACATGAAAGAAGAACCCCATTTGGAGCATCATAGTATCCAACCCAACCAAAACAACCATTGACTGACCAGGTCTCTCCAAATCTCCCAACAATGATCTTTCTATGGTCAATTTTAAATTAATGTTATGCTTTTTCAGCCATTCCTGAAGCTGAGACTAGAGACAGGCTACCTGAGGGCAATACCAGAACAAATTGTCTATTGATTCTGTGTCCTCACAACAAAATCTGCAGAGAGCTGCAATGTTTTTATGCCCCAAATAGTCTTGAATCTTATGTAGTTTTATATATCAACTCATACACCCTGAGCCATGGAATTGGTACATCAAAAATCTCTTCCCAGCTATTTTGCAATCTGTATGACACAGCAGTCAACATCCTGGTCTACAAATGAAACTGTTATACTTTCATATTTATGCTATTTTTGTTCCTCTGCCAGTTTTGATCCTTTATATTGGGCAGACAGACCATTTCCCTACCTCCTCCCGCTGCCACCTGCCTCCTCCATTTTTGAGGTAACGCTGTAATCAATTGGTTGTAATCTTGAATTGAGCAGACCTTTCCATACAAATCCGATAGCGCCATGAAAGATATAACTCTACCATTCCAATTTAACATATCATTTAAAAACAAAATACATATTTTGTATAAATACAAGTATTTTATCAACCAGCACATTTGAGTTCAACCATAATATTTGTTGTAATGTAGTTGTTTTGTTTTCTGGGGGCTGAAATTGAAAAACATTAGATTGTTCTTGAATAAATTCCTCTAGTTCTTTTAGTTTTTCCTCTAACTTCTATCATATCTCTGTAGTACCGTTTTCTATTTCTTTTGCTATCTACCTGTACTGTTAGTTCCAGTATTTCCCTTGTTAGTCTTGTCTCTTTGGACAGAAACGGCTTTTTCTTTACTGATTAATATTGAATTGAATGACCTCTGAAGCTACATTTAAAAGTATCCCAAACAATAAGGGGATTTGCTGAACATACAGTACCAGTCAAAAGTTTGGACACACCTACTCATTCAAGGGTTTTTCTTTATTTGTACTATTTTATACATTGTACAATGAGTGAAGACATGACAACTATGAAATAACTCATATGGAATCATGTAGTAACCTAAAACGTTTTTCAAAAAACTAAATATATTGTAGATTTTAGATTCTGCAAAGTAGTCACCCTTTGCCTTAATGACAGCTGTGCACACTCTTGGCATTCTCTCAACCAGCTTCACCTGTAATGATTTTCCAACTGTCTTGAAAGAGTTCCCACATATGCTGAGCATATGCAGCTTTTCCTTCACTCTGCGGTTCGACTCATCCCAAACCATCTCAATTGGGTTGAGGTCTGGTGATTGTGGAGGCCAGGTTATCTGATGCAGCCCTCCATCACTCTCCCTATTGGTCAAATAGCCCTTACACAGCCTGGAGGTGTGTTGGGTCACTGTCCTGTTGAAAAACAAACAATTGTGCCACTAAGCACAAACCAGATGGGATGGCGTATCGCTGCAGAATACTGTGTTAGCCATGCTGGTTAAGTGTGCCTTGAATTCTAAATAAATCACTGACAGTGTCACCAGCAAAGCAACCCCACACCATCACACCTCCTTCTCCTTGCTTCACATATATTCAGAAATCGTCAGTTCACCTACTCTGCGTATCACAAAGACATGGCGGTTGGAACCGGTCGAATGACCATTGCTCGTGTTTCTTGGCCCATGCAGGTATCTTCATCTTATTGGTGTCCTTTAGTAGTGGTTTATTTGCAGCAATTCAACCATGAAGGCCTGATTCCCACAGTCTCCTCTGAACAGTTGATGTTGAGATGTGTCTCTTACTTGAACTCTGTGAAGCATTTATTTAAATGCTTCACAGAGTTCAAGTAAGAGACACACCTCAAAATGCTTCACAGAGTTCAAGTAAGAGACACATCTCAACATCAACTGTTCAGAGGAGACTGTGTGAATCAGGCCTTCATGGTCGAATGGGCTGCCCAAATGGGCTGCAATGTCTGAAGCTGGTAACTCTAATGAACTTATCCTCTGCAGCAGAGGTAACTCTGGATCTTCCTTTCCTGTGGCGGTCCTCATGAAAGCCAATTTCATCATAGCGCTTGATGGTTTTTGCGACTGCACTGGGGGAAACTTTGAAAGTCCTTGAAATATTCCATATTGACTGAACTGATTTGATGATGCCCCAATGAAGGTTTTCTTCCACAGCCTGATGGTACTTGTAGTTGTCTAGGTCACCCACAGTGCTCAGATGAGTGCTGCAACAACTGGTTCAAGAGGGGAAAATTTATCTTGCTCAGGTCAACTATGAGATTGAGAACTGGTTTTATGCCAAATCAGATGTCCTAAGGAAGAATGGGCATCTATCCGGAAGTGCATCAGAAAAATGTACACTTCAGTCCCCCCCAAACGATTTAGTCTAATACAAAATGGCAGTGCTTGGGATATCTATCTTCTGCTTCGAGCAATATCCGACATCATCTTGGCCGCAGTCTTAAAAAGATCCTGGATCCAATACATGACAGAAAAAAAATCCCTGAATTTCCAGGAGCTGTTTCCAGGGAAGACAATTACCGGGAGCAAACCAACAACAACTGCCTTGGCAACACAACAACACACTGTGAGGACAGAAGAGACTTCCCATTGCATGCACTTCTAAACTTTGCCGTGCACTATTAAGTGCCAGATTCAGAGAAGCCGTCAGAGCAAAATGTATCACCAAGACAAAGTCCATTGCAGTGAACAACATGCAATACAATGTAAGAGACTATCTGGTCATCAACACAGTCCCTTCAGAAGCGATCCCTGTGTTCATGGAAGTGTGTGGAATATACAGTTTCCTTGGTGCTTGTGTGGTAAAGTACTACTTCCAGACAGTTTCAACAGCCATCCACACACATACATGGTTCGACACAGTCAACAATGGATTGCTATAAGGCCCGATGAGGAGATAGATTTCCATTGGCTTAGATGGATACAGGGACACAGAGGGAAGAGTGTCCATTCCAATCTGCCACTGGATTGCAGTTAGTTCAAATTCATTGACTAACTTATATAGCAAAACACGCTTTTGTTTTCACATTTTCATATGCTTTTCCTATTGTGATATGCCCTGACCAGAACACTGACATTCTTTTGTATATTTATTTTCCCCACAGAACACCAAATTGATGAAGAGAGATTGTCATTGGACCAAAGAATGGTGGAGCAACTCGTCCCAATAATCAAAGTTCAAATCAAATTCACAAAATGAATGGAGAATCAAAAAAGGATCAAATAGGTTAGTCAATGTATGACCCTTTCTTCATTAAGGTTGCTTCCCCTATCATCACCAAGCCTATATCCAACCTTTTTAACCTGTCTCTCCTCTCTTGGAAAGCTGCCACGGTTCGTCCTTTATTTCAAGGGGAGATCAAGCTGATCTTAACTGTTATAGGCCTATTTATATTTTGCTCTGTTTATCAAAAGTGTTCGAAAAACTTGTCAATAATCAACTGCCTGGCTTTCTTGATGTCTATAGTATTCTCTCGGTTATGCAATCTGGTTTCCGCTCAGGATGTGGATGTGTCACTGCAACCATAAAGGTCCTCAATGATGCCACCTTTGCCCTTGATTCTAAGCAATATTTTTTTTTTTCTAAGCTGCTATTTTTATTGACTTGGCCAAAGCGTTTGATGTGGTAGACCATTCCATTCCTGTGGGGCGGCTAAGGAGTATTGGTGTCGCTGAGGGGTCTTTGGGCTAGTTTGCTAAGTCAGAAAATCTGCTGTCCCAGCCACTGCCTGTCACCAAGGGAGTACCCCAAGGCTCGATCCTAGGCCCCACGTTCTTCTCAATTTACATCAACAACATAGCTCAGGCAGTAGGAAGCTCTCTGATCCATTTATATGCAGATGACACTCAGCTGGCACCTCCCTGGATGTTTGTGTTAAATGCTCAACAACAAAGCTATCTTTGTGTCCAGCAAGCTTTCAGGGGTGGCAGGTAGCCTAGTGGTTCGAGCGTTGGGCCAGTAACCGAAAGGTTGCTAGATCTGTCGTTCTGCCCCTGAACAAGGCAGTTAACCCACTGTTCCTAGGCCGTCATTGTAAAAAATAATTTGTTCTTAACTGAATAAATAAATGTAATTCTCTATCCTTCACCTTGTTCTGAACACCTCCAAAACAAAGGTAATGTGGTTTGGTAAGAAGAAGTCCCCTCATCCCACAGGTGGAGAGTTTACTACCTGTGAGGGTTTCGAGCTTGAGGTAGTCACCTCATACAAGTACTTGGGAGTATGGCTATATGGTGCGCTGTCCTTCTCTCAGCACATATCAAAGCTACAGGCTAAAGTTACATCTAGACTTGAGAATACTCTATTGTAATCACTCCCCTTTCACCCCAGCTGCCAAACTAACCCTGATTCAGATGACCATCCTACCCATGCTAGATTACGGAGACATAATTTATAGATTGGCAGGTAAGGGTGCTCTCGAGAGGCTAGATGTTCTTTACATTCGGCCATCAGATTTGCCACCAATGCTCCTTATAGGACACATCACTGCACTCTATACTCCCTTGTAAACTGGTCATCTCTGTATACCAGTCGCAAGACCCACTGGTTGATGCTTATTTATAAAACCCTCTTAGGCCTCACTCCCCCCATCTGAGATATCTACTGCAGCACTCATCCTCCACATACAAAACGCGTTCTGCCAGTCACAATCTGTTAAAGGTCCCCAAACCACACACATCCCTGGGTCCCCTCTTTTTTTCAGTTCGCTGCAGCTAGTGACTGGAACGAGCTGCAACAAACACTCAAACTGGACAGTTTTATCTCAATCTCTTCATTCAAAGACTCAATCATGGACACTCTTACTGACAGTTGTGGCTGCTTTGTGCTGTTGTCTGTGCCCAACAATGTTTGTACCATGTTATGTGTTTCTACCATGTTGTGTTGCTACCATGTTGTTGTTATGTTGTGTTGCTACCACGCTGTGTTGTCATGTATTGCTACCTTGCTATGTTGTTGTCTTAGGTCTTTCTTTATGTAGTGTTGTCTCTCTTATTGTGATGTATGTTTTGTCCTATATTTATATTGTATTTTTTAATTTTTATTCCCAGCCCCCCCGTCTCCGGAGGAGGCCTTTTGGTAGGCCGTCATTGTAAACAAAAAAAGCATTGATTTTATCACATTGATTCTATTCCAATTCTCTGCACCTTTGTTCCAAGCCTGAAAGCACAAAAAAAGTCATGAGTTCACAGCTGCAGCAAACAGCCCAGCAAAATGAGCCAGCGTCTGTCCAGCAAAATGAGCCAGCGTCTGTCCAGCAAAATGAGCCAGCGTGTGTCCAGCAAAATGAGCCAGCATCTGTCCAGCAAAATGAGCCAGCGTCTGTCCAGCAAAATGAGCCAGCGTCTGTCCAGCAAAATGAGCCAGCATCTGTCCAGCAAAATGAGCCAGCATCTGTCCAGCAAAATGAGCCAGCGTCTGTCCAGCAAAATGTCACAGCAACAGGACATATCAATCAGCCAAAGAGTCTGACCATTTGTGTTTCGACTTCGAATTTCCAGACGTATTAAAATAAAAACTTTTCCAAAAATGTGACGATCTCATCGCCCTACTGTGCGCTCAAAGTGGAGGTCTCAGATTGTGCAGGTGTTGTTCGACTTCATATGTACTTACACTTGGTGAGTATAGTTATGTAGTTACCTGATCTTAGCTTAATGTTAATGCCATACATTCCTCAATTATGAGTCATAATGCTTGTGTGTGTATCATCCTGAGCACTGTCTCTGTCCTCCATACTCTCCTCCATACGGTCTTGTCATAATCACCTCAGCTGATCGCATAGCACACTCAACTTTTACATGATGACAATCAACGCCTTCCATCAATGTCATTTGTATTACAAACAGAATTGTTAGTCTAAATGTAATCTTGTATGTTTCTCTTTTGCTTTAGGTACTCCACTACCCGGAAATACATGGATGTGTGCACAGCGCTCATTCAAAAGTACCCCTCGTTGAGAGACCACAAAGGGAAGGGATATGTAAGAATTCCTCAAATGTCCTACTCGCGTTAATTCACACACTAATAACCTTTTTACATCATTGTGCCAACCCAGACCATAATGTGCTGGCTTGGATCATTTTCTTGTCACATTGCTATTCCATCACATTTCCAGCAGCTTAACAAGACCATCTCAAGCCTGCTCTTCTGACCTCCGACGAAATAATCCGTCATGACATTTCTCCTCTCCACATTACATTTGTTAAGGAGTCATGGCCTGATAAAGAATAAATACAAAGAAGAAAGGCAGCCACTTGCTCAAGTTGCACAAGTACAGGAAATGCAGAAGAAGTTTGGAGAGGCAAGGGGGGAAAAAGAGGCAAGGGGGAAAAAAAAGAGGCAAGGGGGAAAAAGAGGCAAAAAGAGGGGGGGAAAAAGAAAAAAAGAGGCAAGGGGGGAAAGAGGCAAGGGGGAAAAAGAGGCAAGGGGGAAAAAGAGGCAATGGGAAAAAAAATGGGGAAAGAGGCAACGGGGGAAAAGAGGCAAGGGGGAAAAAGAGGCAAAAGGGGGGGGGAAAGAGGCAAAAGGGGGGAAAAAGAGGCAAGGGGGGCAAAAAGAGGCAAGGGGAAAAAGAGGGGGAAAAAGAGGCAAGGGGGAAAAAGAGGCAAGGGGGGAAAGGGGGAAAAAGAGGCATGGGGGGACAAAAAGAGGCATGGGGGGGGGGAAAGAGGCAATGGGAGAAAAGAGGCAAGGGGGGGGGAAAAAGAGGCAAGGGGGAAAAGAGGCAACGGGGAAAAAAGGCAAGGGGGGAAAAAGAGGCAAGGGGGGAAAAGAGGCAAGGGGGGAAAAAGAGGCAAGGGGGAAAAGAGGCAAGGGGGAAAAAGAGGCAAGGGAGGCAAGGGGGAAAAGAGGCAAGGGGGAAAAAGAGGCAAGGGGGAAAAAGAGGCAAGGGGGAAAAAGAGGCAAGGGGGGAAAAAGAGGCAAGGGGGAAAAAGAGGCAAGGTATCTGCATACAAAGAATGGCCCATATTCAGTCGAACCGCTGATCTCAGATCGTTTTTTTTTAAAGATCATAAATAATATTGTAATGGTGGGGGAACCTGATCCTAGATCAGAACTCAGATGCTTTGTGAATGTTAACTTTGCGTTTGATATTGCATGTATCAATATTTTATATTTTATATTAGATTTGTTTCATATCGAGACCGGAGAGGATTCCTTCATGTCGGAAGTTACATGTTGAAAAGATGCAGGAGTGCCAAAAAAAAGAACAAACATATGTTCTCTACAAGACAAAATGAAAAGGACTGAAAACGGAAACTTTATATGAAACAACAAAGGCACCAAGGACATCTTAAAACAGTACCCGGCACTCCATTTGTCAGCCATTGTAAAGTCTAATAGAAATAAATGGTACAAAGCACAGCTAATGTAGCATAGCCAAGTACTGTAATCTGAATCCGAGATACTTTGTTTATAATGCATCGTCAATGTGACTTTCAGGTTCTCAGAGATAAGAAGCAAATTCGGTACGGATGTGGACAGGAACGTTCTGTCAGGATTCGGCACAATGGCCGACAAAGTCATTGCAGAAACGGAGAGGGGTGTGGCCGTGGAGTTGCCGAATCTCTACAAGACGCCACTTCTCTCACACACGGAGGAGGCTCACAAAGGTTTGTTTTTTTCCTCTCCACTCTTACGGCATGTGAAACGTACCCTTAACAGTACGCAGCCGTTCTAAATCTATTGATTCTAATCCAGATGTTTTATTAAACACCCTCCAATTGAAGGTGTGAAGGTCAATGCAGCCATTTTGCTCCTCCCCTGCCTCTTCCAATGAAAATCCAAGTGGGCTGTACATCTCAGACCAGGTATGCATTTCCCAGCAGACAAATAAATACATGCCAAGTTAGTTGTACTGTGTAAGGTATGCTGTGCTCAATTAACTTATTGTTTGAAGTATGACTTCAGTAACTTACATTTAAAAAAAAAAATACTTCTTACAGTGTGTAAAGTTCCCATCATCTACCATAAGAATAGAGGGGAAACCCTTTGCGGATGAGATCCACATCCAACTCTTCCTGGATGGAGAGGAGCTACTCACTGAAGAGCCGGAAGACATCTCCATGGGGATGCATGTCCCTTCTAATATTGAGTATGCAGCATCAGTGAAAAGAACAATGCTGTTCATTCAGACATCTTCTGGGAATTGATGAAGGGATAAATGATCAACAAATATTGTATGAATGGCAAACCTTTTGCTGTAGTGCGAGATAGGGGAGACCAGAGATTCCTGTGATGTCTGCAAGGGATATTTCTGTGACTTTTAAAGTCAATAAAATGTATTTGTGACTTTACAAGTTTGCCACTTGATGTTATTTGTATTATTATTAATAATAGAATACATGGGACATAAGGTTATTTGAGGAACCTGTTTAAAAAGGTTACTGGAAGCAGCTTTAGGGGTTCTACCGGTGTGGCAATCTGAGGAACCCCTAAAGGTGCCTCCAGGAACCTTTTTTATATTAGTGGGCTTACTTCTATATGCGTAATCAGGTGCGCGTCCTTAACATTGACAGGAGCATTCCAAACAAAAGACAATAAAATTGACAAAAGTCATATATATGGAATTAAATAAACCAAAACGTGTTTCTTACAAGTGTAGTATAGGTTGAGGTCTGCAAACAATGTGTCCACTCTGATAGAGAACGGTAAACGGCAAAAAAATCATATATTGAATGCAACAGAAATTACAGTAAACTAAGGAAACATTGTAGATCAGAAATGATGGGAATTAATGGTAAATGTAGGCTACTACTGGTGATATGTAAATGGGGAATCGATTAGACACTAACATCAAAGGGCAAACAATTCACACAATGGAGTTATGAAACAATGAACGCGCACAAAATGGTTGGAGAGCGCATTCTAGACAAGAGATGTGCTTTGTGCATCTCAGCCACACTCCCTTTCTTCTTGGACCGGGGCATCCCTGTGGCCTCCTCAATGGATTAGTCCACTGAGACGGGCGCGAATCATACAGGTGTCTCATGAAGCATGGGGGGGGGAATCTATTTGCGACAACAACAAAAAACCCATCTTGGTCGACCAACAGCCTATCGACCAAACAATCGACTAAATTGGAGTCAGCCCTAGTGTAGGATCATAGCCACATATTCAGAGCTGTATTTGCTGGAAAGTTGTAGGTCAATTTGACACCACCTTAACTGCTGCTAACTCACTCAAGGCCAAGCTATGAAAGGTATCATAGCTCAGGGATGGGAAACTCCACCCCTCATGGGCTTAGTTCTCATTTGCCCTGTACCTCATTGAATGAGAGTAATAAGAGTAATTTTGTAATAGTTTATTACATGATTGTTTTATTTATGATGTAAGCTGTTGATACGATCCTAATAAATACAAATACACAAATTGTTCACATAGAACACAACCCAAGTGTGCACTAAGGGGCACATGACACTAGGGTCTCTTATTGGACAAGTTCAGATGTTCTCTTCCCGTTTCACTTAGTTTTGAACCGTTCTCTTTCGTTTCGTGCCAAATGAACACAACCCAAGTGTTTCCTTCTCCTACATCGATTGGTCTCCTCTGGCTGAATAGATATTGCACTGTGTTTTCGTCCAGGTTTTAGTGCTGTACATTTATCTCATGGATTTCGGAATATCGCTTAAACTTCCAATCCGGTTGCCTGGCTACCCAAACGTTATGCCACGGAAACAGAAGAATTCCGTTTCAGTCATCAGGCAACCAATCCGGACCTTTGCTGATCACAACCAGCGGACAAGGGCCTTTGTCTCCGTCTTCGATGGAGTAGAACTGCAGCGGTTTCAGGTCGTTGTCGATCTCAATCTCTTTGCCCTCCATCTGAAGAAAGACAAATGCCGTTTTAGGGAGTCCCTTCCACTGCTATGAAAGCGATACTGTACCATTGGTCTATTAAACAGATTCACATATGAGTGGCGAGTATGGTTAACACCAACACTAGACTAGAACCCTTTACCTTTGAGGTAGTATAGGGCAGTTGCTGTTGTGAGAAAACCTCTTTACCGTTGAGCTAGTGTAGGAGTTTCAACTCAGCACCCGGTATCTTTAGCAGTCTGTAGAGCAGCCCCTTCACTTTCTGAACGATCATGGAATCTAAAACATATCAAAAGAGTGTTCTATTAAAATACAACAGGTTACCGTCAGTCACTTCAATTGCTCTTACACAGAAGGTCACACACAGATGGTACCATCTCATTAAGATCTTACATGCATGATCTCCCATTGGCGCAAAGAGATTGAAGAGTATAAAAGCAGTTGATAAGTGCAACTATTTATCCAAACAGCACTTCATAATTTGGCGTGCCATTTTCACGTGGGTCTTACAGTCAACAGCAGACAACTTTATGCAGTGTGCATGCTGCCCTAAACATTGCCTAACAAGTGCAAACAATCCAAAGTCTGCGGTTGTTGGACGTAGAGCCCAAGTAAAGTATTGCCTAGTAAAGTATCTCTTACTATAATTCGACACAGGTATCGAGGATGTTAACTAGATTTTCTTTCATTTTCAGTCCCTCATTGAAAAAAAAAGACCTTTGGCACAGGTATATCCTTTTCCCACTATCGTGCTGAACGGAACCAAAATGTGCTGGCTCTGACATTTTCTGTTCACATTGTGCGTTTCAGTAACTACGCTGGCGACGAGTAACCAGGCCAGCTCAGTACAGCTTGGTTCAGTATTGTGAAGTCTTAAAAAAAAATGTTTTATTGGAGATCGGGGTCCCGACCTCCTTACATATTGTTATTTCAAAGCAGTCAGAAATGGCAGAGGGAGAAACAATAAGAGGGACAAAAATTGGCCAGTTGGTATATGTGGTCTGGAGTCGGAGTCCGGCACATCTCAATTAATTTGCTTAGCTATCGCACATAATATAATAATAATTATAATAATATTAAATGCCATCTACCTAGCTGATGAAGTCAGGTGGGAGTCTTTACCTGGGAGTTTCTTCATCACAGATTTTCAGTCCGTCTCATCCGGACAAACAAATGTCATGCCTGGTCTTGGGGGACACATTTTAGTGTTTGCCCTAGACAGCCGATTACACTTATTAATTGTTTGATAATAAGTTAATTAGTGGAATCAGGTGTGTAGTGCTAGGGCAAAAATCCCAGGACCAGGATTAAGAAACACTACTTTACGCAAATGTGTGCAGCCCCGGAATTTGTAACTTGACGCAACTATATAGGATTGCTAATTGCATAGCTAATTGCGTTCTTGCCTTGCATTCTGTAGAAAGTAGGCTTAAGAGAAGTGAGGAGGACTCCCTTTAAGAGCTGATTTTTCAGTGCAAATGGCTCCTGCTTCTTCAGTTCGCTCACTTCTGGAGCTCCATATTCTGAAAAACAAAAGATATCGAGCCTCTGTGAATTCATTGAACTCATGATACAGGGCGGGAATTAGGATGGCCATTATCTCTTCGTAAAAAGAGTGACGGCATGGTGACATGGGTTGCGTGGTTATCACTTCTTTCTCGCGATATGGGTAGCAGTATGGCAGATAACAAGACATGAAATGTTTTTTTCTTCAGAAATGCCTATAGTGGAGTAGATATAGGATGGGCTGTACCACTTCTCCGTCTGAAATAGGGTGTTGCAGCAGAGGGCCGGGAAACCTCGGGAGGAATGTAAACACTCGTGACTCACTCTGTATGAGACTCTGATAGCGGGGGTGCTGTGCGGTGAATTCAGCACTGGGGCGGTTCTGCTGGGGGTCTCGGTGTCCCCCGGATGCCAGCCACTCTAGCCCGAACATCTTGCAGTAGTCCAGCTCCGCCCCCCTCCTGTTCTCAGGCAGGACCTACAGCTAACAGGGAAAGAGAATGGAGGATTTCAGCAAGCGCATTCGCAAACACTGATGGATTCATAGGGGGAGATACGAGAAGGAAACATGTATAACTTTAAAAGGTACATTTCACAATGTCTAGATGAAACCACGTCCCATGACATGTGTAGATCCAGCTACTATACACCTCAAATATCGAATGAAGATACAGTAAGCACGGTCTAATTTCCTGGTTTTCTTAGGTGCATATTTGTTCCATTCATTTGGGATGGAGGCATATAGCTGGATCTACCACAGCGATCACTTTACGCTTGCGCGCATTGGCTGACCATTAATGCACCAGTATAAATTGCATGTCGGCCATGTGTGGATCAACTGTAAGCTGTGTCCGTCTTTCAAACCCGGGTGTATTAAAATGGAGCTTAATAAACACACCCAGGGTTGGCGGTATTGTTAAATGGAGGACGGGGCCTCACCGTTCCCCTGTTGAGGGCCTCCAGCCGGGCCCACCCTGGCGATGAGCAGCTGCATGGCTGTGCCGGAGTTCCTCTCACTGCTCAGCAGGGGGCTCTGCAGCTTCTCTAGCTCGTTTATTACCGACCACTGAGTGTGTGTGTGTGTGTCAATGAGTGTGTCAGTGAGTGAATGAGATTGTAAGAGTGCATGTCTGCGAATGTGTGATTTTTATCGTTGTATGTATGTCAGTGTGTTTGTGTGTAAGCACAAGGGAGTGTATGTGTAGGGTTTAGAGAGGGGAGATAAAGGATTGAGTTACAGTGCCTTGCGAAAGTATTCGGCCCCCTTGAACTTTGCGACCTTTTGCCACATTTCAGGCTTCAAACATAAAGATATAAAACTGTATTTTTTTGTGAAGAATCAACAACAAGTGGGACACAATCATGAAGTGGAACGACATTTATTGGATATTTCAAACTTGCAAAATTATTCAGCCCCTTTACTTTCAGTGCAGCAAACTCTCTCCAGAAGTTCAGTGAGGATCTCTGAATGATCCAATGTTGACCTAAATGACTAATGATGATAAATACAATCCACCTGTGTGTAATTAAGTCTCTGTATAAATGCACCTGCACTGTGATAGTCTCAGAGGTCCGTTAAAAGCGCAGAGAGCATCATGAAGAACAAGGAACACACCAGGCAGGTCCGAGATACTGTTGTGAAGAAGTTTAAAGCCGGATTTGGATACAAAAATATTTCCCAAGCTTTAAACATCCCAAGGAGCACTGTGCAAGCGATAATATTGAAATGGAAGGAGTTTCAGACCACTGCAAATCTACCAAGACCTGGCCGTCCCTCTAAACTTTCAGCTCATACAAGGAGAACACTGATCAGAGATGCAGCCAAGAGGCCCATGATCACTCTGGATGAACTGCAGAGATCTACAGCTGAGGTGGGAGACTCTGTCCATAGGACAACAATCAGTCGTATATTGCACAAATCTGGCCTTTATGGAAGAGTGGCAAGAAGAAAGCCATTTCTTAAAGATATCCATAAAAAGTGTCGTTTAAAGTTTGCCACAAGCCACCTGGGAGACACACCAAACATGTGGAAGAAGGTGCTCTGGTCAGATGAAACCAAAATGGAACTTTTTGGCAACAATGCAAAACGTTATGTTTGGCGTAAAAGCAACACAGCTCATCACCCTGATCACACCATCCCCACTGTCAAACATGGTGGTGGCAGCATCATGGTTTGGGCCTGCTTATCTTCAGCAGGGACAGGGAAGATGGTTAAAATTGATGGGAAGATGGATGGAGCCAAATACAGGACCATTCTGGAAGAAAACCTGATGGAGTCTGCAAAAGACCTGAGACTGGGACGGAGATTTGTCTTCCAACAAGGCAATGATCCAAAACATAAAGCAAAATCTACAATGGAATGGTTCAAAAATAAACATATCCAGGTGTTAGAATGGCCAAGTCAAAGTCCAGACCTGAATCCAATCGAGAATCTGTGGAAAGAACTGAAAACTGCTGTTCACAAATGCTCTCCATCCAACCTCACTGAGCTCAAGCTGTTTTGCAAGGAGGAATGGGAAAAAATTTCAGTCTCTCGATGTGCAAAACTGATGGAGACATACCCCAAGCGACTTACAGCTGTAATCGCAGCAAAAGGTGGCGCTGCAAAGTATTAACTTAAGGGGGCTGAATAATTTTGCACGCCCAATTTTTCAGTTTTTGATTTGTTAAAAAAGTTTGAAATATCCAATAAATGTCGTTCCACTTCATGATTGTGTCCCACTTGTTGTTGATTCTTCACAAAAAAATACAGTTTTATATCTTTATGTTTGAAGCCTGAAATGTTGCAAAAGGTCGCAAAGTTCAAGGGGGCCGCATACTTTCGCAAGGCACTGTATATGCGAAAACTTTATTCATCCCCCTACTATCTATCTTTACAGAACAAGTATTAACTTTTTGCAGACTAACGTTAGTGACATTCACGAAATTAGTTTAGTAATTCATCATTCATATATCGAGATACATTTCATTAAAATAAAATCTCTCTTAGAAGAGAGACCTTACTCACAGATCGGGATGAAACGGTTACCGGTTTCACGATAAACCACGGTAAAATTCCCGACGGTTAGGATGACCATTTGAAATGTTAATTATCATTAAAACCGTGTTTGATTACAGAGGTTTGAAAAACTCACGGTAAATACTGTCCCGCATCAACCAAAGTTAGCAAGTCTGACACAGGCTCAGCATGCAACGTGCGTTTAGTTTTATGTCAAAACATGGCGGAAGGCAGTGATAGAGCTCTGAAGTGTGGTCGTATTTTGGTTTTTACAAGAGTGCTTAATCTCTTGAGTCATCTTCGTGACCACCGGCCCTTTAGAGCGAATGCAAGGTAAAATGAACGTTTAGCTCAATGCATGATGTGGGGACTTTGGAATGGGGGAGAATGGCATGGTTTGTCTGTCTAACTTGCTAATAGCATGTAAATAATGTAAACTGAAGATTTCAGTGTTACCTACTCTTGGAAAAACACTACAAGTTGTTCTGCTGCTGTATGCGTCGTGTGTCTGCACACTATTCGTCCATTGCACCGTGTTATGTAGTTTAGTCACCTAAACAACATTTTGTTCATTTAAAATCTGGCAGTCGTCGACTTGGTTGTAAAAGTGTTCCAACAGGAAAAACACTATAGACTCATATACCAGACTCCTGTATTTATGTCAATTGTTGGGCTCATTGAAATTACTATCACAGTCTTCTTAAGCCTCATTTGTATTTATGTCAATTGTGCATGGGGTCATTGCATATACGCAAATGCAACACAGAAGACAGACTGTGTGTGTGTGTGTGTGTGTGTGTGTGTGAGTGTGAGAGAGAGGGTGTGTGTGTGTGAGAGAGTGTGTGAGTGAGAGAGAGTGTGTGAGAGTGTGAGAGAGAGGGTGTGTGTGTGTGTGTGTGAGTGTGAGAGAGAGGGTGTGTGTGTGTGTGAGAGAGAGGGTGTGTGTGTGTGTGAGTGTGAGAGAGAGGGTGTGTGTGTGTGTGTGTGTGTGTGTGAGAGAGAGAGGTGTGTGTGTGTGTGTGAGTGTGAGAGAGAGGGTGTGTGTGTGTGTGTGTGAGTGTGAGAGAGAGGGTGTGTGTGTGTGTGTGTGTGTGTGAGAGAGAGGGTGTGTGTGTGTGTGTGTGTGTGAGAGAGAGGGTGTGTGTGTGTGTGGTGTGTGTGTGAGAGTGGTGTGTGTGTGTGAGAGGTGTGTGTGTGTGTGTGTGTGTGTGTGTGTCTGTGTGTGTGTGTGTGAGAGGTGTGTGTGTGTGTGTGTGTGTGTGTGTGTGTGTGTGTGTGTGTGAGAGAGTGTGTGTGAGTGTGAGAGAGAGGGTGTGTGTGTGTATGTGTGTGTATGTGTGTGTGTGTGTATGTATGTGTGTATGTGTGTGTGTATGTATGTGTGTGAGTGTGAGAGAGAGGGTGAATAATAATAATGTAGTAATAATAACACTACATTTGCTATTCCCTTGTTGACAGAGTGGGCGTGCATCAGGCAAAAACCCAGTGATGCTACTGGTCCCTCATCTACAGTTGTGACACAGACACTGAAGAAAGCATTTAAAAAGGCAGGCTGCTTATGCATCCACATAAAAAAAATGCCCTAGACCTCACTGCAGCCCTTTCATTATTACATTGCAAAGGACATGAGGCCATTTCAAATTGTTGAGAGGCCTGGCTTTCTGAGGCTGATGAAGGTTGCCGTGCCTCACTACAAAGTGCCATCACAAATATTATTTTCCAAGACTGAAATCCCAAACCTGTACAACCAGGTTAAAGCTGATGTTGGAAAAAGTTTGGCTCAAGGCACATGGTTTGCTGCAACTACTGACCTCTGGACCAGTGAAAGCAGGGGGTGGTTCAACCCTACATCAGCTTCACTATCTATTACCTCACCCCAGACTGGCAACTGGAATCAAACTGCCTGGAAACACAGTTCTTCCCAGAAGATCACTCGGCTCACAACAGAGAGTTTTTTGAGAATATGCTGGAAGAGTGGGGGGGTCAACAAGAAAGACCTAGTCTGCATAACCACAGACAACACAACAAACATGATCAAGGCTTTTGAAGAGTTCCCAGATCCGTGGCTTGGGTGCTTTGGCAATCATTTGAACCTGGCCATCTCAAAGGCTCTGACAATTCAGAGAGTTGACACAGCAGTCAAGGAGTGCCGTCATCTCATCCAAGGCTTCTCACAGAGCCGGAAGAGAAGGAGAGAACTGAGAGAAAAGCAAGCTGCCCTCAACATGCCACAGAAGGCTCTGATCCATGATGTGGTGACACGAAGGGGATCTACACACAAGATGCTTGAGCGTTTCTTTAGCAAACAGCAGCCAGTCTGTGCGACACTGGCTGGTGAAAGAGGAACATGGCAACTGATGTCCAAGGATACCGGCATGCGTCATGGAGCAACTGCTCAGAGACACTGTCAGCCATCAAGCCTGCCCTGGACCACATCACCCATGATGTTCTGGTGGAAGAGGATACGGAGCCATCCCTGACAAAGGAGATGAAAAGGGTAATATCCGTACCCTTTTTTTCAATTTTTGCCTAAAATGACATACCCAAGTCTAACTGCCTGTAGCTAAGGCCCAGAAGCAAGGAGATGCATATTCTTGGTACCATTTGAAAGGAATCACTTTGAAGTTTATGGAAATGTGAAAAGAATGGAGAACACCACAATTGATCTGGTAAAAGATAATACAAAGAAGGAAAAAACAAACATTATTTTGTGTATTTTTTGTACCATTTTTTAAATGCAAGCGAAAGGCCATAATGTATTATTCCAGCCCAGGTGCAATTTAGATGTTGGCCACTAGATGGCAGCGGTGTATGTGCAACATTTTAGACTGATCCAATGAACCACTGTATTTCTGTTTAAAATATTACATCAAGACTGCCCAAATGTGCCTAATTTGTTTATTAATAACTTCATGTTCAAAATTAGACACTGCCAGTATCAGATATGTCTATGTCCTGGGAAATGTTCTTGTTACTTACAACCTCATGCTAATTGCATTAGCCTACGTTAGCTCAACCGTCCCGTGGAAGGGACACCGATCCCGAAGAAGTTTAACAACAGATACACAGAGAAGGCAAAGAGAGAGTCATGCACATGGTTTGTTTCGTTGACCCACGCTTCAAAATGAGCTTTTTAGATGAGCCTGAGGCTGCAGAAGTTGACACTGACAGCTGTGTCCAGGAGGTCTTGAAGCTGGCAGCTGCACAAGTCAGGGAAGAACCACAAAGCACCAGCAGCACCTCCACCCCCACAGTGGCATCGGAGGGGAAAGGCCTGGCTGGGTTGCTGAGAAAGATCACCCATCTGTTGCCTTGATGAGGTAAAGGGGGTCAGATTCCGACCATCCCAAAAGACAAAGTAAAAGAAGAGATCAAGGTCTACCCGTCTCTGCCACCCATTCCAGCAGAAGAGGATCCACTGGTGTGGTGGAGGGGCCATGCATCAGAGCTGTCTCACCTTGACAGGGTTGCCAGGAAGCTTTTGTGCATCCCAGCAACCAGCGTGTAATCAGAGAGTGTTCAGTGCCAGTGGGCACATTGTCTCCCCTCACAGATCACTACTTTAACCGGACAAAGTAAATATGCTGACATTTTTACATTTCATTCTCAAGTGAGCAAAGATGCATACGTACAGGATGTTAGGCCAGCAGCACCTTATTTCTGTATGAAGGAGAGAACGGACATACAATCAGTGCTGTTCACTTGATTGGTTTATATATTTTGTGTTGTTATTTTAATGTCAACACCTGCACATTGGATTTGTTTGCATATGGCTGTATTGCTCTTACATGCACATTGGATTTGTTTGCATATGGCTGTATTGCTCTTACATGCACATTGGATTTGTTTGCATATGGCTGTATTGCTCTTACATGCACATTGGATTTGTTTGCATATGGCTGTATTGCTCTTACATGCACATTGGATTTGTTTGCATATGGCTGTATTGCTCTTACATGCACATTGGATTTGTATGCATATGGCTGTATTGCTCTTACATGCACATTGGATTTGTTTGCATATGGCTGTATTGCTCTTACATGCACATTGGATTTGTTTGCATATGGCTGTATTGCTCTTACATGCACATTGGATTTGTTTGCATATGGCTGTATTGCTCTTCCATGCACATTGGATTTGTTTGCATATGGCTGTATTGCTCTTACATGCACATTGGATTTGTTTGCATATGGCTGTATTGCTCTTACATGCACATTGGATTTGTTTGCATATGGCTGTATTGCTCTTACATGCACATTGGATTTGTTTGCATATGGCTGTATTGCTCTTACATGCACATTGGATTTGTTTGCATATGGCTGTATTGCTCTTACATGCACATTGGATTTGTTTGCATATGGCTGTATTGCTCTTACATGCACATTGGATTTGTTTGCATATGGCTGTATTGCTCTTACATGCACATTGGATTTGTTTGCATATGGCTGTATTGCTCTTACATGCACATTGGATTTGTTTGCATATGGCTGTATTGCTCTTACATGCACATTGGATTTGTTTGCATATGGCTGTATTGCTCTTACATGCACATTGGATTTGTTTGCATATGGCTGTATTGCTCTTACATGCACATTGGATTTGTTTGCATATGGCTGTATTGCTCTTACATGCACATTGGATTTGTTTGCATATGGCTGTATTGCTCTTACATGCACATTGGATTTGTTTGCATATGGCTGTATTGCTCTTACATGCACATTGGATTTGTTTGCATATGGCTGTATTGCTCTTACATGCACATTGGATTTGTTTGCATATGGCTGTATTGCTCTTACATGCACATTGGATTTGTTTGCATATGGCTGTATTGCTCTTACATGCACATTGGATTTGTTTGCATATGGCTGTATTGCTCTTACATGCACATTGGATTTGTTTGCATATGGCTGTATTGCTCTTACATGCACATTGCTTTACTTGTGTTGCTTTTATATGCACATTTGATTTGCTTACTTGAGGTTGTGTTCATTTAAACCTGCACGAGGTAAACTTTTACTTCTCATGGCCACATGGTGCCATCTTTAATGTTTTTTGTTATTATTTTAATGCTTATGTACACAAAGTGCATAGTGCTGCTAATTGTATTTGTTGGTTTTTAATATAAAACTTGGTGAAATGATTTCAGTGTGTGTGTATCAGTACTTTTGGAACATTTCCAGCACATTTGAACAATACCGTGATAATAATACTGATAACCGTGATAATTTGTCACAATCGTGATATGAAATGTTCGTACCGTTTCATCTCCACTCACAGACAATACTCACCTCTGAAATGTTGTTGCTATTGACTGAGAATTTTCAGGGCAGGAAACATAGCTGTTTTGCAACCTTCAGAAGACATAAAAAAAAATACCAGTATACTCAATGACGATCTTTCGCTCTTACAGTTTTACACATTGTGAAATACCGGTCATCAAAACACATATCTTATATGCATGCTCTGACATCTTCATCAAATATCTCGACTGATATGTTCATTCAACTTGACTTCCAATAACAAACACACAAAAATATAACGTTTAAAAAAAAAGAAAAGAAGTGTGGATGTAAACTTTACCAGGCAGTGCATCATCAAACCTCAAGGTCGACAAACCAGTCTTAGACATATTTAGATTCTCCAGTCTGAAATTCATGAAAATCATGGATGTAAAAAGGTTACACTTTATTGTAAATTCCATGATAAATGCTACATAAGTTATTATAAATGTTATACATGCTTATTCATTGAAATGCTAATGTTAAGCAAATAACAAAATACTAATTTATTAGGATAAGTATGTATCCCCAAAAAAGGTTTTGTTGATTATTGCTCATGAAAGTAAAGTACTCCCAAGAACTGTCAATGCACAAGTCGAAGCTAACGACAGGGCTGTGTCATTTGTCATAAGACGTAGACAAGTGTCTGTGTTGGTAGGGTTATGCTCGCTCTTACCTCGGCAGTTTGGCAATACTCAGTACGGTTCCATTAACCAAAGGGTTTGTTGAGAGATCCAAAACTGCCAAGGACTGTAAAGACATTGTTTGGCCTGCGCGAAAGAGGCGGAAATACAAGTCAGTTCTATATGTTGTTTTAGAAAAATAATAAAAATAATAATAATAATTGGAAGGGAGACCCAAAACGGCTAAAACCTTACCTCTGCAGTTCAGTGATGTCATTCTCAGAGACGTAGAGCTCTTCCAGCAGTGGCCACATGGGGGGGGGGGGGAACTCAAGCAGCTAACAGACCAACACCAAAGGGAGAGGAGATAAACGTAAAGAGACAGCATATAGAGAAGTTTTTCTCATTTCATTAGGCCTTCACAGGTTTGCACCAGCTCGTTAATTAACATATTGTGCACTGCAATTTAATGATCTATTACCGTATTAACTGGTATAAAAACACCTTTCAAAATAAAATCAGCCTGCAAAATTGTATTTTCTTCAGATGGGATTGATCTGAATGAATCTTTCATCAATCCTTACATCTTATGTCCTTGCCTCCTTCTCAACCATATATAGGTGGATAAGGTCCAAGGTTCTTTCCCTCCAGCCTTCTTCTCCAATGGGTTTTGAGGATGTAAGCATAGAGGATACAAGGAATTGAGGAAAGATGCATTGAGAAAGAGACCCATAATGCCTCAGGCTGTCACCTGAGGCCACGTGAGGGCACAGTTGGTGAGGGAGAGGACCCTGAGGCAGGGGAAGGCCCGAGGTCGCACCGTAGGGTTGGAGGGCACATGCAGTCTGTTGTGGCTGAGGGGACAGAGGACGAGAGAGAGACACGTCAGTGAGGGGATCAGAGTTTGAGAAAAGTCGGGCACAAAAACACACACACACACACACCATTATTCAGTGTGATCTACCTGAGCTGAAGCTCTTTGAGTTCCTCCATCTGCTCCGTGATGGCCATCACGTCGTCCCAGCAGCACAGGAGGTTCCTACACAGGTCCAACATCAGCACGTCTGACAGTGACCATTAAGGATGCAGTAGTAGCGTACCATCAGGTAAATGTCCAATCAATGCTTCGCCCAAGCTAATTCAATTGGGTGGGTGGACCGTACATTTACTAACAGGACATGGGGCTGTATCCCAAATAACACACACATTCACTAAAGTGCACTACTTTTGATCAGAGCCCTAGTCAAAAGTAGCGCACTATATAGGGAAAAGGGGTGCCATTTGGGACACAAACATGGTGTAATGTAGCTACATATCACAGTAAGTCCAGGTCAGAGAAGTGCACTCAAGTATTATTAACATTAACATTTTGTGGCCTCCTGAGTGGCGCAGCGGTCTAAGGCGCTGCATCGCAGTTGCGAGCAGTGCCACTAGAGATCCTGGCTCTGTCACAGCAGGCCACGACCGGGAGACCCATGGGGCGGCGCACAATTGGCCTAGCGTTGTCCGGGTTAGGGGAGCGTTTGGCCGGCAGAGATGTCCTTGTCCCATTGCACTCTAGCGATTCCAGTGGAGGGCCGGGCGCTTGCACGCTGACGGGGTCGCCAGGTGTATGGTGTTTCCTCCGACACGTCTGTGTGGCTAGCTTCTGGGTTAAGCGGGCATTGTGTTAAGAAGCAGCGCAGCTTGGCTGGGTTGTGTTTCAGAGGAAGCACGGCTCTCGACCTTCGTCTCTCCCGAGTCCGTACGGGAGTTGCAGCGATGAGACAATTGGATACCACAAAATTTGGGAGAAAAATGGGTTTAAAAATAAATAATTAAAATGAACAAAAATGATAGTTGTATTTTTTTGACATGGGCACTTATTAACTAATTAAAAGCTACGAAATGAAAGGATACAGGGAGTGGTGTTTTGGATTTCGTTTGCAGGGCCCGGGCTGGAAACCTCGCGCAACCTCAGTGCAACATCAGTGAGGTTTTCCACCCCGTGGAGAAGCACAGATGATAACAATGCTTTTCACTGAGTAAGTACAGATGACTGCACATCAGAAGTGCAAATCTGTTGGAGAGTGGTACAGTTCAACAGTCCCAATTAAAGTGCATTAGCCTACTTTTTTATAACATTCCTAACTTAATATTTATTTATTTGACCAGGGAATAGCCTTTAGGTTAGAAACCTCTTTTTGGGACCTGATACTGGCATCCTCTGGTATTGGTGGCATGCTTTAACAATATTCCTTAAGTATTACAAACAGTACATACGAAGTTGACTGTACAAACAAGCCCACTTTTAGGACAGATTCCCTAAATCAGATTAAGCCTAAAAAAAATGCCCTCTCACTCTCAGGCTCCAAAGCCTTGTTGTCCCCTAACTTCCGTTTCTCCGAGATGGCCTCGAAGCCCACCATCTCCACCGTCCTCGTGGAGATCTGGATCTCCTCTCACGAGACCTGCTGGACCTCCATCTCGAAACACCGCCTGATGGCCGTCAGGTAGTCCACCCCGAAGCTGGCCTACTTGGGCCGGACGAAAGAGCCTCCCTTCGGGTGCCTTAGGTGGGTGGAGGGGGAGAGAACCTTGGTCTGAGAGCAGAAAAAAACACATAACGGCCACGTTCCAAACCAAAAGTCTGTTTCCTGTTTCCTTTTTTGAGGGTGGAGACTTCATTTTTGCCAGAATTTCAATTTCTAACACGAATGAGCACAGCAATTAATCACCCAGCTGACCAAATTACAGAAGATTTTACTTATGGGTTAACAGTAATTAGGATGACACCTATGTCATGCTACCATCATGGAGATACTAGATATGGTTTATTTTACCTGCACGTGAAGTAGTGGACACCTTCATGGCTTCCATTGTGCTTGCCTCGATCAAGGTTGTCCCACTCCACACCAAGCCACAACCCTAAGCACAGAGGACTTGGTAAGTACAGGCATTGAATAAGTACTTGGTTATAGTGCATGACCAAGAATAATTGTGCATTTCTCTCAAACGGTGCTGCCACACACACTGTGGATAACGCGTATGTTATTTTGCCTATTATATCGATATCCCAAGCCGTCTATAAGCTAGTTAGCTTACCCGCAGTTGGTGGTAGAGTGCCAACAAACCGCACCGTGCCACGCTCCCCGTCACAAGCCACACGTCTGCCCACTGCGTCTGATGGAAGGCACTCGTCCATGGTGGTGGGTTGTGTCTGGCCAGGGACTCTCATTGAACTCACTGAATCTATAACGTTGGGTATAAGTATACCTATATATGTGCAATGAAAAATAATGAACAGGTAAAGCCTTCTGTACTCACTTGCTGTATTTTGACAGTGCTATTTAAGAAAGCATTAGGTAAATAACGTTAGCTAGCTAAAATACTTGCTGTCATGTCAACTCCCAAGAAACTGCAATGTTGTTTAGCTTTATTTGATTGGCTACTATAGTGAGATTAGCTACAACAAACATCTTCACTGCCGATGAAACACGAGGACCACGTGTCCACAGAATGGATATAATGTTATTTCCAAATATGTGTTTGAAAGTTACCTTAATCAGAGAGTTGTTGTCATATTTCGCAGCAGCATAAATAATCACAGCTCACAAACCCCGACTGGAAATAACTGAATATGAGGATGCACACGTTTGCCGTACAAATTTGATAGATTATTAATGATTAAGTTATCGGCAATAAAACGTTATTTTAGTGTCATTATTTAAATAGCCATCGTTATAATCAGGTAACAATCAATGCATCTATATTTAGATCACTGGATGAAAGCCCACCCATATGTAATAGCTAGGAACATTTACAATTGCGTTGTGCATGGTAGGACATAATTAGGTGAAGGACAGATCTTCATGGAGTAAAACGTGAGTAAATAGATACATTTTTTGGGGCATCAACACATAGTTCTAATGAGATGTTTTCATTATAACTTCCAGTACAAATTATTTGATGAATTATTTCCATGATAAAAGCACGTTTGTATAAGATTGTCTCATCATTCAAAGCAGCTGGAATCGACCATCGAGAACATTGACGTGAACTGACCATGAAAAACACACTTTCTGGAGTGAGGTTAGTCGCCATTCCACGAGTATCCGCATGTATCTAACGTTAATAATTATGTTCAATTTGTACATTGTTGGAAATACAAGGTAGTTTGGGAAACGCACACTATTACACTGCATTTTTTTTTTTACGCAACATGTAAAGTGTTGGTCCAATGTTTCATGAGCTGAAATAAAAGATCCCAGAAATGTTCCATATGCACAAAAGTATTTATTTCATATTGTGCACAAATTTGTTTACATCCCTGTTTTTGAGCATTTCTCTTTTGCCAAAATAATCCATCCACCTGACAAGTGTGGCATATCAAGAACATAATTAAACAGCATGATCATTACACAGAAGTATGTGGCAGGGTCTACAGACAATCCAAAAGGAAAACCAACCACGTCGCGGCCACAGACGTCTTGCTTCCCGACAAGCTCAACACTTTCGCCTGCTTTGAGGATGCCACCGACGCCCAAGGACTGTGGGCTCTCCTTCTCCGTGGCCAACTTGAGTAAGACATTTAAGCGTATTAACCTCCGCAAGGCTGCAAGCCCAGATGCTGATCCTCAACACAGGGGACCCACAAGGGTGCGTGCCCAGCCCCCTCCTGTACTCCCTGTTCACCCATGACTACATGGCCATGCACACCTCCAACTCAATCATCAAGTTAGCAGACAACCCAACAGTAGTGGGCCTGATTACCAACAATGACAAGACAGCCTACAGGGAGGAAGTGAGGGCCTTGGGAGAGGTGCCAGGAAAATAACCTCTCACGCAACCTCAACAAAACAAAGGAGATGATCGTGGACTTCAGGAAACAGCAGAGGGAGCATGACCTTATCAACATCAACAGGAGTTGGAAAGCTTCAAGTTCCTCGACGTACACATCACTGATGATCTGAAATGGTCCACCCACACAGACAGTGTGGTGAAGAAGGCGCAACAGCTCATCAACCTCAGGAGGTTGAGGAAATTTTGCTTGGCCCCTAAAACCCTCAAACGTTTACAGATGCACAATTGAGAGCATCCTGTCGGGCTATATCACCGCCTGGTACGGCAACTGCACCGACCGCAACTACAGGTCTCTCCAGAGGGTGCTGTGTGTGGTCTGCCCAACGCATCACCGGGGGCAAACTACCTTCCCTCCAGGACATCTACAGCACCCAATGTTACAGGAAGGCCAGAAAGATCATCAAGGACAACAACCACCCGAGCCACTGCCTGTTCACCCCGCTATCATCCAGAAGGCGACGTCAGTACAGGTGCATCAAAGCTGGAACCGAGAGACTGAAAACATCCATCTCAAGGCCATCAGCCTGTTAAATAGCCATTACTAGCCATCTTCCACCCGGTTACGCAACCCTGCTCCTTAGAGGCTGCTGCCCTATATTATAGACTTGGAATCACTGGCCACTTTAATAATGTTTACATACTGCTTTAATCATCTCATATGAGCCACTGACATTGCTCAATCTAATATTTTATATATTTCTTAATTCCATTATTTTTTAGATTTGTGTATATTGACGTGAATTGTTATACTACTGCACTGTTTGAGCTAGGAACACAAGCATTTCGCTACACCCGCAATAACATCTGCTAAATATGTGTATGTGACCAATAATATGATTTGACACAGGTGCACCTTGTGCTGGGGACAATAAAAGGCCACTCTAAAATGTGCAGATTTACTACAATACAATGCCACAGAAGTCTCAGGTTGAGGGAGCTTGCAATTGGCATGCTGACTGCAGGAATATCCAGAGCTGTTGCCAGAGAATTTAATGTTAATTTCTCTACCATAAGCCACCTTCAATGTCGTTTTACAGAATTTGGCAGCAGATCCAACCGGCCTCACAACCGCAGACCACGTGTACGGCATCGTGCGGGAGAGCAGTTTGCTGATGTCAACGTTGTGAACAGTGTGCCCCAAGGTGGCGGTGGGGTTATGGTCAGGCATAAACTACAGACAACGAACACAATTGAATTTTATCGATGGCCAATTGTCGTGACATTCATCCGCCGCCAACACCATGTTTCAGCATGACAATGCACGGCACCATGTCGTAAGGCTCCGTACACACTTCCTGGAAGCTGAAAATGTCTCTGTTCTTCCATGGCCTGCATACTCACCAGACATGTCACCCATTTAACATGTTTGGGATGCTCTGGATCTACGTGTATGACAGCATGCTCCAGGTCTCGCCATATTTAGCACAGCTATTTTAAGAGGAGTGGGACAACATTCCACAGGCCACAATTAACAGCCTAATCAACTCTATTCGAAGGAGATGTGTTGCAGACTGGTATTCTGATCCACGCCCCTATCTGTGACCAACAGATGCATATCTGTATTCAGTCGTGAAATCTGTAGAGTAGGGCCTAATTTATGTATTTCAATTGACTGATATCATTTATATGAACTGTAACTCAGTGAAAACGTTAATTGTTTCATGTTGCGTTTATATTTTTGTTCAGTAAATTGCTTCTGTTTGTTCGCAAACAATTAGGTTGGCAGCTCATTGACACTGGATAGCCTACCTTAGTGTGTTACCTCTGGAAGTTCAGCAAATGCTTATGAAGACATCACAAGGGCAGCAAGCTGTCTTTGTAGCAATAAATATTACATGTGTAAATATTACACGTACTAGGGCCTCCCGGGTGGAGCAGTGGTTAAGGGCTCAGGCTCTGTCGTAATCGGCCGCGATCGGGATGTCCGTGGAGCGACGCACAATTGGCCTAGCGTTGTCCGGGTTAGGGAGGGTTTGGCCGGTAGTGATATCCTTGTCTCATCGCGCACCAGCGACTCCTGTGGCGGGCCGGGCACAGTGCACGCTAACCAAGGTTGCCAGGTGTACCGTGTTTCCTCTGACACATTGGTGCGGCTGGCTTCCAGGTTGGATGCCAGCCGCACCAGGTTAAGAAGCAGTGCGACTGGGTTGGGTTGTGTATCGGAGGACGTAAGACTTTCGACCTTCGTCTCTCCCGAGCCCGTATGGGAGTTGTAGCGATGAGACAAGATAGTAGCTACTAACAATTGGATACCACGAAATTGGGGAGAAAGGGGGGGTAAAAAAAATTAAAATAATATTACACGTACTTTGGCATTCATGCACCTCTAGCTACCCAACAACTGTGGTAGTGAACAAACTGCTGCTGTATCTATTAAGTCTAACAATGTTATTTTGTTTTTCCTTAGTGAGGGGCCATCTGTGGACAAACAGTCCTTGGACTATGTAGTGGGATCAGTATCAGGCAGCTTGTTTCCAAAGGAGTCTACATCCAGCTCCGGATCGTTATCTGCATTGTTCCAAGCTGCGCCAGTAGTTGACACTCTGTTCTTTGTTCCTGCTCCTAAGGTAAGCCCATAAGTCCAAGGCAAGGATGCACAGCTCGGGTCTTTTAACGCTGCAGCCCAGCTGACTTTTTGTTTTCCAGGAAACCAAGGCCATATTCAGTAGAGAAAAGGTTCTGAAATAATGTGAAACGGAGTTCCTACCTACCCACTAAGAAACACACATTTTGAGCTTTCCTTTCCAAAATGATGGGGAGGTATTACTTGGAAAAACCAACAGGACTAGAGAGCTTGAGGGCCTGAGTCGTGTACCCTTGCTAGAATCTTCTGTATTTGCCAACTGAGTGAAATTCTGTTTAAAAAAAATGTATTCCATTCATAGCCTGAACCGAGGAGCGTGGAGTTGAAGGAAGGCGCGGTTACAAAAGGGCAGAACCACCAGAAACAAACAAAGAAAGCCTGCAGCTGCAGACCTAAGTCTAGAAAACAGGTGAGCGATTTAAAAATGAAACTAAATGTGATATGCAAAATAATATGCTGCAAGAGATGTAGATCGATAGATAAATGTTCTCCCTCTGGCTTTCAGAGAAAGTGCATTACAAAATGCTGACGAAGATGAACAGGTCCCAAACATGCCCAAGAAGACTAAAAGGAAAGCTGTTGAGATGGGAGAAGGGGGTGCGACAGAGGAGGAGGAGAGGCAGACAAAAAAACAGAGGACTGGAGCCCAAATTGCGGCGGAGAGGGTAAAGCAGAAACGAACAGTGTTTGTCGGCAACCTTCCTGCCAGCTGCACAAAGAAGGTAACAGCAGCCCCAGTCCTAGTTGAGTTATAAGCAGTGAACATAATCTCGTTAAGGTCTGTTGAAAGCAGACCTGGGTTCAAATAGCATTTGAAAGCAAATAAATGGTGATCGAAGTGAAAATACAAATATGCCTTATGTTGTTTCTGTGTTTGGTTTTTCAGACACTTCAGCTTGTCTTCAAGGATCAGGGAGCCATTGAAAGCATTCGATTTCGATCAGTGGTAAGTACTCCATTCACTGTATTAGATTATTCTCATACCCATCATCAGACAATGTGAGTGCTTATTTGTGAGTTAGATGATGTAAGTAAGACTTTCAGGTCAACCTTCACAAGGCCACAGGGCCAGACGGATTACCAGGATGTGTACTCAGAGCATGCGCTGACCAACTGGCTTCACTAACGTTTTCAACCTCTCCCTGTCGAAGTCTGTAATACCAACATGTTTCAAGCAGACCACCATAGTCCCTGTGCCCAAGAACATGAAGGTAATCTGCCTAAATGATTACCGACCCGTAGCACTCACATCCGTAGCCATGAAATGCTTTGAAAGGCTGGTCATAGCTCACATCAACACCATTATCCCAGAAACCCTAGACCCACTCCAATTTGCATACCACACCAACAGATTCACAGATGATGCAATCGCAATTGCACGCCACACTGCCCTCTCACACCTGGACAAAATTAACATCTGTGAGAATGCTGCTCATGGACTACATCTCAGCTTTCAACACCATAGTGCCCACAAAGCTCATCACTAAGCTAAGGACCCTGGGACTGAACACCTCCCTCTGCAACTGGATCCTGGACTTCCTGACGGGCTGCCCCTAGGTGGTAAGGGTAGGTAACAACACATCCGCAACGCTGATCCTCAACACGTGGGCCCCTCAGGGTTGCGTGTTTAGGCCCCTCCTGTACTCCCTGTTCACTCATGACTGCACGGCCAGGCACGACTCCCAACACCATTAAGTTTGATGATGACAACAGTGACAACAGCCTGATCACCAACAAGAATGAGACAGCCTATAGGTAAGAGGTCAGAGACCTGACCGTGTGGTGCAAGCACAACCTCTCCCTCAATGTGATCAAGACAAAGGAGCTGATTGTGGCCTACAGAAAAAGGAGGACCGAGCACGCCCCCATTCTCATCAACAGGGCTGTAGTGGAGCAGGTTGAGAACGTCAAGTTCCTTGGTGTCCACATCACCAACAAACATGGTCCAAGCACACCAAGACAGTCGTGAAGAGGGCACGACAAAACCTATTCCCCCCCTCAGGAGACTGAAAAGATTTGGCATGAGTTCTCAGAACCTCAAAAGGTTTTACAGCTGCACTATCGAGAGCATCCTGGTGGGTTGCATCACTGCCTGGTATGGCAAGTGCTTGGCCTCCGACCGCAAGGCACTACAGAGGGTAGCGCGTACGGCCCAGTACATCTCCGGGGCCAAGCTTCCTGCCATCCAGGACCTCTATACCAGGCGGTGTCAGAGGAAGGCGCTAAAAATTGTCCGACTCCAGCCACCCTAGTCATAGAGTCTCTCTGCTACCGCACGGCACCAGAGTGCCAAGTCTAGGTCCAAGAGACGCCAAAATAGCTTCTACCCCCAAGCTATAAGACTCCTGAACAGCTAATCAAATGGCCACCCGGACTAATTACATTGCCCCCCTCTGGAACGGTGCTGCTACTCTGCTATCTGTGCATAGTCACTTTAATAACTCTACCTACATGTACATATTACCTCGAGAACAGTGCCCCCGCACATTGACATTGTACCGGTACCCCCTGAATATAGCCCCGCTATTGTTATTTACAGCTGCTCTTTTAATTTTGATATTTTTATCTCTTACCTTTTTTTAGGTATTTTCTTAACCGCATTGTTTAAGGGCTTGTAAGTAAGCATTCCGCTGTATGGTCTACACCTGTTGTATGGTCTACACCTGTTGTATGTGACAAATACAATTTGATTTCCACTAGGGTAGAACTTCCTGAATGCTTCATAGTAATGGATGAAAGTTGAATAATACAACGCTTTCTGAAGACTCAACCCTGATCGGTGAAGCTAAAACATGTCATTTTCCTTGCAGGTAAGAGAAGATCCATCGATGTCACGCAAAGTAGCAGCTATTCAGTAAGTTTCCCTGTCTTTTTTACCATGAGAAATGCGAACACTGATTGAATGGGAGTATCCGTGGTAACATGACGCATGCATTTGAGAACATTTTGTTGTTGCTTTCCTTCTCTAGACGCAAGGTTCACCCCAAGAAGCAGAGCATCAATGCCTACGTGGTTTTCGAAGCTGAGGAAGGAGCCGAGAAGGCATTGGAAAGGTATAGCAACTGGCAAGCATTCAACTTGAATTGTATCATGGCTGTTTTACGTTATCATAATCTCATAAACCCAGAACTAAAGTCTTCCTAATTTTGAGTCAGATGCTCTATTACATTTCCCTTCAAAAATTTTTGAATATGTGAGCACCTGCGAAATCATGATTTGTCCAAATGATCAGTGTCAAAATCTGCATACCAGAACAAAGTTCCTCATTAGTTGTCAAATCCCAGTCAGTTGACAGATGCTACGTTACCATGTGTTACTTGCGTCCGTCCGAGAGATTAACATATCAAGTGTCATCTTTAAGCCCTTGTGGGTTAATATGTATTACTTTAATTCTTGCAGGAACGGCATGGAGATTGAGAAAAACTTTCACATCCGGGTCGACAGGGTCTCCAAAAGTTCATTGGTAAGTGTCCCATGACACTTAATATTTTAAAAAGCACAGCACCTGCCTAGCATTAAGATCGGTATACTTGGTGGCAATAGAATGCACTTGCTGGCAGTTTGATCCAGTTAAGGTGATAAATTGACATTTGCTTAATCCTTTGATTTTTGTATAAACTTGTTTGAGCAAGGATGCTGCCACATTGAATAAAATCGTTTGGTCTTTCAGCACGATCACAAGAGGTCAATATTCATTGGCAATCTACCATTCGGTGAGTAACTATGAGAGGGTTTTACTTTCCTGTGAACGTCTCAGTCAAAAGGAAAACAATAAAATGCACGTTATTTGGCTCATACTGTATTAACTTGTAGATATAAACGAATTGCCAGTGCGACAGCACTTTGAGGAGTGTGGCGAGGTGGAGGGGGTGCGGCTGGTGCGGGACAAGAACTCTGGAATGGGCAAGGGCTTCGGCTACATCTTATTCCAGGTGAGAAAAAGAACGCACATTTCATACGCACCCAACCTGCTCAGAGATGTGTGTGAAGCAGTTATGTATGCATTTCAGCAGTCTTCCCACTACTGAGCTGGCCAAGTCCCATACGGCAGCAGCACACAGTTTATTTTCTAACTACACCCCCTCCATCCGTACCTGCATCATCTCTAACAGCTAACGCTTTTGTTGTAGAGCATCGATGCTGTCCAGCTGGCCTTGAAACTAGACGGCTCCAAACTCCTCGGGAGGTCGGTCCGGGTGAAGAGGTCAGTGAAGAAGGAGAAAGAGAAGAAGAAAGTGGTGCACAGAGGTCCCAGAGGGAAAGAAAGAGAGATTAAGGGTGCAGGGAAGGAGCCTACCAAAGGGGGATTTAAGGAGAGACCGGGCCAGGGCGGTCCCCAAAACAAGTCTTCCGGGAGGCCGCAGGGAAAGGGGCCTCAAATCAAATCGATGGGGAAGCCATTCAAGAAAAGTCTAGGTGAGGCAACGAAAGCCCCCACAGGCCCCTCTTCCTTCAAAGGTGAGATGGCCGACCCAAACAGAAAAAATGCAAAGGCGAAAGCACTGAAGAAGAAACTCAAACCGAGGAAAAGGAATCAGGTCGTACACATTTGATGGTCTGTGCTTTGTGCCTTTTGGATGTAAATTAATTTGATATTGTTAAAGCAGATAAAATGTGTTGTACAATTAACATGTCAGTGGAGCTATATCATGAGATGGTGTGTAAGCGTTCCTGACGTAACATCCATGCCTACCCACATTTCCAGTTGAAACGGTTGTTTTTTTAGGTTGGGGCTATCGCACCCAATGTATGTAAATATTAACATGTACAGTTGAAGTCGGAAGTTTACATCAACTTAGTTTGGAGTCATTAACTCATTTTTCAACCACTCCACTCATTTCTTGTTAACAAAATATAGTTTTGGCAAGTCTGTTAGGACATCACTTTTACACAAGTAATTTTTCCAGCAATTTGTTAGAGATTATTTCACTGTATCACAATTCCAGTGGGCCTGAAGTTTACATACACTAAGTTGACTGTACCTTTAAACAGCTTGGAAAATTCCAGAAAATTGTATGGCTTTAGAAGCTTCTGATCATCATTTGAGTCAATTAGAGGTGTACCTGTGGATGTATTTCAAGGCCTACCTTCAAACTCGGTGCCTCTTTCCTTGACATCATGGGAAAATCAAAAGAAAATCAGCCAAGACCTCAAAAAAAATTGTAGACCTCCACAAGTCTGGTTCATCCTTGGGAGCAATTTCCAAACACCTGAGGGTACCACGTTCATCTGTACAAACAATAGTACGCAAGTATAGACACCATGGGACCACGCAGCCGTCATACCACTCAGGAAGGAGACGCGTTCGGTCTCCTAGAGATGAACGTACTTTGGTGCAAAAAGTGCAAATCAATCCCAGAACAACAAAGGACCTTGAAGATGCTGGAGGAAGCAGGTACAGTAAAAGTCCTATATCGACATAACCTGAAAGGCCCCTCAGCAAGGAAGAAGGCACTTCTCCAAAACCGCCATAAAAAGAGCCAGACTATGGTTTGCAACTGCACATGGGGACAAAGATTGTACTTTTTGGAGAAATGTCCTCTGGTGTAATACAACTGTTTGGCCATTATGACCATCGTTATGTTTGGAGGAAAAAGTGGGAGGCTTGCAAGCCAAAGAACCTCATCCCAACCGTGAAGCACAGGGGTGGTAGCATCATGTTGTGGGGGTGCTTTGCTGCAGGAGGGACTGGTGCACTTCACAAAATAGATGGCATCATGAGGGAGGAAAAATATGTGGATAATTTGAAGCAACATCAAGACATCAGTTAAATATTGGTCGCAAATGGGTCTTCCATATGGACAATGACCCTAAGCATACTTCCAAATTTGTGGCAAAATGGCTTAAGGACAACAAAGTCAAGGTATTGGAGTGGCCATCACAAAGCCCTGACCTCAATCCTATAGAAGATTTGTGGG
The DNA here is from genome assembly GCF_034236695.1 of Oncorhynchus nerka. NCBI lineage: Eukaryota > Metazoa > Chordata > Actinopteri > Salmoniformes > Salmonidae > Oncorhynchus > Oncorhynchus nerka. The sequence continues at coordinate 11,900,807 of NC_088416.1, forward strand.
CTGAACTGAAAAGGCATGTGCGAGCAAGGAGGCCTACAAACTTGACTCAGTTACACCAGCTCTGTCAGGAGGAATGGGCCAAAATTCTTATTTTGGGAAACTTATTGTGGGAAGCCCGTTGAAAAGCTACCTCTAACATTTGACCCAAGTTTAAATTGTTTAAGGCAATGCTACCAAATACCAATTGAGTGCATGTAAACTTCTGACCCACTGGGAATGTTATGAAAGAAATAAGACTATTCTGACATTTCACATTCTTAAAATAAAGTGGTGATCCTAACTGACTAAGACAGAGAATTTTTACTAGGATTAAAAATGTCAGGAATTGTGAAAAACAGTTTAAATGTATTTGGCTACGGTATGTAAAAACTTCCAACTGTACGTCTATGGTCCCACCTAAAGGTAGGGAAAACATTCATTAACTATTCAGGACATTAACATCTGAGAGACTAAATAAAGTTTTAGAAGCAAGTGTCATTTACCTTTTTATTTTGATTTCTTACAAAGAGGAACAACCTCTTAATGACCTAACAGAACATTCAACCACTTTCTAAAGTATCTGCATGTCGGACTGAAATTAAAACAATAACTTAAATACAATGAAGCAACAACATTGAGACAGTCGTTCAATTTCCTTGTTCCTACATGTGATCTAAGAAGTTTGTAGAAATAGGTTTTAATACAGGGGCTATATGTATCAAGTAGGAATGCTTTTTTAGGATCCATTTCCCTTTTAGATCACAATGTATAAGAATGCATGGGCAGGGGGGGACCTGATCCTAGATCAGCACTCCTACTCAAGACGCTTAATACATATGGTCCCAGAGCTGTGTAAATGTGGGAGTGGTTGCAGGGATGACATTGTAAATGCTGAGAAATGCTTTGCTACACCTTCCAGAGACCGACCACTAAGAGAAGCAAAACAATGTATTTTTCTAACTGCATATGAATCCAATAAAAATGCTGTCCGATGGGCATTTTTGATTGGTTGCTGCAAATCACGATATGGTAATTTGATGCGACCAATAGTAACACACGTGTGGGGGACGGGTTCATGTTTCTTTCATTTGGACATCAGCGAAAGAATGTTCAATACCCTCCAAAAAAGTGAGTTAAAAAAAAGTTAACCTCTTATCCTGACTTGTCTAAAAAATTGGTTATAGGAGCACCGGGATTAACTTTCCCCTAGGTACCGATCTAGGATCACCTTCCCCTCCCCAATCCTGACCTTAACGATTAGTGGGGGAAATACAAAACTGACCCAAGATCAGCATCTAGGGGCACTCCGTTATAGGAGGGTTCCGAGGGGAAATTTCCAGCGATGATCCTCATTCTAAGTCCTCTTCATTCAAGCTACCTTGTGCGCTCACAATACGCTGCAGGAAAGAGGGAAATAACATCAAATTCTAAAGCCATAAACATGCAAAATGTGTCCAGTTTCCACTTCGTTGTTGATCTCGGACCATAATCATAAAAGAGTCAGAATAGAAGTGCTGATCTAGGATCAGGGCCCATATTCAAAAAAGCATCTTCTCCTACTCAGATGTTTTATGAATACGGACTCAGGTCCCCTCTGTCCATGTTCTTACTCAAGGTAAAAACTGGCCCTAAAATCAGCACTCCTACTCTATGGTTGAGACAACAGCCTCTGAAAGGACTGAAGATTGTTAAACAGTGGTGGGTGCCTTTCATCATGTTAGAAAGACCATCGTCATTTTTGACAAGGTTTGATAGGTAAAAGCAGTATGCTGGATCTGTACTCGGAGGCACATACAGCTCCACCAAAGTCATGAGCTGTGTTTCAGTCTCAGACATGTTTGTTACCTAAACTAATTCTTGAAAAAAAATGGTGCCGATAGTGGGCAGCCGTGCTCTATCCCCTAGGCAACGTTGCAGTATTTTTTATATAAGCATTTCGCTACACCCACAATAACGTCTGTTAAACACGTGACCATTTAAAAAAAATCAGATTGTACTTCTGTCTAGCATATAATACAACTGGTTTTAGGGCTGGGCGAGATCTAAATTTGTTTTTGCTAAATGTTCAGATGCCTGTATCGCATGAATCTACGTTTTTATTATCATCTCCTTCGCTTCTTGTGCACCTTCCCACTAGCACACAGACACCAAGCCCCTCACAACAAAGACGAAAGAAACTGCTTGTTGTCATAGAGGAAGTTAAACTCGCTGTTTGCAGCATTTGAGGTTTGGTCCAACAGAACCAGTCATAGGAACACCAAAATGCTAAGACACTTTTACTGAAATAGACGAGAACTTAACCTTTCTATGGGTCAACTCTCAATGTAGTACAGAGCAGACCCTACTCAAATGAGTATCAATGAATATGATGGTGGAAAATTCATGCTCAGTCTGTCACGCGCGGTACCGCTAGCAGCATTTTAGCCACAGACTTGTGTGCTAGCTGTGTAGTCTGTGTTTTTATAAATGTGCATACAAATACATTAGGAATTGGCAACTCATTCTCATTCTGAGAAATAAGCATCGGTTTATCCAGGTAGGCCACTTGATTTCGATATCTAAATAAGTTCAACTGTTCAACCTTGTTGGCTAGCAAATAGATTCAAGTTGGTTAGACTTGAAATAAACATTAGCTGGCTACTCACTAGCACGTGGGTTTGTGCTGGAGTGATTTTACGAGACCCATGTTAAATTTTCTATTATGCCTGCTACAAGAAGTTGGTCATGGTGCATGGTTCTGGTTAAATATGTAAAAAATAAATAAATGCAATTTCATAGACAGACATGAAAGACAGATCAATTATATATATATTTTTTAAGTAGGTTAAACTATTAATCAAATAATTAAATTATTAGTCAGTCTTATGGTTGTGGAAAGATCATATTTAGCTTCGTTATAATTTTACAAGCCCTGAATTCAGTTAAGATTATTGCTGACTGTTGGAAATGAGGTGTATTGACCTTTTAACTGTGCAACAAAGCTTAGGGAAAATGTTAAAAAATAAAATCAAGGTATATTGTGACTCAACAATGTTTAGAAATAAAGATACCATTTTTAGGCCATATCGCCCTAGTTGGTTTCCGCTTTCTTGCTTGAATACACTTACTGTAAATTGCTCTGAATAGAAGCGTACCCGCTACAGATGCGGGCACTAAAAAGTTATTTGGTCAAAAACTATCTGTAGCAGACTGTGTTGCACACATTGTGGCAATGGTTATGCTAATAGCACAGCGCAACATAACTTTTCAGAACCTGCAACTGCAAATGACCCTGAAATGTATGAGAGGCACTATACCTGGCTGATGGTTAGTGTTGGGGTTGTTACACAAGCTCAATTTTGAATAGGATTGCAGTTCTGACTACATTTTAGTAGTAGCTTCCTTGCTTGTATGCACTTACTGTAAGCAGCCCAGGGTAGGAGTGTTTGCTAAATGACCTTGAAGTAGAGAAAAGGACTGTACCTGGCTGATGGTGGGCAGTTTGGTGAGTAGCATCTGGAAGACTGGTGGAGGGAGAGTCTGCTGCAGCACCTGGAGAAGCTGCTGGGGCTGGCCGCACACGGCGATGGCGTTGGTCAGGTGCTCGATGCCGTTCTCGTAATCTCCTATACCGGAATACCAAGCGCAAAGAGGTTCAGATTGACAAAACGAGCAGTACATTAAATGAAGAACAGTGTCGTTACTCTGGTCAAAAGTAAATTAGGTAGTGCATTATGGGGCACAAGGTGTCATTGCACTGGTCGAAAGTAGTGGGGGAGGATGTCAATGCTTTGGTCCAAAGTAGTGCACTATATGGGGAATATGCAGTCATCGCTTGGTAAAAAGTAGTGCACTCTATATGGGGTCACTTGGGATCGCTTGGTAAAAGTGTACTAGCAGACCTATATGGGGAATAGAGAGTCACACACAGCCTAAGTGATGTCAATGTAAGCAAGACCTTGAGCCAACAGCTCCTCTCCCAGCTGAATCTCCTCCAGGAAGAACTTCTGAACCGCCTCAGCATCCTTCAGGTCTGGGAGCTGCAAGAGTTCCACAACACACACTTTTCTTTTCATTGGTCAAGAAATAACTAAAACATAGACAGGTGGAAAAGCTCTTGTCGATGGCCTATGCTCCAGGAAGAATAAAATGCCTATTCAAATGAGTCGGGGCAATCCGCCGAGGCTTCATCAGGTGTAAGGTAAGAGTTCAATTTAAGTGAACTCTTAACCCAGCAGTTCTTGCTGGGTTTGCACTTCCTCCATTGGAAAACAATGGCTTGTTCGCCACAGAACCATTCTTGTACAAGTCAAGTATGTGGGCCTTAAGTAACAGATTTTGGAGAGAAGAGTGTAGTCGAGTAGGTCTGTTTCCATTGGGGAGCTATACAGTTGTGTTGACTGAAATTCAGTACCACTGTACAGACAAAAGGTTTAATAAATGCACTAATTCCAGTCTCAAATCAGTCATACCCAGCCATCACCTTGCCGTGTCCCAATACATGCCAGTGAAGATATCCTGTTTATTCCACTTGAGGTCATTGGAGATTATTTTCCACAAGGTATCATCTGACGTGTACTAGACATGACTTCTTTAGACGTGTGTTCATTGAGGAAGAATAGAAATAGTACCTTGAGGGGATTTTACTCACCTTTGACAGTCCTGTCCCCTGTTTTGCAGCCGCCTGATTTCTCCTCCCTTGGGCAGAGGTAAACACAATCACTGTTAATATAAATAGCTTTGGGGAATGTTCCTGTTTGTACTTAGACAACTTAGTTTCTCAGGCAATCCTACAGTGCAAGACTATGATTAGGAACAGTAAGGAAGTCCCATTAACATCCTAAATTGACACCCTGAGGTACAACTTCGGCTTTGAACAAAGCTCCAAAATAATCCACACACCTTCCCTTGATAAAGTGGTTTACCCAGGTCAGAATCAGGATATACTTAAGTGTAGCTGCTAAATAGCAAGTGACAACTAGCCAAACAATCCTAGTTCTTTTTTTTCCGGATAGAGTGATTAACTACCTGAGTGGAAGGAAAATTTTCAAAAAGGCTAACAGAGGAACATGGCTCATTCAATTGCAGTAAAGCAGGTGTATAAAGCATTGTGGCCAGCTGACAGCCAAAATCCATCTTTCATACTGTAGTCCAGCTACAATTGTAGTCTAGTTAATGTGGGACTGGAATGTGATCTGTATAGGATTTTTATTGTGACATGCATCCATATGTGTATTCTAATTGGCTCCTGTATTAGAGTGAGGGATTCTGGGTAGAAGACAAGGCAGAACTGCCATTATGTAGTGTGTGGAGGTGTATTTATTTTATATCCCCTTATGAGTTATGCAGTCTCATCATTAAAGTTTGCAGTCTAATGCTCTGTAGGCGCATTATCAGCTTCTTCATACCGACAACCCATGGCCTTACATGAGTAGTAGGCCTGGATAGAGTAACACCAGGGATATCCAGGTTGCTCTAATACAGGAGCCGATTAGAATACACATATGGATGCATGTCACAATAAAAATCCTATACAGATCACATTCCAGTCCCACATTAACTAGACTACAATTGTAGCTGGGCTACAGTATGAAAGATGGATTTTGGCTGCTTGGCAAGCTCTATGTCTGATATGGCTAGTAGCCTAGAATGGTTGGTTTAGGTTACATAACAGTTCAAAACACACCATCAATGAATGAATCAGGGTAGGTGCAGCTTTCCATGTCTGAATTCAACTTAACAGAACGCTTGTTGTGAGTGAGTAGGAAGTACATTAATACATGATAAAGGAGGTAGTTAGCAGAGAAACGCTCAACTCTATAAGAAAACAGAGTTGAGTTGCTATGCGCTAGTTAGGTGCAGGACTTTTGGGGTTAGCAGTGCGCTGACAATGAATCAGATCTAGTGCACAAACCATTAACGTAACCATGCAAGCTTCTATACTTCGCCAATTGGGAATAGTTAAACGAGTTCGGCCTGGCTCGGGTATTTAGTTGCACCGCAGGTCTCCCAAACAGAGACCGGAGCGGGTTGCAAAGGACGTGGACAACACTCACGTTCTCGCAGCCTGTTCTTGAAGTTGGGGTCACTCCGTCTTTTCCTGTCGAAGTAGATGCAGTAGCCAACGAACAGAGCCCCGCAAACACCGGCGGCTATCGTGCTCGATTTACCGCCTATCATCACTTCCGAAATGGTTGATATTTCTATGTTAACAAAGATAATATTTCAATTTTGGCTTATATCAAAGGTGGTACATGACCTCACACAGTCGCAAGTTCGCAGCAAAAAGGACCAGTAAGGACCGCTGACTAATTTGACAGCTAGGGTGTCCGCATTGAACGCCTGATCGAAAATAATGCACATTTAATTCCCAATCACACGATATCTCCGATAGCGTATGCATTTGATTGAATATAAAGTGTTGTATGTTGAACCCAGATGGGGGGGGGGGGGGGGGTTAGGATTTCTTTAAATCAATGTAAGTAGTATTGGGTCGCATTGAAATGTAAGTGCCACAAGGGAGCAGTAGCAATTCATTTAAAAAAAGAAGCAGCAGGCTAATGATTACATTTGATACAATTAAACAGTATTTTCTCCAGAGTAAGAAAAATAGAAACAATTCAACTACGACTATAGGTATTTTGACTAATCTGGGGTAGACTACACAGCAGCAAACAATGGCCAAGTGAAATATTGAACAGTAGGCTACATGGTGTGGCACAATCATTTAGACTAGTAAGACAACATGTACAATTTTGCTTTCGCTATGACCAATTCATTTACGAAAAATGATGCCAGTTGCTCTGAGCCTTGCTCCTATGCCTGTCTGGCCTTAGTTTGCACTTTTCATCTCTCAGATGATAGCTAATCCCTAGAAGTGCTGCTCAACAGAACAGATGGTCAGCTGCATTACATGTGCAAGGCCAGGCAGCTGCAAAAATATACCACCTTGACTATTAGGCTTCTGAGGGCACATGCTCAGACCTGCAGTAATACAAACCATCAGGCATGCACATCCTTACATGGATTATATCATCACCAGACTGTGTCTGGTATTGCGTGCACCTTTGCCTTTAAATGGCAACTGAGTCGTTCTGCACCATTTCTGTGGCTGATTGTTGTTGTTACAGTTTAATAAAGGAATAACTGAACCTTAGAGATTGGCGTCATTGACCACACGTCGCCAGTTGACAGGATTTTGGAAGAGGGTGTGTGCTTTTGAGGGGGTTTCCAGTTAAACTGTGGGTGTGTGGTTGTGTGCGTGCATGTGTGTTTGTACAAGTGTGTGTTTGAACAAGCGTGTGTACACCTTCATACCCGTACTTATGTCTCTATGTGTGTGTGTATGTGAGCATGCATTGCATGTGTACTTCTTCATACTTACGTGTGTGTGTGCATGTATCAGTGGAGGCTGCTGAGGGGAGGATGATTCATAATAATGGCCAGAATGGAGTGAGCCGTCCTTCCCTCAGCAGCCTCCACTGGCATGTGTGTGTGTATGTGCGTGCATGTGTACACTTGTCTGTGGACAATTTACATGGTAGGAGGATTACCCGTCTGCCCTGTCGTCTCTCTCGCCAGCGGCTTAGCAGCTCGCACCTGGCATGCAGCTGGCTGAGGGTTTGGCAAAGAATTCACCCCTCAGGGACATCGAGCTCCGCCAGTGCCCGGGCTTGACGTGTCGCGGCTTAGCCAGAGGCTCATCGTCTCGCGGCGGTGGGTTATTATTACCATTACTCAATCGTTCCTGGAAGCTGCTTTGGAAGCCCTACTGTATGTGATCCCAGTGCTTGTGTGTTCGGAGGTCTCCTAAATCCATGCCGTCACCCCAGGCCACATTATACATGTCTGTAGCAATTCCCTAGGAAACAAGTACTCTTGTCATTTGCTGGGACTCAGACAGATCTCATGTCCTTATGTCGATGTGGGTTGGAGGTTTGGACAGAAAGACCATGACACACACACACACACATGTTTAGGGATGTTGTACAAATAATGGTTATTGCAAAACTATCTATCAATCAGATAGTAGAATTATGTAAGACTTTAGGGTTTATAAAGAGAACCAACCAATGGGGATGCTTTACCGACTGATTCCTACATATCTCTCTTAAAACCATTTATATGGGTATAACTTTTACTGTTCTCCTGGGTGTGCTAAGGTTGGCAATAAGACAGGAGACACCCTGCAGTTGCTTATTGTGCAGTATACGAGCCTCACTGTGTACCTTTATTGACTGTGCACATAGCACTATTAAATTAATTAAGCATGCTCCTTAAAGGCTAGGTAATTAGCATGCTTGGGCTCCTAATCCAATCAGTGTGCATGATGCTGCACGGTGAGCTCATCGCTATATGACATTCACACCCATGCTGACTCTGCACATTTACTGTAAAACCTGGCACGGCGACTTGCGTATGTGAGTGCAAAAGCAATTATCCTCTTCTGCCCTGTCATCTTCCTTGGAATGGTGCTCGTACTCCTCTGTTGCCATGGTTTCAGAACAGAGAGGTAACTATGGCAACACTGTTGGTATTCCCCAAAGTGGCAGAGAGAGGGGGAGAGAAAGCTGTGGGGGGGAAGCTGTGTGTGTGTGGGGGGGGTGTCGAGAGGGGGAGAGAAAGCTGTTCAAACATGACAGGATTTGTATTTATTTTTTATTTCAGAGCAGCTGAATAAGGCAGATACACACACACACACACACACACCAAGCAAGTGTTTTTGAGTGGAGATTTGCACAAGGGCTCCAGTGAAGGAAAGCTTGCAGGGACCAACAGAGAAGTAATTATTTTTACCCTGGCTGCAGCTGCTTTTCTGTGTGTCTTGGCAGCCCTGGCTCCAGCAGCAGAGAGACAGGCCAGGAGACAGGAACTGAAAAAAATCCTCTTGGAATAAAATATAGAACGTTTTGAATCGTGGCCCAGGAACGTCCCATAAAACTGGAAATGGCAGGCCTACCCTGTATTTTCCATGAACCCTGTGCTCTCCCCATTCCAAAGGCTATGTCATTAGATGTGTTTTCAAGGGAGAAACGCATAGTGGAACCAGGAATGGAGGGAGGAGGGAGGATGGCAGGCTTGCCAAGTCTCTGAGCCAAGTGGGGAAGAGAGAGACTTTTCTGTTTAGGTTGTCTGAATGGGGGAGAGAGTGCTGACTGAAAAGGAATGGAAAGTGAGAGAGAGAGGGAAGGAAGGGAGAGAGAGAGAGAGGTAAAGAGGACCACTTGTGTTAGCATGGCGTTGCGCCCCAGGACCCCATTAGCTAGCTCTCTCTTCAGCTGTTGGCATCGGCATCGGCGGTGGAGGTTTTTATCGGCGGCTGTAAGTGAACCATTTCTCCCTCCCTGCAGTGCTCCAACTAGTCCTCCATGTTGAAATCACCACTCCCTCCCTCTGGGGTCAGTAAGGGGAAAGTAAGCGCTGGCGGAGGCGGCTGGCTACAGCTCCAGCCAGTTTCCTTCCCTTTCCCTCCACCCTTCTGGGTGAGTGGAATCTCTGGACGGATATGAGTGCAACAGAGTTCTGGCCAGTGAAAGTTGGCTACCATTTTATCTCCAAAAGTTAGCCGAGTTAGCTCCAGGACCAAGAGTTAGCTTTCAGGCTATTTAGCATTTTAGAATGACCTTTATATTCTGAGTTAGCTCCTGGATTATCATTTGGTTGTAGAACTTGAGACATAGTTTAGGGTTTGAGCTGTTATGGAGCCAAGGAGGAATAGAGGGGTTTGATAAAAGAGTGGAAGATAGAGGGAGCTATTTGGCATGGTGAGAGAGAGAAGAGGTTGCTGAGCCGAGGCAGACAGTCCATCACCCTTCAGCTGTCAATAGGGGTAGCTGCTGCTCCAGCACAACATTCACAGCACCACCACACACACAGAAAAACACACTCGCTCACTCAAACACTAACACACACCCACACTCAGAGAAACACACACACTCCCAAAACAAGATAACTTTCAGCTGAAGTAATGGGTGAATGACACTAAAAAAGTAGTATTCTATGAATAAGTTATATCAATACACACAACCCACTGGGCACAGACGTTAGTTCAATGCCTAGTTTGGATTTACATTTGGTTGAGTTGTCAACTAACATGAAATCAACAAAAGTTGGGTGGATAAAAATATGAAATTCCCTTAAGTTGATGACTTTTTTTCAAATCCAATCAGTTTTCCATCTTGATTCAACATCATCACAATGACTTTTTTTTGATTGAAATGACTTGAAAACAAGGCTTTGGAAGTTAGTATTGCTAACTCTACAGGATTGTATTAATTGTATACAGCAGATGCTTTTCTGTCATTGCTGCAGTTTAGTACAAAATACAGATTCTTACACTTGGGGAATTGCCATCAGGCACATCTCAACCTATAAACCTACTTTCAGTGTTAATCTGTGTATGTTTGTTTGTTTTCTTGGCTCTCAATTCCATAACAGCATGCTGCAGGAGCTATAGGGAGAGAGTTCTTGTTAGCACTGATCTATGCTTGAGAGAACCATCTCCTATGGTCAGATCAAAGATTGAGTCCTGGTAAGTTGTTCCTAGATCTGCTCTTGGGTGGCAACATACATCTACCCCTAGCCCTATTCTGCGGCATCTGGCTAGTAGTGCTAGCTACCTATAGCGTCCCTGTCTGCTGTAGCCTGGTTAGCAAGCTAGCTAGCTATATCGTCTCTCTGCCATCACGGCTGCCAGGCCAAGCACGCCCGTAGGAAGGCCTTGGCAGCGTCCGCTGTCTGTCCAGATGGCTGGGGATGGCAGCTCAGTGTGACGCCTCCGCCTTAGATGATTAGACCCTCTTTGAAAGAGATAGACATCCATTTACATGGAGGCTCTTCTCTCAGCATACCAATTGGCCTCGGAGGTCCCACTCGTCTTTGAAGTATAGCTATCGTGTTGTCGCTATATGATGTAGCGAGAGTGTTATTTTTGTCTTAGTGGTTGAACATATTATTTTTGTCGTCGTTTGGTCATCCGCCAGATCTGCTTTGCTTTGTGGTGAGAATACTGAGTATAGGTCAACATCCACAAATGTTTTGTCCACAAATGTTCTCCTTCTCGATGTGTCGAGAAGGCATCAAACAAAGGAGATAATTTGGGCACAAGAGGAGGAAGTGTGCCGGGCAGCTTGGCAGGTAGCAGTCTGGTTGAAAAGGTGGCTTGTCCCAGCCTGCCTGGAGGTGGGTAAAACCAAACAAACAAGCAGACGGATCAGGAGATTAATATTTAAAACCAGAGTGGGCCTTAGCGTCGTCATGGGATACCCACCGTGCAGTGACATGCAGCGAATCTCTGCACTCCTCAACCTTAATGAGGTTGTCTGTGAGCTTTTAGCGGAGTTTCCCGTCGTCAATGATGTAGCCAGACACGCTGCCTTTAGTTTAGCACACTGTACCAGGAGAAAGGAGGGGGAGGAGTGCTAGAGGGGTGTTATAAAGAGGGGCTCTATTCAGGAAATGATGACGGACCTCTGGGCTTTCTCAACACACAGGCCAAGCTGTTGTTTGGATTCCCCAGCAACTGTTTTTCCCATTTTATTTCTGTGGGATTCAGTGGCAGGGGGAAAAATGTAAACATGGTTGTGGCTGTGTAGTGACGGAAGCGGCCATATTGCTTGGGTTCATATAATGTTGTTTACCTTACCATTTCCTGGTGACAGGAATGCAAAGCTTTTACATGGTTTGTAGCAGTGGCGGTTCTAGCTTGTATGGCTTCCTGGGTGAACCCCCCCTTCAGCCCCCCCTCCCACCCCCAAAAAAGCAGCATTCTGCACTAACTGTAATTTCTAAGCAGACATTTGGAACAACACAAATAATTCATCATAACATTTAAAACTATATAAATATAAAAATACATACAAAAATTAGACTCATAAATATCAAAAAGAAGTAACAAAGGCAAATAGAAACAAATTTGTGTTGATTTGGCACTCGAGCATCAAAACATTACCCATCCCCCAACACTGTCAAGACTAAATCAATTCACCTTGGTGGTGTGCAGATTGGTTTTATATTATTCTTAACGATTTCGCAACTAACCAGAAAAAAATGCTACAATATGTCTGTGAAACTATATATTATTCACAGTATTTCGTAGTGTGACTAATTTTACTAACTGCATTGGTACTGTATAAAGTTAGAGGTCCACTATTTGATAGACTCCCCCGCTCCCCCTACCTCGGGCTTCCAGTGGGGAGACCTGAGGTCAACCTATCCTCGCCCCCCTCCCCATCTCATACTTCTGAGTGGGAGACCTTCCCAGACCTGCCTAGCTCACAATCTAGAATCAGGGCGCCCACTCCGACAAGGTTAATTGACCCACAGTCCCACACGGTGACATGATATCATTGACGTGACGTGCAAATGAGCAATTGAAAACCGATTGCGCAAATGTCACCATTTGGGCAGCTGCCCATGTCACCTGCCCATGTCGCCTATACCTAAATCCGCCACTGGTTTGTAGTATAAGGTTGCAAAAGGATAATTCGGAGCCGTGTCATGCACCCCCCCCCCCCTTCAGCATGCAAGGTCATTTTTACCGTACCCATAAGTATGATTCAGAATAGTGTAGACATGATTCAGAATAGTGTAGACATGATTCAGAATAGTGTAGACATGATTCGATTCATAGTGATATGTGAGCAATAGCGTCCACCTATGGCCGATAGAAATGGGTCATCAGGCTACATATGTGGCCAATAGAAATTAATGTATATGTCTAACATGTGTAATATCCCAGTCATAGCTTGGGATATGCAGCAATGAAGTGGTAGGGGGAGGGGGGTAGAATAGAGGGGTTAAACCAGGGGCTCAGGAATGTCGGAGTCTGACCCCCTAACCTCCCTCACGGATTTATCGGGATCAGTGGGGAAGAAAAGAAAAGAGGCCTTATGGGAGCATAATGGCACTCCTGTGAAAAAGTGGGAGAAGAAAAGAAGAGAGAGCTTAAGAGGTGTAGAGTACATACCAAGGAGGTAGACCTACTTTAAGGTTAGGACAGTGACCTTTTTTTGAAAGGGGCACCACCAGCCAGTGAGTGCGCAAAAGAAAGAAAGAAAACAATTGGACTGGTCCGTCTCTCTTTTGATCTTGACACCTTTCATTTGACTGTCACAATATTGGTTGACTTCTACATTGGTTGACTTCTACATCCCAGAAAAGCCCTGCCCCCTCAACCGCATTCCCCTTCCACTTACATCCCCTCCTCCACAAAACAGTTCTCAGACAGTCACCCCTATCACTCCCTCCCTCCCTCCACCATCTCTCTATCCTTTCCTCATGGCCGCCTCAAGTGAGTTAACATTTTCCGTGCCCTCCGACCTCCCGTTAGCACATGGCAATGATTTACCACCGCATTAAAGGAGGGCTCTGGTGGTTACCCCAGACTTAAAGGGGAGCTTTGGTGGATTCCAGATGACCGGGCCACCCCTTCCCACATCACATGTTTTATTTATTTTTTTATTTCACCTTTATTTAACCAGGTAAGCAAGTTGAGAACAAGTTCTCATTTACAATTGCGACCTGGCCAAGATAAAGCAAAGCAGTTCGACACATACAACGACACAGAGTTACACATGGAGTAAAACAAAACATACAGTCAATAATACAGTAAAAAAACAAAACAAAAAAAACAAGTCTATATACAATGTGAGCAAATTAGGTGAGAAGGGATGTAAAGGCAAAAAAGGCCATGGTGGCAAAGTAAATACAATATAGCAAGTAAAACACTGGAATGGTAGTATTGCAATGGAAGAATGTGCAAAGTAGAAATAAAAATAATGGGGTGCAAAGGAGCAAAATAAATAAATAAATTAAATACAGTTGGGAAAGAGGTAGTTGTTTGGGCTAAATTATAGGTGGGCTATGTACAGGTGCAGTAATCTGTAAGATGCTCTGACAGTTGGTGCTTAAAGCTAGTGAGGGAGATAAGTGTTTCCAATTTAAGAGATTTTTGTAGTTCGTTCCAGTCATTGGCAGCAGAGAACTGGAAGGAGAGGCGGCCAAAGAAAGAATTGGTTTTGGGGTGACTAGAGAGATATACCTGCTGGAGCGTGTGCTACAGGTGGGAGATGCTATGGTGACCAGCGAGCTGAGATAAGGGGGACTTTACCTAGCAGGGTCTTGTAGATGACATGGAGCCAGTGGGTTTGGCGACAGTATGAAGCGAGGGCCAGCATTGAAGGTCGCAATGGTGGGTAGTATATGGGGCTTTGGTGACAAAACGGATAGCACTGTGATAGACTGCATCCAATTTGTTGAGTAGGGTATTGGAGGCTATTTTGTAAATGACATCGCCAAAGTCGAGGATTGGTAGGATGGTCAATTTTACAAGGGTATGTTTGGCAGCATGAGTGAAGGATGCTTTGTTGCGAAATAGGAAGCCAATTCTAGATTTAACTTTGGATTGGAGATGTTTGATATGGGTCTGGAAGGAGAGTTTACAGTCTAACCAGACACCTAAGTATTTGTAGTTGTCCACGTATTCTAAGTCAGAGCCGTCCAGAGTAGTGATGTTGGACAGGCGGGTAGGTGCAGGTAGCGATCGGTTGAAGAGCATGCATTTAGTTTTACTTGTATTTAAGAGCAATTGGAGGCCACGGAAGGAGAGTTGTATGGCATTGAAGCTTGCCTGGAGGGTTGTTAACACAGTGTCCAAAGAAGGGCCGGAAGTATACAGACTGTGCGCCGTCCGGGGAGGAGAAACAAAAGAAGGGGCATTTCAGATGGAATGTATGTTCGAAAAATGTAAACCCATTCAATCTATCCCGGGATTAGCTTGAGTAAAATACCCAGTTTTTTTTTTTTTACTTTGCGGGGGTTTCAATCGACATTGAAATGACTAAAACCGATTCAAAACTGGGTAGAAAAGATAATGGACTAACATTTTATAGACTCTTCACTCTGTTTAGTTTGCTAACAGTCATCAAAATGAAAGCTAGACAGTCAGGGAGCAGCAAAATTGAAAAAAGAGATGGATAGACAATTTTTTTCGGCGGTAAGGTAATATAATACATTTTAAATACGGCCCCCCTGACCTCAATGAAAACCGAATGTGGCCCCCAGAGGCCGAGCACTTGCCATACCATGCAGTGATGCAACCCATCAGGATGCTCTCGATGGTGCAGCTGTAAAACCTTTTGAGGGTCTGAGAACCCATGCGAAATCTTTTCAGTCTCCTGAGGGGGAATAGGTTTTGTCGTGCCCTCTTCACGACTGTCTTAGTGTGTTTGAACCATGATAGTTTGTTGGTGATGTCGACAACAGGGAACTTGAAGCTCTCAACCTGCTCCTCTACAGCCCCGTCGATGAGAATGGGGGCGTGCTCGGTCCTCCTTTTTCTGTAGTCCACAATCATGTCCTTTGTCTTGATCACATTGAGGGAGAGGTTGTTGTCCTTGCACCACACGGCCAGGTCTCTGACCTCCTCCCTATAGGCTGTCTATAGGCTGTCTCATTGTTGTCAGGGATCAGGCCTACCACTGTTGTGTCATCGGCAAACTTAATGATGGTGTTGGTTTCGTGACTGGCCCATGCAGTCATGAGTGAACAGGGAGTACAGGAGGGGACTGAGCACGCACCCCTGAGAGGCCCCCTTGTTGAGGATCAGTGTGGCGGATGTGCTGTTACCTACCCTTACCACCTGGGGGATGGCCTGTCAGGAAGTCCAGGATCCCGTTGCAGAGGGAGATGTTTAATCCCAGGAACCTTAGTTTAGTGAGGTTTGAGGGCACTATGGTCTTGACTGCTGAGCTGTTGTCAATGAATAGCATTCTCACA
Organism: Oncorhynchus nerka; assembly: GCF_034236695.1. NCBI lineage: Eukaryota > Metazoa > Chordata > Actinopteri > Salmoniformes > Salmonidae > Oncorhynchus > Oncorhynchus nerka. The sequence continues at coordinate 11,916,542 of NC_088416.1, forward strand.
TATGTTTTCCTTTTGTCCAGGTGGAAAGGGCAGTGTTGAGTGCAATAGAGATTGCATCATCTGTGGACCTGTTGGAGCAGTATGCTAATTGGAATGGGTCTAGGGTTTCTGAGATAATGTTGTTTATGTGAGCCATGACCAGCCTTTCAAAGCACTTTCTGGATGCAGACGCGAGTGCTACAGGTCGGTAGTCATTTAGACAGGTTACCTTAGTGTTTTTGGGCACAGGGACTATGATGGTCTGCTTGAAACATGTTGGTATTACAGACTCAGTCAGGGACAGGTTGAAAATGTCAGTGAAGACACTTGCCAGTTGGTCAGCGCATGCTTGGAGTACACGTCCTGGTAATCTGTCTGAAAATGTTGACCTGTTTGAAGGTCTTGCTCACATCGGCTACGGAGAGCGTGATCACAGTCATCCAAAACAGCTGATGCTCTCATGTATGTTTCAGTGTTACTTGCCTCGAAGCGAGCATAGAAGTAATTCAGCTCGTCTGGTAGGCTCGTGTCACTGGGCAGCTCACCACTGTGCTTCCCGTTGTAGTCTGTAATAGCCGGTGTAGTACGATTCGATCTTAGTCCTATATTGACGCTTTGCCTGTTTGATGGTTCGTCTGAGGTAATAGCGGGATTTTTTGAATGCTTTCTGGTTAGAGTCCCAGCTCTACCCTTTAGATCAGTGTGGATGTTGCCTGTAATCCATGGCAAAATACGTTTACCTTGTCAGCTCTGGGATTCGATCCAGCAACCTTCCCGGTTACTGGCCCAATGCTTTAACCACTAAGCTACCTACCCCTAGTCCCCAGAAACTAGGAGTGCCGTCTCTGGTGAGTGTTTTCCTGTTCGCTTTTGGCCGTATACAGCTCATTGAGTGCGATCTAAATAGACAGCTACGAAGAATATAGATGAAAACTCTCTTGGTAAATAGTGTGGTCTTCGGTTTATCATGAGATCCTCTACCTCAGGCGAGCAAAACCTCAAGACTTGGATTTCTCAAAACTCAAAACTTTGATTTTGTGCACTAGCTGTTGTTTATAAATATACATAGACAGCCATCCCTTGTCTTACCAGAGGCTGCTGCTCTATCCTGCCGAAAAGCTTAAAGCCCGCCAGCTGTTTGTTATTCATGTCGTCGTTCAGCCACGACTCAGTGAAACATAAGACATTACAGTTTTTAATGTCCCGTTGGTAGGATATACGTGATCATTCGTCTATTTTATTTTCCATTGATTGTACGTTGGCAAATAGGACTGACGGTGAAGGGAGATTACCTGTTCGCCGTCAGATCCTTACAAGGCACCCAGACCTGCATCCCGATATCTTTGTCCCTTTCTCCTGCGAATGACGGGGATGAGGGCCTTGTCGGGCATCTGAAGTAAATTCTTCCCATTCGAAAAAAAGTATTCCTCCAGTACGGGGTGAGTAATCGCTGTCCTGATATCTAGAAGCTCTTTTCGGTCATAACACACAGTGGCAGAAACATTATGTACAAAATAGTTACAAATAATGCGAAAAAACACACACAATTGGTTAGGAGATCGTAAAACGGCAGCCATCTCCTCCGGCTCCATATCATATATTATATGACCTTAAATCATTTGGATGAGAGAAGAGACAAAAAATGTCAGGCTTTTCATCAAGATAATGTCAAATGAATGATCGTGTATTGATATGGGGTTTCATGTTGTTTGTGAGGATCAGCGAGTTCTATCCCTGGAGCCTGACCTGCCCTTTGTACAGGTCCCGAAATAAACCCTGCTATTTCAGTCAGTGTACCGATCGTACACTGTCCTTTTACTTTTATTTTGACTTGGGATGGGGATATACCACTGTGTACATGTGTGTGTGTGTGTGAGTAATCAGATCAGGTGCTTTGATCTGGAAACAGACAGCTATGTCTCCGGTTGGAGGGGGTGTATGGTTTCTCTTTACCTCATGATGTGAGCTCTCCCATGCGGTCGCTGGCTAGAATTTCTCCATTAGCTCAATTATTTACAGTGTTTAATTGAATCATCCCGAGTTCACAATGCTTCCCATGATCCTCCAGGCCTGGCACGCCCCACGGCCAAGTGATAGTCCTGCTGTACACACAGATGCATGCATTGATACGCACACAAACATATACACATATACACATATACATGCACAAACACACACAAGATGGATGGATACACAAACACACACACACACGGAATACCAAAATGTCTGTACTTTCTTGATACTAGAACATGAAAAACAGTTTGGTAAATGTGTCTTACGTGTACTGATTAAGAGAGGATCAAGTCTATCAGCGCAGCCGATGTCCTTATGACTTCTCCACTTACTCAATGCTAGCTCTAGCCTGCCATGAGGAACCACTGAACTCTGGGCTGCATCACCACTTATGCTGCTCAGAAGTCAACACACTTGAATAATGCAACATGGCATGTAGAAATGTTGAAACTGCTAATTACTGTTTCCAAAACAATGTCCAGTACAAGTTAAAACACTACAATGCAAGATGATACTGGTAGCTTCCAGCTTTGTAGGCTAACTTTCCTTGCTAGCTACAGCTCAAGCCAAAATCCATTCACTACCCTAGTACCTTGTTCGTGATAATATGAAAACCATAAAGCAAAATATTGCTGATTACATGGCTGGTTGTCAGCCAAAACTTCATTCACTTCAACTCCCACGCCACATCTCTCCCAGTCAAGACATCTTTGCTCGATAGGTGGTGGGCCTTTGGTGAAAATAGTGAAGCTGAGTGAAGCTTTGAGGAAGGAGCAGATTTTTTTATATGACAGTAAAACATTATTATGATGACTCTAAAATTAGTTGGCACCTTCAAAACGGCTAAACTTGGAACCAAATCAAAACTCCCGTACATACCCCTCGTAATGAGGGCAGCCAATGGCCTGCTTCTATCTACGATGTAAACACAGCCTCTTGTGAAAACGCGAGCTGTTGTCTGATGAAAGTGTACAGATATACCTAGCTCCCAAAGACTGAAATAAAATACAGTTGAAGTCTGAAGTTTACATACACTTAGGTTGGAGTCATTAAAACTCATTTTTCAACCACTCCACAAATTTCTTGTTAACAAACTATAGTTTTGACAAGTCATTTTTCCAACAATTGTTTACAGACAGATTATTTCACTTCACTGTATCACAATTCCAGTGGTTCAGAAGTTTACATACACTAAGTTGACTGTGCCTTTAAACAGCATGGAAAATTCCCGAAAATGATGTCATGGCTTTAGAAGCTGCTGATAGGCTAATTGACATAATTTGAGTAAATTGGAGGTGTACCTGTGTACGTATTTCAAGGCCTACCTTCAAACTCAGTGCCTCTTTGCTTGACATCATGAGAAAATCAAAAGAAATCAGCCAAGTCCTTAGAAAAAAAATTGTAGACCTCCACAAGTCTGGTTCATCCTTGGGAGCAATTTCCAAATGCCTGAAGGTACCACGTTCATCTGTACAAACAATAGTACGCAAGTAGAAACACCATGGGACCACACAGTCGTCATACCGCTCAGGAATGAGACGCATTCTGTCTTCTAGAGATGAACTTACTTTGGTGTGAAAAGTGCAAATCAATCCCAGAACAACAGCAAAGGACCTTGTGAAGATGCTGGAGGAAACAGGTACCAAAGTATCTATATCCACAGTAAAACGAGTCCTATATCAACATAACCTGAAACGCTGCTCAGCAATTAAGAAGCAACTGCTCCAAAACCGCCATAAAAAGGCAGACTACGGTTTGCAACTGCACATGGGGACGAAGATCGTACTTTTTTGAGAAATGTCCTCTGGTCTGATGAAACAAAAATAGAACTGTTTGGCCATAATGGCCATTGTTATGTTTGGAGGAAAATGGGGGAGGATTGCAAGCTGAAGAACACCATCCCAACCGTGAAGCATGGGAGTGGCAGCATCATTTTGTGGGGGTGCTTTGCTGCAGGAGGGACTGGTGCACTTCACAAAATAGATGTCATCATGAGCAGGAAAACTATGTGGCTATATTGAAGCAACATCTCAAGACATCAGTCAGGAAGTTAAAGCTTGGTCGCAAATGGGTCTTCCAAATGGACAATGACCCCAAGCATACTTCCAAAGTTGTGGAAAAATGACTTAAGGACAACAAAGTCAAGGTATTGGAGTGGCCATCACAAAGCCCTGACCTCAATCCTATAGACAATGTGTGGGCAGACCTGAAAAAGCGTGTGCGAGCAAGGAGGCCTACAAACCTGACTCAGTTACACCAACTCTGTCAGGAGGAATGGGCCAAAAGTCACCCAACTCATTGTGGGAAGCTTGTGGAAGGCTATCCAAATGTTTTACCCATGTTAAACAATTTCAAGGCAATGCTACCAAATTCTAATTGAGTGTATGTAAACTTCTGACCCACTGGGATTGTGATGAAAGAAATAAACTATTATTCTGACTTTTCACATTCATAAAATAAAGTGGTGATCCTAACTAACCTAAAACAGGGAATTTTGACTAGGATTAAATGTCATGAATTGTGAAAAACTTGAGTTTAAATGTATTTGGCTAAGGTGTATGTAAACTTCCAACTTCAACTGTACATACTGTATCTGTTTTCGATTGCACTTGAAATATGCAGTATGCAATACGAATGGTTTTGATCATATGAAGAAAGACCATTTAGCCAATTTGTTGAAAGCTATCCAATGTTACAGTTTGACTAGCCTAGTCAGCTACTGTAAATGCAAATGAGTGTTTCAATAGCTCTCTCTCTGTTAGTGAAATACATTTCTGTTAGCATGGCATGGTTATAATTCTCATTTCAAGTAACTAGCTGCAGGCTTTAATTTTTTTTTAAATCATACACTTTGCATGGAAACCCAAAGAAAAGCATGTGATAGAAAGATGTGTGTGTCATGTACGCTAGAATGGTGTTTTAAAAATGACAGCTGCATAAATATTTTAACCAATTCATATGGCATAGACTACATATATACAGTGCATTCGGAAAGTATTCAGACCCCTTGACTTTTTCACATTTTGTTACGTTACAGCCTTATTCTAAAATGTATTACAAATAAATAAATGATCATCAATCTACACAAAATTTTAAAAAAGGTTTTAGAATTTTTTCCAAATGTATTAAAAATAAAGTACAGCAATACCTTATTTACATACAGTGGGGAGAACAAGTATTTGCTACACTGCCGATTTTGCAGGTTTGTCTACCTACAAAGCATGTAGAGGTCTGTAATTTTTAGGTACAGAAAATCACATTGTATAATTTTTAAGTAATTAATTAGCATTTTATTGCATGACATAAGTATTTGATCACCTACCAACCAGTAAGAATTCCGGCTCTCACAGACCTGTTAGTTTTTCTTTAAGAAGCCCACCTGTTCTCCACTCATTACCTGTATTAACTGCACCTGTCCACACACTCAATCAAACAGACTCCAACCTCTCCACAATGGCCAGAGAGCTGTCTAAGGACATCAGGGATAAAATTGTAGACCTGCACAAGGCTGGGATGGGCTACAGGACAAAAGGCAAGCAGCTTGGTAAGAAGGCAACAACTGTTGGCGCAATTATTAGAAAATGGAAGTTCAAGATGACGGTCAATCACCCTCAGTCTGGGGCTCCATGCAAGATCTCACCTCGTGGGGCATCAATGATCATGAGGAAGGTGAGGGATCAGCCCAGAACTACACGGCAGGACCTGGTCAATGACCTGAAGAGAGCTGGGACCACAGTCTCAAAGAAAACCATTAGTAACACTACGCAGTCATGGATTAAAATCCTGCAGCGCACGCAAGGTCCCCCTGCTCAAGCCAGCGCATGTCCAGGCCCATCTGAAGTTTGCCAATGACCATCTGAATGATCCAGAGGAGAATGGGAGAAGGTCATGTGGTCTGATGAGACAAAAATAGAGCTTTTTGGTCTAAACTCCACTCGCCGTGTTTGGAGGAAGAAGGATGAGTACAACCCCAAGAACACCATCCCAACCGTGAAAATGGAGGTGGAAACATCATTCTTTGGGGATGCTTTTCTGCAAAGGGGACAGGACGACTGCACCGTATTGAGGGGAGGATGGAGGAGGCCATGTATCGCGAGATCTTGGCCAACAACCTCCTTCCCTCCGTAAGAGCAGTGAAGATGGGTCGTGGCTGGTTCTTCCAGCATGACAACGACTCGAAACACACAGCCAGGGCAACTAAGGAGTGGCTCCGTAAGAAGCATCTCAAGGTCCTGGAGTGGCCTAGCCAGTCTCCAGACCTGAACCTAATAGAAAATCATTGTAGGGAGCTGAAAGTCCCAGGGACTGGGAGACTAGTCAGGATCGAGGGAAAGATGAATGGCACAAAGTACAGAGAGATCCTTGATGAAAATCTGCTCCAGAGCGCTCAGGACCAACAGGACAATGACCCTAAGCCACAGCCAAGACAATTCAGGAGTGGCATCGGGACAAGTCTCTGAATGTCCTTGAGTGGCCCAGCCAGAGCCCATTCAAACATCTCTGAAGAGACCTGTAAATAGCTGCGCAGCGACGCTCCCCATCCAACCTGACAGAGCTTGAGAGAAGCTGCAGAAAAAACTCCCCAAATAAAGGTGTGCTAAGCTTGTAGTGTCATACCCAAGAAGAATCGAGGCTGTAATCGCAGCCAAAGGTTCTTCAATAAATTAAAGGGCCTGAATACTTACGTAAGTGTGATATTTCAGTTTATTTTATACATTTGTAAACATTTCTAAAACTTGTTTTTGCTTTGTCATTATGTGGTATTGTGTATAGATTGATGAATAAATAAAAACAATTATATCCATTTTAGAATAAGTCTAATGCAACAAAATGTGGAAAATTCAAGGGATCTGAATACAATGAATACTGAATACACTGTATACTGAACAAAAAAATAAACGCGACATGTAAAGTGTTGGTGTGCATTTCTCCTTTGCCAAGATAATCCATCCACCTGACAAGTGTGGCATATCAAGAAGCTGATTAATATGAGCATTACACAGGTGCACCTTGTGCTGGTTACAATAAAAGGCTCTAAAAACTCTCAAATGTGCAGTTTTGACACACAACCCAATGCCACAGATGTCTTAAGTTTTGAGGGAGTGTGCAATTGGCATGCTGACAGCAGGAATGTCCAACAGAGCTGTTGCCAGAGAATGTAATGTTCATTTCTCTACCATAAGCCACCTCCAACATCGTTTTATAGAATTTGGCAGTACATTCAACTGGCCTTACAACCACAGACCACATGTAACCACGCCAGCCCAGGATCTCCACATCTGGCTTCTTCACCTGCGGAATTGTCTGAGGAGGAGGAAATTAAATCTATAGATTAGGGCCTAATGGATTTATTTAAATTGACTGATTTCCTTCTATGAACTGTAACTCAGTAAAATCTTTTAAATTGTTGCATGTTGCGTTTATATTTTTGTTAATTGTAGAATTTCTTGCAATACAATGTTCTCAAAAAATAGATGGACTAGATGGACTGCAATAAGATAAGCAGAGTGATTTCTAAACCAGAGGAATTCTCAAACTGCAGCTGCCCAATATCATGGTGGGCATGCGTAATGTTGAATGCATTGGAATACTGAGACTGAGAATGATAAAGAGTCTGTACGATTATAGAAAAAGCAGTTGGTAAATGAATGTTTGAGTTCAAAATACTAAATGTTCAGTGGATGTGATTATAGGTGGTTTAAATTATTAACTTTCCTACTACCTTTCTAAAAGTTGACAGTGCCAAAATGTTGCCAATCATTCATTATTCTGCTAACCATGACGGAGTTTGAGACATGTTTTCTATAATGTACGTTTCATGCATATACAACACCATCCCAATTAGTGTGTCACCATTTGTGGACCACGTAGACAAATAGCAAAGGTGTCTCAGGCAGTATTTGAAGTATCTAAATACAGTGTAACCTACCAATCAGTGTACTGTATATCAAGTGCCTTGGAGGGCACAATCCAGAAATGAGTGCTTTACCATCTATGCCAAAAGCCTGGGCCTCTTTGCGAGACTATAGAACTATCCCCAACGCATGTTTCAGTATTCCCCTTTCTGTTTAGGAGCATTTTTATTCCCAGGCCCCATAGGCGTATTGAAAGGATCCCACCCTATTCGGCAATGTAGCTGACCAGTGTAGAGCAGGACAAGTGCCTTAGCAGAATGCAATCTAAAGCTTGTGTGGTCCTCCTGGCGGGGACCGTAGAATTCTCCCCACTGCATGTTACAATACTAAAATAGTGTTAAGATTCTACATTGAATTTAGTCTTTGAGATGCTCAAACAACGTCAGTAGTTGGAGTTCTTCAACTCTAAAGTGTACTAGACTGTGTAAGACAAAAACCCACAAAGAAACGACAACAGTCAAATAGGTATGTACTGTAGTCTCAATGTCTAAATAGTGACAGCAGGGTTAGTTCAAACTGCAGGACTTGGTGAATAGATCATAGGAGACATAATTGAGAGACAAAAATGAATAAAGATACTCTAACAAGCACATGTATCTGTAGTGGGTGTTCTTCAACTCTAAAATGATAAATAGATCATGTGAGAAATGCCTATCCAACACTTCCTTATCTCCTCCCAGCCCTTCTATTGCGACTACTCCTCCCTCTCTCCCCCCTGCCCCACTACACAGCTTCTCCCTGCAGGCAGTCACTGAGTCTGAGGTGCTAAAGGATCTCCTTAAACTTGACCCCCCCCCAGAAAAAAAAAAAAAAATCTGTGTCAGATAGTTTAGATCCTTTCTTCTTTAAGGTTGCAGCTCCTAGCGTCGCCGATCTTATCTCTCACCCTTTTAACCTGTCTCTCCCCTCTGAGGTTCCCTGAGCTTGGAAGGCAGCCAAAGTGCATCCTTTATTTAAAGGGGAGATCAAGCTGATCCTAGCTGTTGTAGACCAATTTCTATCTTGCCCTGTTTATCATAAGTGTTGGGAAAACTTTCTTGATGTCTATAGTATTCTGTCTGTTATACAATCTGGTTTCTGCTAAGGTCATGGATTTGGCACTGCAACCTTAAAGATCGTAAATAATGACACCACTGCCCTTGATTCTAAGCAATGTTGTGCTACTAATTTTGTTGACATGGCCAACGCTTTTGATACGGTAGACCATTCCATTCTTGTGGGTTGGCTAAGGAGTATTGGTGTCTCTGAGGGGTCTTTGGGCTGGTTTGCTAACTACCTCTCTCAAAGGGTGCAATGATTAAAGTCAGAACATCTGCTGTGTCAGCCACTGCCTGTCACCAAGTCTCGATCCTAGGCCCCACACTCTTCTCAATTTACAACAACAACAAAGCTCAGGCAGTAGGAAGCTCTCGCATCCATTTAAATGCAGATGATACAGTGTTATACTCAGCTGGCCCGTCCCCGGATTTTGTGTTAAACACTTTACAACAAAGCTTTCTTTAGCTTTCTTTAGTGTCCAACAAGCTTTGTTGAATTAAATGAGTGGATCCTGCCTTGATGACTGTATTATATTTACACTACTAGTTCTACAGATTTTCGTAGTCTTAAATTATTACTTGGAATAAACTGATAGCTAAAACATCCTTGTCCCAGAATGACATGCTAGCTAGTGATAGAGCTATCTGTTCTACGTGTTGTAGCTAGCTAACTAGCATGCTAGCTACATTACTATGGTTGCTGTGTTCTAAGCTGAGATACATTTTACACGCATTGATGGTATCACGTTTCTATAATTAAATAGTTTGACTACAAATAAATAAACAATTATTTACCTGATAGCAGTTTGTCGGACAGAGATCTCTTTGGAAATGAGCTGTATACTACCTTGGATATGGATAATGTGATTGGCAGATATGATCAGCAGAGATCGTACCATGGAGAGGGCTCAAGTTTGGATTTGTTTACAGTTTAGTACGCAACGGTGTTTGCCTGTCCAGTTAGCGAACATAAAAGTACGTTTTTTTCCTTCAAATTCTTAAGAATTGACATTGCTAACAAACGTATGTATTCATAATAAATAAATATACACAGTATGGAAAAACCAGCTCCTCATTCAACAGAGGTCGATCAACTAAAAAACGAAAGCATATTGGTGTCACGTATACTCTCCGGGCACTTGAGGTCACCAGGCTGCTCATTATTGCGCACACCTGTCACCATCGTTACACGCACCAGCGCCTCATCAGACTCACCTGAACTCCATCACCTGCCCGATTACCTTCCCTATATATGTCACTCCCTTCAGTTCTTTCCCTACATGTTATTGTTTCTGTTCCATTGTTTCATGTCTGTACGCTGCTCGTGTTTCTTGTTTTGCTTATTTGTTTGTTTATTAAAAATACACTACCTGATTCCCAGCGTACACAGAATAACGGCTCACCAAAGGGAAGCATCAGGGAGCGTTTTTTTGTTTTTGTTTGTGTAGGTGATGTCGGGTCCAGGTGTCGCCCCCAGAGCAAATGTTGATGCCTCAGCTGGCTCGTCAGGCTTCCATGCCTCAGCCGGCACGTCAGGTTTACAAGACCCGGTTGGGCTGTCAAGCGTCTGTTTCCGAGTCTATCACGGATGCCTCAGCTAGCTCGACAGGCTTCCTTCATACCTCAGCTGGCTCGACAGGTTCACAAGACTCGATAGGCTCGGCAGGCTCCCATGCCTCAGCTGGCTCATCAGCTTCCCACGCCTCAGCCGGCTTGTCAGGTTCCCGCGCCTCAGCCGGGGCGACAGGTTCCTGCGCCTTTGCAGAAGTGACCGGCCCGCTCCTGGTCCCCGGGATCATCCCCCAGGTCGGCGTGCGTCAGGAAAGGGGTACTGTCACGTATACTCCCTCTCCGGCGCTCGAGGTCACCAGGCTGGTCATTATTACGCACACCTGTCACCATCGTTACGCGCACCAGCGTCTCATCAGTCTCACCTGAACTCCATCACCTGCCTGATTACCTTTGGTCCTTTGGTTCTTTCCCTAAGCATCATTGTTTCTGTTCCGTTGTTTCATGTCTGTACGCTACTCGTCTTAATTTGTTCTATGTTAATTAATTAAATACACTCCCTGAACTTGCTTCCCAACTCCCAGCATACACATTACAATAGGTTGCTATGGCCCACCACCTACGAGCGGTCATGGCTAGAAGGGATCCAGCTTTTTTATAAAATTAGTAACAAATGTATCCCGAAAAGAAGGTAAACAGTTTTTCATCAGTAGCCTCATGAATTCAGCCAAAACAACATCAATAACTCTTGCATGCACACACTACTACTGAATATGAATTTCCCTGTATTGTGAATAGGCCCAGGCTACATCTTGATTTACCTAGTTTATCAAGAGATTTACCATTCAAATAAATTATTACCATTATGTTATGTAGTTAGATGGCCCCATTTATTGTATAGTTCTTTAATTGATTCATTACAGTTTTTTCCAACTGCTTACACAAGTTTTGAAAACTGTCTCCTTTTTTTTCAAAACTCTACACACAATTCCCAAAACTGCACACACAAAATGCCTCACATCTCCTTCAAAATGTAACACTGCATTCAAAAATGCCATAAACACATGTCAGAATCAAGCATTTGCATCAAATCGGCCAACACTGCTTTCATAATAGTACATTTTTGGATATACCATGTAAACACTGTTGTTCTAAATCTAAAGCTCTTTGGTCTTTCATAGGCTTATAGCTACATTTCAATACAATGTTCTACAGTGAAAGTAATCTGCTGAGAGGGGTAACAAGTACACTGTAAACACCAATGCAATGTAGAAACAGAACATATTTATTAGGCCAAACATTACTGTTGTATACAGTAGCATACAACAAAACCATAAACATATGTAAACCAAAAGTATATTCTTTAGAATACAGTAAAGAACACAATTGTGTCCAGGAATTGGTAGGGGGGAGGCAGTTACCAGTGCTAAGCTTCATCTCTTCTCCAGCCTGGGTCTGGCCACAATAATTCGTCCACATCACAAGATACGTTTTCTCTTGCCAAACATCGAGGGAAGTATCTCCTAGCATGGCTTATCCAACCTTGGACAGAGGTAACCTCTATGTCCCCACATGCGTCCTCCATTGCCTGGAGAAGCGGCACGCGGGCATATAGGGTTGGCGATCATACACTTTCCAGCGCCAGGCTGAGAAGAATTCCTCTATGGGATTTAGAAAAGGTGAATATGGGGGTAAGTACAAAATTACAAATTGTGGATGGGTGGCAAACCAGTTTTGGACCAGAACAGCCCGGTGAAAACTAACATTGTCCCATAAAACCACAAATCTAGCAGGCTTCTGATCTGGATCAGGGACAAGCATTGTGTAAATTGCATCCAGACAAGTGAGCATATGGCCGGTGTTGTACGGACCCAGTGTGGCATTGTGATGGAGGACCCCGTTTTGAGTGATGGCAGCACACATGGTTATATTACCCCCACGCTGTCCAGGGGCATTGGTAATTGCCCTCTGTCCTATTACATTACAGCTCCAATAATTTCTGTAACAGACAAAAGGATATACAGATGAGTAAATATGGTAAATATGGTATGTCTGAAGTACTGGAAGTAGTGTTGCATACATACCTCTACAAAGTCATGTTGCATATTCTTGACTCTGTCAGAGTTTCTCTCAAGTTGCACCTTGTAAAGTTGTTTCATCGTCACTCGGTGCCGTTGGAGGATGCGTTGTATGGTCGACAGGCTTACAGCATTGATGTTGTTAAATATGGTGTCATTATTCAAGATAAGCTCTCTTATCTCTCGAATCCTAATTGCATTGTCGGTCAAAATCATATTTATAATTGCAGTCTCTTGTACATCTGTAAACAAGTGTCCTCGTCCTCCAAGATGTCTTTGCCTTTCCACTCTGTACAGAATTCAAACACAGTATGTGTTCAGCATAGGAACTGTAAACAATGTACAGCATGATAACCAACCTCATTCATTCAATGCAGTGCAGTAAATGGATGGCTTAGAGTTACAAATGTTTACGCAATACTATGCAGTCATACGTATTTTACAGTACATTACTGTAATGCTAAAATAGTCATTAGATAGTTGCATACCTGTTCTCATTTCTGAAGGGTCAAATTATGGATACCACTGTAAATAGACTCAAGTTGGGCTGGACTCTGAGTCCATGGTTAAACCGTGGTTAATCACATGATCAACAAGTGTTGCCCTAATCTCATCAGAGATGGCTCTCCTTCCTTCTCTTCTTTGCCCTCGTCCTCTTCTTCCTCTTCATCTCCCTCCTACTTCTCTTGCTCTCTGTCCATTGTTGGCATCCATTGTTCAAAACAGGTAATCTGACCTTTGACCTATTTATAGGCCTATACTACAGTAAAGCAGTGATTGGTTAGTGGTCAGTTAAGCTATTAGTGTTTGCACATGTGAGGAGTGTGTGTGTGACCTGGTGAATAAGTGTAGCATTTTGATTGGTTGTGTTTGGAAAAGGAAAGCAAGTCACTTCCTGTTAGATGTTGTGTTTTAGGTAGAGAATTGTGTGTAGTGTTTTGAAAAAAGTGTTTTATGCAATTGACAACTGAGTCAAAGGCTGAGAAATAGCTTATGGTTTTGGATATTTGGTGTGTAGTTGAGCACTTTGAGTGAGAGGTTTCAAAAATCGTGTGACATGAAAATATTTTGTGTGTAAGCAGTTGAAAAAAACTGTAATGCATACATTCAAAAATCTAAAATGCTAAATGTAACGGTATTGAACTTAAACGATCTGTCAAGTACCATTCTGTGACTTTGGCTAATAAGCCTTCTTTTTTTGCCGTGGTATCGTTTTGGTATCAGAGCGACTGACCATTTTCATACTTTTCTCACACACACACACACACACACACACACACACACACACACACACACACACACACACAAAAAGAAAGCTGTATATAGGCACCCTGTGGTATTTGTCTATCATATCACGACACAAAATGGTACCGCGTATTCATAGTGTCGACGGAGTGTCATGGGTGTGAGAGAGGCTTTGTTTCTGGTTGCGTCCCAAATGGCACAATATTCCCTATGAGCTACTTTTGACCAGGACCCATAGGCCCTATATAGGGAAAGCCATGGTAAAGTAATGCACTATACACGGAATAGGGTGCCATTTGGCACGCATCCCCTAAAAAAACCGACATGGTTGTAAATGCTATTCCAGGATTGTTTCTAAATACCTTATATAGGTCACTGTTTGTGTTTCCCTCTTACCCAATCAAGGCCCCACGAGTCAGGAGGTTTGTTGCCAAAGTCAGTTGTCGGTCTAAAAGATTGGGGTGCCTTTACCAGCATTAGTTTGTATACCTTGTGTGTGTGTTTTATTTAACTGTCCTTGCGGGTAGCAGAAGTCTGGTCCCTATGAGGAAAAATGCTATTTTAGGCTTAGGGTTAAGTTTAGATTTAGGGTTAGGGTTTAGGGAAAATAGGATTTTGGATGGGAATAAATTATTTGATCCCCACAAGGATAGCAGTACAAAACTGTGTTTGTGTGTGTTTACCATGTGTACCGTGTGTACTGTGTGTACCTTGTGTGTGCTGTGTGTGTGTTCGCACTATACTCTCGTAATTTCCCATAGTCAGCAATGGGGGGCCGCATTCATTCACTCACCGTAAAGCATAACACAAGCTCTTATCAGATACACACAGTTTAGAGAGAGAGGAAGAAGAGAGAGAGAAAGAGGGAGAAAGAGAGAGGGATATAAAGAGATATTGAGAGAAAAAGAGAGGGAGAGAGCGAGTGAGAGAGCGCGAGAGAGAAAGGGAGGGAAAAAATGTGCAGCGAGCTAGCGCTAATTCATCACATGAGCCTCTAGCTTGCACAAAGGATGTCCTTGTTTGGGGCCTACTCCTCAATGGGCCTCCCTTACTCCTCCACCCCTCTTTCCCTCCACCTCTCTTCTCCCTCCTTCCCCAACATACACACATTCTCCACATCCGTCCATCCCTGAGGGCATTGGGTTTCTGTTGCTGAGAGGGAGTTTCTTGGAGGCAGGATAGCATTAATTGAGGCCCTGCTTCAAAAGACAAGCCTCATGGTATGCTTTGTATTTGTCTGGAGTGGGGTTAGATGGGTTTAGTGTGTGCTTGTGTGTGTTTGGGGGGGGGGGGGTAATGTGTGTGTGTATGTGGCTGTGCCTGCATATCTGCCCCTTTTCAGCTGCACTGATAAAACTGCTTTTTCAACAACACACACACGCACACACATACAGTCTGCGGCTAAGGCTTTGGGGATTTTGAGAATGTGTGTTTCCAGGAAATTGTACATTTACCTTTCTCCCTGCTGATCTGTGTTGGTATTTAATTTGGACTTTGTCTGGGGGCCACAGACATGGACACGGTATACACACACACACTCCCTAGCTCTCAACGCACACACACACACACACACCCTAACCCCTAACCCTAACCCGTACTCTTACCCTAACCCTAACCTTAACCCAAAAACCTAACCTTAACCTTAAGCCTAACCCTACCTCCTAACCCTAAAACTAACCCTAGCTCCTGACCCTAACTCTTAATGTAATTCTGACCCTAATACTAATCATAACCTTATCCCTAAACCCCCTAGAAATAGCATTTGACCTTGTGGGAACTAACAAAATATCCCCAGTTGGTCAAATTTTTGTTTGTTTACTATTCTTGTGGGGACTTCTTTTCTATTTTTTTTTAACTAGGAATGTCAGTTAAGAACAAATTCTTATTTACAATGACGGCCTACCACAGCCAAACCCCGACGACGCTGGGCCAATTGTGCGCT
Organism: Oncorhynchus nerka; assembly: GCF_034236695.1. Taxonomy (NCBI): domain Eukaryota; kingdom Metazoa; phylum Chordata; class Actinopteri; order Salmoniformes; family Salmonidae; genus Oncorhynchus; species Oncorhynchus nerka. The sequence goes on from NC_088416.1 coordinate 11,932,260, forward strand.
GCCCTATGGGACTCCCAATCACGGCCGGTTGTGATACAGCCTGGAATCAAACCAGGGTCTGTAGTGACGCCTCCAGCACTGAGATGCGGTGCCTTAGACCGCTGCACCACTCGGGAGCCCACAAGAATAGTTAAACACACACACACACTAGCTCCCCCCTCCCACCACCAACACGCACACATAATGCCATAACTGCTAGCACAACAGAACATGCGCCCCCCAGTCAAGGCCCCAGTTAGTCAGCGGGTCGGTAATTCTGAGCTGAGCAAGGTGTCTGAGAGGTTGTTTTCCAGCCGCCTCACCCACTCCAAACAGAGCCCAGATTAGAGGAGATTTGGTGTTAAGTGGGCCCCCGTCATTCCACACACACACACACACACACACACACTGTGTACATGAGGTAGGAGAAGAAGAGGGGACACTCAGGAGAGAGAGGCCTCCCACACAAACAGCCCAGCCAGGAGTCTGCTCTACTTTCCATTAATGGTAACTAGAGCTAATCCATGGTGCATAGAGGGTCAGCTAAGAAACAAGCCACAACATCGGCCCGTGTAATGTTTCTCGCGCGCTAGATTTTCTTCAGGGCTTTCGCTGACCGCAAACCCAGAGCAGCGATTAAGTCTAAAGGTACATTCCAAATGGCACCCTATTCCCAACATAGTGCACCCTATGGGCCCTGGTTAAAAGTAGTGCACTATGTCGGGAATAGGGTGCCATTTGGGACGAAGCCTAAACACTATTGCTTTTACTTCACCTCTCCGGGCCCCTTGCAGTCAATATCATCTGGGACCTGAACAAATTCTGTATTTTCATTTTCATGTAGATGGATTTACCTGGGAGACCGACAGAAATGTTGTTTTCTTTTGTGCAAGCAAGCAGAGGTCCGCAGAGATTTGAACAGATTTTTGCTCATGACGTTTGACAGGCACTTTTTGCAGATTGTAAAAAACAAATATGGTTTTGAATCAGTTTCTGTATCTGTCCCTCTGTGTGGTGTAGTTTCTTTCTAAAAAAAGGTAAATGATTCCATTCGCTACCTTAAGTAGCTGCACACTCTCTTTAAAGTGATTTAAACTCAGGTTAATTCATTCCCATCGTTTTTTGGTCATCAATGGTAATGCTAGCTCAATGCTAATGTTAGCACATAGCGACTGTGTCATGTTACAAACCCAAAGAGTGTGAATAACAATCTCCCCAGGTCCATATACAACTCTCACAGCTAAAGAAAACATTTTGGTAATTTTGTAATTATAGGTGAACCGGCCCTTGAACCCTTCACAGTCATGGGAATTGGCCTATATGGACAGGGCTAAAATTAAATGTGTATATAGAAGAAATATGAAAGCATATGCATAACAATGGTAGCAATTGAAAGGGAACAGTTTGTAGATAACAGTTCACCTGTTCACACTGTTGACTTTATCTGCATTTTACATGTACTTACATCTACGTTTCGCTGCAGTTATTGAAAATGAAATCTGAAAATACATTGTGGATACATTGAATAACTTGATAAGACAATTCCTGGAAAATGTGAGGTAGGTGCAACATAAGGCGAAAAAATACAAGGGTTTGAGTGAGAGGACTAACTGGTGTCTCCAAGTGGCCACACACCTCTCTAAAGTGTGCACTGTTCCTAATAAGCAATTTCAATGCACTTTTATGACTCAAAGAAGAGTCTTCAACTCTAAGGTACTTTTTTTGTAGCTCTCCTAGCTGTGCCGTTGAGGAACTAGAGCAAGCACACTTGTAGTTGTTTTGTTTGAAACACAACCCTGCATCCCCACCATCACACAATTATTGTTGTTGTTTGCGCAATCCAAAAACAGTCCATTTTAAATGCCAATCTGGGTCAGGTGGGGTATGATTTGAAAGCTTGTTCTATTGCCAACACAAAATACAATCTTACAGTGTTTGGCTTTCACAAGGCAATTCAGAGAAACGGATCGTAATTTTGGTGCGCATTGAAAAGGAGTCATGAGTGCATTCAAGTGCGTGTGTGAAGTGGCGAATTCTCTTCGCAATAAAGAAACATTTGGTATGACAACGTCAAATGTCATCTTGTAACTGTACATCAAACATAGTGATCATAAATGTTGACACTGTATATGACATGAGTTTTATGATTTGGAGAGGTGAAGTGCACATTACGACTCACGGGTGTCTGGCTTGCTTGTATGACATCAAAGCGATAATTATTATAATCCTCATGTCTCATCTTTCAAAATACATCGAGTCATCTTAATTTACAGAATTTCCCTCACTCAGAAAACAAAACATTTTGCTCAAGTTCCCCAATTACCTGGGGGGATGGGGGCACCTTCTTGTTGTGCGCAGTGCTCAAGTTCAGAACGGCTGTCAGTCAAAACCAATGTAGCACTGTGAAGTGCAGAGCCAGAGCTCTGACATCATGTACAGCCACTACATTCTAATTTAGGCACTTATTAGTGCCCAAATGTGCCATTTTCAACCTGCAGATGGTTACAAGCGTAAGTGGCCACCGTAAGCATCCTTACACCTACAGTATGTTTACCAGACTACTGTCAAGGGACTGTCCTCGTTAAGGGGTCAAAGGTCAGGATAGGTAGGCTAAGCTCTTAATAAGAGAGCGAGCGAGAAAGATAGAGAGAACAGGATGGTTCAGACCTCCTCCTCCTCTTCCTACCATTGCAAACGGTCAACATAGACCACTAGGTAATCTTGTGTAATAGTAATACCTTGTGGCAAAACAGTGAATCGATAAACCCCAGTGGCCTGTTGCAAATGGACCAGCCAGCCACCAGCCACCACTGAGTGCACTAGGAAGATTACTGGGAAATGGCTCTGCTCCGCCGTCTCCCAGTAATCCTCCTGATGGTGTTTCCCAGGAGAGAGGAGTGAAGGCTCTGTTCTGCTGCCAGGCGATCACAGTAGGGGCGAGCACGGACCCAAATAGATGAAAGAGTCTTGGGTTCGCTTATCGCACACTTCTTTTTGTTTCGGGGTTAGAGAAACACAATAAGGTTAAGACAACGAATCCAGTTTTCGCTGAGGATGGTTGAACTTTCACCTCATGTTCGGCCGAAGAAAGGTGGGGCCCCCAGTGAAGAGTCCACTTCCTCTTGTCTTTTGTTCAGTTTCCTGTCCCAAATGACCTTACAATGCGTCATGAATGAAATCATATTGTTGTTTTTGCTACAGACTTCTTGACGGTGGGAACGTCACAGATATTTCATGCACTATAGGAGAGTAAACCTGGCTAGCATATTTGGTTCCTTGGAAGTTGTGAGAATGTACATTTTTGGTTTCCCATTGGTTCTGGGAACGAAGCCATACATTTCCTGACTGATAAAACTGAACGTTTTTTAGACGTTCTGAGAATGGAAGTGAGAATTTAGCATGTTCTGGGAACGTTCATTTTAAGGTTGCAGGAGGTTCTGAAAACGTTTTCCTTGGTGCTTTTATTAACGTTCTGAGAACGAAAATAACAGTTCATTTAAAAAGGTAATTAAATAACATTCTGAGAAAATGTTTCAACAAGACTTTTAATAAAAGTCCTAGCTTAGTTTGGGTTAACAGTTTTGAACTCCAAGCACAGATAGAACACATGGAAATTCATTTGTTTTGGCATTAATCACATTTATTTTATATTGTGGCACAGCTATTCTGTTCTCTATCCATGGAATTAGTCCACTGCGCCACCAGGATGGATAAGCAAGGCATGTTTTATTTATTTATTATCCAAACCTGTTCATTTTAGTCTAGTCAAACAGATCTCATTTCAAAGGAAACAAGCACTCATTAAGAGCAGGTGTGGCCAAATAGTTGGCGTGGCCAACACACCCGAACACACTAAACAAGATAGAGGATAGAGAAAGTTTTGTTAATGCTGAGAATGTGATGTTTATGTTTTTATATAACATTCTTAGAACATTCTTTGAACGTTAATAAAGTTTTTTTTTTTTCAAGTGTTTTTTTTATGGAAAGTTTCCTTAACATTCTTCGGTTAATTTGAGAACATTGCTTTGAATATAACCATGAGGAAACGTTATGCTAAAGTGCTGAAATTCCAAACTATTTGATACAATTCCCAATGTCAAAACAGTTGGAGAACGTTCTTAGAATATTACCAAAATTGAAATCAAATCATGTTTTTCAACTTTCAGGAATCATCTGTTAAAGTAATGATTTTTTTTTTGTTGTCAAATGTCTTAAATGTGCTGAGAATGTTCCAAAGCCAACCAACTATCCTGCACCATTCCTAGAAAGTTGTGGTAAGGTTGTATGCAAAATAAACATAGGACAACTACGCTCTCATCAAGCTCTAAGAAACATATGGTTCTCAGAACATTATGTGCTAGCTGGGAAGACTAACATGCCAACCCATTAACAGTCCTTTCATTGGAATCCATGTTGCTCCCCATAGAAATATAATTGGAATCTATGATGTTCCCCATATAAATAGTAAATCTAGTCATTCTATTTCTATGGGGTACGTAATTGATTCCAATGGCCATGTGCGCCGGGTTTGCCTGTTAAAGTCTTGGCTCTACTCTAGATTGCATGACTGGCGGATTCCAGCCTCGTAGTCCTCATTTACATCCCACACGCACCACGGCTACATCACAATCCATTTACCAGCCTGTGTCACAAGCTTCACCTGACCGTATCACATGGTGACCATTACCTTTGGTGACCTTTCCCAAAATATCAAACCATCGGTACCTGGAGCCCAGGCTAATCATCTTTAGTCTTCAGTTAACCACGGCCCATAAGAAGATTATTGATCTGAAACTCCCAATTCCATCCCACTGTCAGTCAGTCAGAGCCCTGCGTACGTGTCAAGAGGCTGTTGTGGCCAAGTCAAGATAAAGCAAGACAAATCAGGGTTGTGTTCAGCATGGTGAAATGTTTAGAAATGGTGTGAAACAAGAAGGCTTACTATTTGAACTTGGGAAAGGTTTGAAAAAGCTTTGTGTCTGTATTCAGAAAATGTTTTGAAACGGGAGTGAAGCATTTTGAACTTGGAAAATGTGCCTTAACACGACCCCGGTGTAAAATAGCCAATGTTGGATAATACTGATTACTTTTTAACTTTATCTGGTATACCGGTTTGAGTTCATTTCACTTTTGCAGAACTGAAAATTAAATTCACCCTCGTCCCTTTCACCCACATACCTCCCATGCAGGCTTTTTCAACATTTTGGAAGAAGCACCACCACTACACCCCGACAAACGAAACTCACTGCACCGCCGATTCAACTTAGCCCACTTGACAAATGGCTAAAGGCTACAAGGAGATAAAATACCAACTATCCCCCCTTCCACTAAAACCTTGCACTCTAGTCTTTTATTGGCAAGCGACCTCTGTCAGGGAGATGGGTCCTACCCGATGAAGCCCGACGGGCCATCTGATACGTTGTGAACGGAAGTGCTCTCACCGGCTCCTTTTATGCTGATGCCGAGCATTTTTTTCTAAAGGGAACGGACGCCAGACTCCAGAGGACAAGGGCTCCGGGAAGCAGGCCAAAGATGTCTGAGAAGGAACATTTGTTTCTGATTTGGCCCGGGAGCTTTTAATGACCAGAGCGGATACTCAAATTTCTCTGGTTACAGAGTCTGTCCCGTTTTGTTATGTTCCAGAGGATGGAGAACTGGAGGCCACACAAAAACAAAACCCAGAGAGAAGGAGGTAAAGAGGTCAGATTTGGACTGAGGGAGCTATGTTGGCGTATGAGAATGTTTATGGTTTATGGTTGAGGCCGCTCCAGTCAATGTGAGATGAGCCAAGTTCCAGTCTTGTACAAAAATCCCCCTTTGAGGAATAACACTATTAGAGAAAAACGCTCCTGAAATGACTTCTCTACTATCAGACTCAAGCGCCTCCGTGAACTGGTAGAAAGGACAATAGCAGGCTTCTTGCAGCAGTGTAACCTATATACTGTAGACGTTACAAAGATAGGCCATCTTTTACTTTTTGAAAGGTGTCACTTCCAATC